>NC_089226.1:56395689-56748657 GCF_963924675.1 Phocoena phocoena | reverse complement strand
ATAGACAATGTTCATTAATTTTTGTAAAAATTGTACTTTTAAAAAATCCTATGACTTTATTATATATATTGGCATGTTGATAATTACCTTTTTTTTTTTTTTTTTTGTGGTACACGGGCCTCTCACTGTTGTGGCCTCTCCTGCCACGGAGCACGGGCTCCGGACGCGCAGGCCCAGTGGCCACGGCTCACGGGCCCAGCCGCTCCGCGGCACGTGAGATCCTCCTGGACCGGGGCACAAACTCACATCCCCTGCATCGGCAGGAGGACTCTCAACCACTGCGCCACCAGGGAAGCCCGATAATTACCATTTTAATTCTAGGTTCTGATTGAGAGGTTTCAGGAATGAGTCATTACATATTGTAAAAAATAGCATCTCGCGTAATTCTGATGCACACTCTGATAATAATTATCAGGTCATCTCTGGATAGTCTGTCAGTGTGAACTGCTTGTTATTACCCTTCTATTAACAAAATGAGTTTGAGCCAAAATGTTTTCAGCTGTCATTAAACACATTAAGCACAGCTGTATTTTTTGTAGGAAGTTTTTCTCAGTGAAAGAAGCATATTCACTGATTTACATTCAGGAGTAAACTTCATAAATATGCCTTTCTAACTTTGCTTTTGTTATCTGTATAAACCCATAGAACATGGCTGAAACCAAATCCTTCTGTTCAGATTGTTAATATGCTTCTCCGTATCTTTATTATTAATTTCCCTGGAAGTTAGAACTTTTCTGCGAGTGTCTGACAAGATCCAAAAAAAAATCTTAATAGGCAGAATCTCTCTCCAAGGTTTACAAATTCAAGTCTTTTTTTCATGGCTCCACGGCACCATTTTCTGTTAAGATTTAGCCAGTGGCTATAGTTAATAATACTGTGTTGCATATTTGAAAGTAGGTAGGGGAGTGTGGATCTTCAAAATTTTCAACACGAGAAAAGAAGAAATGTGTAACTATAGGTGGTGTTAACTGGACTTATTGTGGTAATCATTTGCAAAATATGCAAATATGGTATCATTATGCTATACACTTGAAACCAACGTAATGTTATGTCACTTATACCTCAGTTAAAAACGGGGATTTAACCAAATTAGTAATTTCTTTTTAAATGCTGTTCTTATGAAAGCCGATTAGTTGAAGAATATTATTCAAATCATAATTTAAAAATATATGTTAAAAATCATCAAGTATATATGAAATACTTGCTAAGTGTGCAATCCTTTGTTAGTTTAGGCACAGTGAGGGAGAGGATCTGAGAAGAAAGCAAGTGCTAAACTTCATGGTACATATAATGTACATATAATGTACAAGATACTTAGTACTCTTTTTTCTGTGAGCATTAAAACATTTAGAGAAGGAGACGCCAATGTGATTTCCCTGAAGCCTTCAGGGAAGGACGAAGAAAACTCTTGGATTAGAAGAGTTTTGAGGGTCCATAGAGAGGTATATGAGCATACAGTAAGGATGGAGGAGGAGGTAAATATACTAGGAAGAAACTCCTGGAGTAGAAGGGGCATCTTGAAATTGTACTGAGTGCAGCACAGTGAAATTCACACTCAGAAGTGTTATTTTGGTGGGATAGGTTGTATGGAGGCAGTGGATTATTTTTAATGAGGCCTGAGAGTGATGAGATTTAAACAGTAGTTTCAGAATGAATATATGCTACTTCAAATACATTCTTCTTGCCCCATCTTTCTTGCGATCAAGCATTCAAATTTACAAGCTGGTTGACCAGGGTTAAAGATACAGTCTATGGGCATGAGCCAAAAGCAAAGCCAAACAGTGCATTTGTGGTAATGCAATTATATTTTATACTGCACTGGTACAGTGATTCCACCAATTGAAATTATTAGTCTGTTCAGTATGTCATGCAAGTTTAATGGAGAAACTGTTGAAATTAGAGGCATTCTAGATTATGCATGCTGATTTTTGCATCCAGTTACTTCACTGAAGTCTTTTATTCTAATAGTTTTTAAAGACTCTCTAGGGTATATTATGTAAATAATAATACCATTTGTAAATGGTGACAGTTTTGTCTCCTATTTTCTAAGTGTGTTTGTCTTGTTTTACTACCTTATTATATTGGCTAAGTCCTTCATAGTGAGTATTCTAGTATTACATAGTGAGTCATTCCCAAACTTAGTAGTTGAAAACAACAATTAATTATCCTCAGATCCTTACCGTTCTGTGGGCTGTCTTTAAGCTTAGCTTGGTTGTTTTCCCTTGGGGCCTTTCAAGTAGTTGTAATCAGATGGCAGCTGTGGCTGGAGTCATCTGAAGATTCAACTGGGTTGGGCATATGGATGCTTCTTCACTGACATGTTTGGTGCCTCAGCTGGGATGGCTAGAACAGTGGAGACTGGCCAGCCATCTCTATCTCCAAATACTTCTCTACATGGCCAGCTTCCTCACATATGGCATTCTCAGGGTAGTTGGATTTCTTACATGGAGCCTGGTTTGCCCCAGAGTGAGTGTTTAGAGAGAGGATGTAGAAGTTAAGGGCTGTCCCTAAAACTAGCACAGGGTCACTCCTGCCATATTCTATTTGTCGAAGCAGTCACAGAGCCTGCCCAGATTCAAGAAGTAGAGAAATAGATTCTGCCTCTTGGTGGGAAAATATTAAGTCCACACTGCAGAAGACCATCTAGGATGGGAGATACTATTGTGGTCATATATGGAAAATTCAGTTTGCCACAGAGGGCATCCTTGATATTCTGACATTTCACCATTCATTATGATATAAGTTGGAGTTTTCTGATAGATTCCTCTTATCAAACAAGAAAGTTTCTATGCCTAGTATAACTAAGGATTTTTCTCATGAACAAGTCTAGTGTTTCTCCTTTGTTCTATTAGTGCAGTGAATTACACAGACTTGATGTTAAATGATGTTAAACCATCTGTGTAATCCTGCGATAAATTTTACTTGCTTGTGATGTATTTATTAATACAGCACTGGCTTAGATTTGCTAATATTTTATATTTTACAGTTTTTTATAAGTGAGGCAGACATGTAGTTTTATTTTTGTGTGTGCTGTTCAGGTTCAAATCAACTCATAAGGGTTACACTAGCCTAAAATGAATTGAGAAGCTGTCTGTATTTTCTCATGATTTAAGACAATTTATGTAATTTAGATTTAGGTGGTAGCTCTCACCTATAAAACGCTCAGGGTCTGCAGTCCCTCTACCCCCACAAGGTATTACCCTTTGGTTACCTTTCTGATTTATTTGTGGTTATTAATCTACTCAGGTTTTTAATCTCTTGTTGAGAAAACTTGGTAATTAATAGTTTTCTAGAAAATCATTTACTTTTTCTGTTCTTTTTAGTTTATTGGCATAAAGTCATGTATAGTATTACTTTTAAGTTTTAAAACCTTGTCCATATCCTAGTTTGTACTCTTTCTTGTTTCTAATTCTGAAGTACTTTTTATGTACTTCCTCAAGTATGTTTATTGTACAATGAATGTATTTTAAATTAAACTTGCGTTAGCACACGGATAGTATTATGAAAAAATCTGAGAATGATTTATCCTACTCTTGTGCCAACTGTGGTTCTTCTTGCCTGAAGTGAGTTTTTGAAATGGAAATTCAAAGAGTTGATTATCGTTTTATAACTTTTGCTTCCTCAGTGCTGTTTGTTAGCTTTTTTTTTTGTGGTACGCGGGCCTCTCACTGTTGTGGCTTCCCCGTTGCGGAGCACGGGCTCCGGACGCGCAGGCTCAGCGGGCATGGCTCACGGGCCTAGCCGCTCTGCGGCATGTGGGATCTTCCCGGACCGGGACACGAACCCGTGTCCCCTGCATCGGCAGGCGGACTCTCAACCACTGTGCCACCAGGAAAGCCCTGTTTGTTAGCTTTTGAGGACACATCTTGGTTAGACCTGACACACTCATTATCACATGCTTTCACACCACCTACTGTCTCCTCAATTTCATAAGTAGCAGTAGTGTTCTGTCTTATTTGATGCCATTACCATGATACTGTGTATTCTTCTCAACTATGTGCATGGTCTAGACAGAGGAATGTAGAAGCAGGCTTTAGGGTAAACTTCTGGTCTTTTGGGAAACTGTCATATTTAGTAAACCCATCAACGAGTATTTGAGTGATTCCCATGTGTCCAAGATTGCTGTAGGTGTTATGAAGATACAAAAGATTTCTCAGGCATTCCAAATCCACAGCAGTTTGGCTCTGATCAACCTTCCCAGACTCAATGACATTCTACCATGTGCCCTTTGCTTTAGCACACTACCTACTTCCTATTTTGAACGTGCAAGTCACTCTGCTCCCTTAATGACTTTGAAAAGCTATTCCCAATACCCTAAATGACTGTTCTCCTGCATACAATTGTCAGAATCCTACCCTTCCTTCAAATTGAAGCTTAAATCCCTTCCCCTTAATAAGCTTTTCCCAAGAACAAGTTATCTCAGACTGATGTGTCCATTTTGAAAGGGTAAGTAGATTTGTAGATCCAGATAATAACTCTAGTAAGGTCTTTGGCAAGCTATGACTGAAAGCTTGGGGAGCACGATAAGAAGGATAAGCTAGATGATAGTAAAGATAGGAAGATTTATAACTGCTTAATAACTTACCAACCTAGAGGGAAATTTCTAATGGCATGGCATAGGGCTCTGTTTTTTTATCTAGTCTTGTTCAGCATGTTCATTCATTCAGTTATTTACTCACCATATGTTTATTGAGTACTGCATGTTGGAAACTGTGCAATATGCTGGGGATATAATGGCAAACAAGGGAGACATAGTTCTACCCTTTACGATATTACAGTCTAAGCATTAGAACAAAGGTGTAGAAACTTAAGCAAAGCTTAAAAACTTAGAAAGCTAATGAAATGCTAGTGTGGAGCTTCTAGAGATGGTGATTACTTTGTATAACAGAATCAGTATATAAGATGATCTCTGGGGACTGGAAAGGTAGAATATATATTCAGCCCATCTTTAATTTCAAGTTGGAATTTAACTGGGATAAATTAAGTTCCCAAACGAATTGTATAAGAAGAGGAAGGCTTGACATATGGACACAGCCTGAGTGAAAAAAAGACGTTGAACCTTTAGTCAGTAGTCAAGTCAGTGTTAATAATCAGTGGAATGTGACTCTCAGAAAAAAATCAGGCTCTGTTGACAGACATGTAGTATTTAGAATGAGAAGTAATAGATCTTCCCAGCAGACCCATCTGCATCGCTGTGTTCATTTATAAAAATCACTCTGTAAGAGGGATTTCAGCAATCAGAAATTTGTACTCTAATATTAATGTGATTTGCAAACTTTAAAAAAACTTTCTCAAGGCAGTTTTCCAGGAGTTTTTCTATGCCTGATACACTTACAAGAAAACGTGAGTAAATGTATCAGTCAACAAGTATTTCATAGTCTGAGGAAAACAGAATCAGAAGAAACCTTAAAATAGTCATCTGTTGTTTGTCATCTACTGTGCTTTCAAGGTCTAAGAGGAAGGGTGAGATAGGCCCCTCCCTACTCCTGAGGGATGGAAGGGAAGCTGTGTGTGTACTGAAGGTCTGTACCAGAACTGTGGGGAAGCTCAAGAGCACAAACACTAAGATATAGCTCTAGGTTTTCAAGGAGTATGGAATCTAGTGCTGGAGAGAGGCAGTGAACAGATGATCAGAACATGACGTGAACTCTAGACAGAGCCATCCTCCCAGGGTTATTGAGGAGGACCACACAACTCAGTTAAGGGGTAGCCTTATCAAATATTATCTATTTCTGGACTTCTACTTGAATTCTTCCTCTTCCAAAAAGGAATTTCTGGGTCGTTTTGTACTGGGAAGTACCCTAGTCTTTTCACACTGCAGCCCAAATAGTCTTAAATTTAAAACATATATTCGGTCAGGTCTCCCACTTTAAACTTTATCCCATTACCTTGGGAATAAAACTCCTTAGCCTGATATACTAAGTCTTCATAATCTGACCTCTGTCTACCTTTACATCCTCATCTCTTGCCATCCTCTCGCATATGAGAGGATGCTCCAACCTTGCTGGAGCCTTGTGCTCCTGTGCTCCAGCCTTGCTAAAGGCTTGCAGTTCTTGAAAATGTTGTGCAATATTTTTTCTCTGTTTTTTTATTTGCTTCTCCTTTTGTCTGAACTATCTTTCTTCTTTTTTACCTAGTTAATTCTACTCTTACTTTTAATATCAGCTTAGTTTTTACTTCTTCCTAGAAGACTTTACTTCCACTTGATACTACCCCTAAAATAGAAGTCTGTCCTTTATGCTCAGCTATTACCCTGTATGTACCTCTATCATAGTATTACACTATTATAATTTTTTACGCACCCATTTCTCCACAGTGTTTGTGCATTTATGAATATAAGATGTACATCTCTGGTTTCTGTATTTCCATTGCCTAACACAGGGCATGGGCTCACTGTGTTAAGGCATTTAGGCACTTAAGTGTTTGTTGCATGAATATGTAAATAAATTGTCTGTTTCTGGAGAGATAGACTGTCTCCCATGACTTTTCTCTCAACACCAGGCTCAGTATTAGCAACATGGAAAGTGCTTAGTGTGAAGATAGGATGAATGAATAAATTAAAACGTGTGTTGATTATTATCAGATAAAGGATTAGACTAAAGATTTATAAAGTACAGATATTATCTTGACTAATGTGATAATGTGCTCTGTAAATGAATAATGAAGAGATGATATTTGAGCTGGCCTTGAAAGCAAGGTAGTCAAGATTTGGATTGGAAGAGAGTATTAGTTTTCTATCGATGGATAATAAATTACCATAAATTTAGTGGCTTAAGACAATACTCATGTATTATTTTGTGGTTTCTTTAGGTCAGAAGTTTGGAGCACTGTGATGATTCATGACTATTGTGGTGTCTAGATTTATTTGACTAGAATTCTAAAATAATATATTGAAAATTGTATTTAGTGTGGAAAAAATTATAGGTCATAGCCTTTTCAGTCACCAGAAAAACCCTTTTATCATTGATGGAAGGTATTATAAACATGACTAGAAGTACATATATGTTAACTACCTTTATTTAATTTGTTTTTTAAAGTAATATTTTTTTTTTTTATTTATTTTTGGCTGGGTTGGGTCTTCGTTGCTATGCGCAGATTTTCTCTAGCTGCAGTGAGCGAGGGCTACTCTTCCTTGCGGTGCACGGGCTTCTCATTGTGGTGACTTCTCTTGTTGCGGAGCACGGGCTCTAGGTGCACGGGCTTCAGTAGTTGTGGCACGTGGGCTCAGTAGTTGTGGCTTGCGGGCTGTAGAGCGCAGGCTCAGTAGTTGTGGCACACGGGCTTAGTTACTCCACGGCATGTGGGATCTTCCCGGACCAGGGCTCAAACTCATGTTCCCTGCATTGGCAGGCGGATTCTTAACCACTGCGCCACCAAGAAAGTCCTGTTAACTACCTTTAGATGTATTACCTAATGAAAGGCATTGTATAGTTAATAAAACACTAGCTATTAACACTAGCTATTATTTAGAGCTTAGAGTAAAATATTTCATGTCTATCAATCAGAGATGAAGAAAGGTAAAGTGGTTAGGCCTAGCTATATTATACAACACTAGTCTTTTAAATTATAAGTTTGTAGATTGTGATATTTCTATAGTTGTCTCTAAGGGGATTTAATCGCAGACATGTATTAGAGACTTTGCAATGTAAAGAGAACTTGTTTACTATCTCTCTTAGCCTGTGAGAAGAGAAACCTGGAGTACTGGACTGTGTTGCTGGTAGGACAAAGTCTTTAGTTTTTATATTCTGTTTCCCAGTCTAGAAAGATTGTTGACATGTTGCAACAGGCATAGTGATGTAGGTGATATCGGACTATGGACACAGCTCTATAAGGCAGGCATTCTGGAGACCGGGCAGATAAGCTACAATTAGTACTGACCAAATGATGAACAGGGTTACCTGTGGTACTGAGTAGAGATTGGAATTGAGAAGAGCAAGAGTTGAAGCTTAGAAACCAGTTAGGAGGCTACTGGTTAGATAGAAGATGATGGTGGCAGTAGTTATAGAGAGAGGTGAAAAGATTTGAAACAGTTTTAATCAAGTCCTTGTTGCTAAATCTGTAGATACTGTCTAGGCCTCAGGTTACTTGATTTTATGACAGTGATTATTACTTCCTTGAGACATTCTGTTCCTTTGACTGCTGTAACACCACCTCTCCCAGCTGCCCTTCTACTTCTCTGGAATTCTGGGTCAGAATTTTTTGCAGCTTTTATTTCTTTATTTCTAATCCGTTAAAAATTGATTTTCCTCGGAATTCTGTTCTAGGCTCTGTTCTCTCTCATTCTCACAGTCTTCCAGAATGATGTCATTACTTTCATAGCATTAATAACCATCTGTGTGCTAATGATTGCCATATTTTTATCTCCGGCCAAGATCTGTCTCCTAAGCTCCAGATCCTTGTATTCAACCCATACTCAACACCTCCTCTCGGATGTTGCACAGGCGCCTCAAACTGAAAGCAGAACTTTCTTCTCAAACTGCTCATCCCTGTTCACCCTTTCAATAAATGACATCACCATTTTCCTGGTTCCCCAAGCCATACACCAGTGATCATTTTTTTCTTTTTCAGTACAATTCATACAACATAAAATTAAGAGAATGTAAATGTATATAGTCTGATGAGTTTTGACAGATATACACACCCACATTGTCATCATTCCATGAAGATATAGGATATTTTTCACTCTCCAGAAAGTTCCCTCATACTGCTTTGCCAGTCATTCTTACACCCTTGTCCCCACCCCTGGCTAAGTCAAGCACTTTTCTTATTGCCTCCTCATTTATTAGCTTTTCCTGTTCTTGAACTTCTTATAAATGGAACCATACGGTATACTCTTTTGTTCAGCATGCTTTTGAAATTTATCCATATTGTAGTATAGATCAGTAGTTTGTTCCTTTTTATTGCTGTGAGTGGTTTTTCTATGAATATACCACAATTTGCTTATGCATTATCTTGTTGATGGACATTTGAGTTGTTTACCCTGTGCTATAGAGTAGGTCCTCGTTTTTTTTTGTGTATAGAGTGTGTATCTGTTAATCCCAAATTCCAAATTTATCCCCTCCCCTTTAGTAACCGTAAGTGTGTTTTCTATGTCTTCAAGTCTGTTTCTGTTTTTGTAAATAAGTTCATTTGTATCTTTTTTTTTTAGATTCCACATATAAGTGGTATCATATGATATTTGTCTTTCTCTGTCTGATTTACTTCACTTAGTATGATAATCTCTGGGTCCATAGCATTATTCATTCTTTTTTACGGCTGAGAAATTTTCCATTGTATTTACGTACCACATCTTCTTAATTAAATTTAATTAATTAATTAATTTATTTTGGTTTGCATTGGGTCTTTGTTGCTGCACACGGGCTTTCTCTAGTTGTGGTGAGCGGGGGCTACTCTTCGTTGCAGTGTGCTGGCTTCTCACTGCAGTGGTTTCTCTTGTTGCGCAGCCCAGGCTTTAGGCGCATGGGCTTCAGTAGTTGTGGCTCGCGGGCCCTAGAGCGCAGGCTCAGTAGTTGTGGCACACGGGCTTAGTTGCTCTGTGGCATGTGGGATCTTCCCAGGCCAGGGATTGAATCCGTGTCCCCTGCATTGGCAGGCGAATTCTCAACCACTGCGCTACCAGGGAAGTCCCAAACACATCTTCTTAATCCATTCATCTGTCCTAGGTTGCTTCTATGTCTTGGCTATTGTAAGTAGTGCTTCTAAGAATACTGGGGTGCATGTATCTTTTCAAATTTGAATTTTCTCTGGGTATATGCCCAGGAGTGGGATTGGTGGAGCATATGGCAACTCTATTTTTAGTTTTTTAAGGAACCTCCATACCGTTCTCCATAGTGGCTGTACCAATTTACATTCCCACCAACAGTGTAGGAGGGTTACCTTTTCTCCACACCATCTCCAGGAGTTGTTTACACTTTTTGACTGTTATAAATAAAGTTGCTAAGAATATCTTTCCAAAAGACTTTTGTGAGGGGTTGGAGGAGGGGGATTTGGATGAAGGTGGTCAAAAGGTACAAACTTTCAGTTAGAAAGATAAATAAATACTAGGGGTGTGATGTACAATATGATTAATAAAATGAACACCACTGTATTATTATATATGGAAGTTGTTAAGAGAGTAAATCCTAAGAGTTCTCATTGCAAGGGAAAAATTTTTTTTCTTATTCTTTTATTTTGTATCTATATGAGATGATGGATGTTCACCAAACAGTGCTGTCTTCCAATTATATTTCAATAAAACTGGAAGAAAAAGAAGTCTCTTGTGGTCACATGCTTTCATTTCTCTTATACCTAAGAGTGGAGCTTCCTGCTCATATGATAGGTGTATATTTAATTCATTAGAAATTACCAGTTTCCAGAGTAGTTATACAATTTTAGAATCCCACCAACAGTGTTTGAAAGTTCCAATTGCTCTACTCCTTGACATCACTTGGTATTGTTTTGTAAATTCTAGCCATTAATAGTAGGTTTGTACTGGTGTATCATTTTGATTTTAATGTTTAATTCTTTGATGACTAATGATATTGAGCACCATTTTATGTGCTTATCGGCCATTCTTTTTTTTTTTTCTTTTTTTGGTATGCGAGCCTCTCACTGTTGCGGCCTCTCCCATTGCGGAGCACAGGCTCCGGACGCGCAGGCCAGCGGCCATGGCTCACGGGCCCAGCTGCTCCGCGGCACATGGGATCCTCCCAGACCAGGGCACGAATCCATGTCCCCTGCATCCGCAGGCAGACTCTCAACCACTGCGCCACCAGGGAAGCCCTGTCGGCCATTCTTGTATCTTCTTTTGTGAAGTGTTTGTTCAGATATTTTGCCCTTTTTTACTTATTGGGTTGTTTGGTTTTTATTGTTAAGTTGTAGGAATTCTTTGTACACATTAGAAATACAAGTCCTTTGTCAGATATATATATATAAATATTTTGTCTCACTCTCTGACTAGATTTTTCATTCTCTCAAGAATGTCTTTTGATGAGAGTTTTAAATTTTGATAAAGTATGCTATATCAGGTTTTTATTTTATGGATATTACTTTTTGTGTCCTATTTAGGAAATCTTTGCCTAACCCCAAGGTCATGAATATACTTTCCTACATTGTTATTTTAGAGGCTTAATAGTTTTAGCATTTACATTTAAGTCTTTGATCATTTCAAATTAATTTTTATGTATGATGTGAGATAGAGTTTAAGGTGCATTTTTTTCCCATACTGATATCCAGTTTATTTTAGTGTCGTTTGTTGACAAAGCTTTTCTTTCCCTAATCACAATATAAATTGATTGAATAGGTCTATGTCTATATCCTGATTTCTCTTTCATCAATCTATTTGTTTAGCCTTATGCAACTACTCCTGCTTTACAAACTAGCTTTATGATGAGTCATAAAATCTGGTAGTGTAAGCCTCCTAGCTTTGTTCTTTAACATTTTCTTGGCTGTTCTAGGACTTTTATATTTCCATATCAATTTTCGAGTCAGCTTGTCAATTAAAAAAAAAAGACTGCTAGGCTTTTGATTGGGATTAATTGACTCTAGATAAATTTAGGGGGAGACTTGACTTCTTAACCTCCAATCCATGAAATAGTACACGACTCCATTTGTTTAGGTTGTTTTTAAATTTCTCTCAGCAGTGTTTTCTAGTTTTCAGTGTACAGGTCTTTCACATCTTTCACATCTAGTTATTTGATGATACTATATAAAAATACCAATTGATTTTTGTGAATTAACCTGGAATCTTGCAATGTTGCTAAGTTTATTATTAGTTTGATTATAGGTTAAAACATTTTTTTCTATGTACACAATCATATAGCATCTGTGAGTAGACATTTTTGCTTCTTCCTTTCCTGTACTTATGATTTTTTAAAATTGCCTTATTACAATGGCTTGGATCTTGAGTACAGTGTTGAATAGAGTAGTGAAAGTAGACATCTTTTCTTATTCCTGATCTTAAGTATTACCTGCAGAGTTTTAGTATAAACCCTTTATCAGATTGAGGAACCTCTCCTTTTTCCTTAGCTTGTTGAGAGATTTTTGTTTTAAATCATTAACAGGTATTGAATTTTATCAAATGCTTTTTTGGGGCATCTTTTGAGATAGTATGTTTTTTCTCTTTCATTCTGTCACAACTGATTTTCAAATGTTAAATCAACCTTGTACTCCTCAGGTAAATCCACTTCATCAAGATGTGTTATCTTTTTCATATATTGCTAGATTTGATTTGCTAATTTTATTAATGATTTTTGTATTGTCTGTAATTTGCTTTTCTTGTGATGTTTTGGTATCAAGGTTATTCTGGCCTCTTAAAACAAATTGAAAAGTGTTCCTTCTTCTTTGAAAGGTTTTTGTTAAGACTAGTATTTCACCAGTGAAGCAATCTGAATGTAGTTTTTTATGTGAGAAGGTTTTTAATTATAAATTTAGCTTCTCTAACTGATAACAACTATTCGGATTTTCTATTTCATTTGTTTGGTTTGGAAACTTGTGGTTTTTAAGCAACTTAACTATTTCATCTAAGTTGTTAAATTTATTGACATATTGTTCATAATTTCCCTTAATTCCCTTTAAATGTCCATAGGATCTGTGGTGATGTCTTCTCTTGCGTTCTTGATGTTGGTAATTTTCAGGCATCATTTTTTATATCTCCTCTCTAACTTTTCACATCTACATCATCCTTTCTGTTCCTATTTTAATTTAAGACAATGCCTAAACTTTTGCTAGGACTGTTAAAATAACCTTATACTAGCCTTCCTGTTTACAGTCTTGTTTCTCTGTATCCCAGTCACCTAATTACAGGAAGAAAGTGCAAATGTCATTAAATCTTTCTTGGCTTAAAACTTTTTAGTGGTTTCCTAATACCTTCAGAATAAAAATCTAAGCTCCTTCATATGGAATACAAACTCATTAATGATAAGGTATCTATTTCTCTCAATAGAATCCTATTTTTTCCTATATATTCTTTTCCCTTTTAATCTCTCCCTGCAAGCCATAGGGAGCTATACTTCACTGACTTTCTAGGTGCTCTAATTTGTCATTCATCATCTTAAAATTGAATGCAGCATTCAGATGTGATACGATCAATACTAAGTAGGCAAAAATGGTTTCCTCACTTCTCCTTTACTGAGATTATTATTAATATCTGATAGGTATGGTCTCAATATTCATTTGACATAATACTTTTTGTTCAGTGTATCTTTACATTCACAGCAATATCTAGCTGCAAAGCATTATTTTTAACCCACTTTCAGTTTTACTGTTATCTCAAAGCACATTGATCCAATATGCATGAATTTGCTATAACCAGAATACCTATCAGATAGCTAGTTGATCCTCCCCACACCAGTGATGATGAGTTTTATTTCAACTTGAGGATGTTAGTGTTGGTTTTGACTAATCACCCAGATGACTGGATGATTTATGTTTCTTTATAGTACCATTTCATAGTTTGCAAAATCAAGAAACATTCCTCTGAAACTGGCTAGCTGGTTTGGAGGTAAGGCAGTTGTTTCTTTTCTTGTCAGTCCTTCACTTCTTCACCCCCAGGGGAATTAGGATGTCCCATGTTATGTTTAAAAGCCTAAACACTTCAAATTTTATTCTCCTGTTGAGCTTGAAACGGGGACGTTATTAGCTCTGTCTTGATGTAGCAGGGGCTCTGAAAGTCTATTTGGATAACACTGAAGATTGGAGGAAATGTGACTCTGTCTGTGTGTTTTAAGCCCCTAAGGTAAGATCAGAAAGCGTCTGGGGCAGTGAGAGCCAAATAGTTGAAGTCATACATTAATTATGGTCATGAATCATTTTTATTTTTAGAGTCTTTACCATTTGACAAGGTTGTTTGCATAGTACTCTAGTGAGTTTTAGGCAGCATTTTCCCTCCTTTCAAAGTAACAGGCTATTTTGTTGATTTCTACTTTGGGTTGATAATGCCTATCAAATTAGAATTCTGATAACATTTTTAGTAGAAATTGCTTGTTTCTTGCCAGAGTGAACGGTCTTTAATTTATGTGATTTTTGTTTCGAATATATTTTGAAATTATAGATATAGAAAACTAGTACGTTAGTCTTTTAGCCTTTCACTGATATCAGTAAAAATCTTGGGACTGTACTTTTATATGCAGGCATTAGTCGACCTTCAGTCAGCAGTATATTTTGAGTGCCTTTGTGCCACATTCTCTGCTAAGTACTGGGAATGTAAATGAAAAAAATGAGTGTTTTTTTTCTTTTTTCCCAGAAATCTAGTAAAGAAATAGACAAGGAAATAGGCAGTTGCTGTGAAATGTGGTTCTGTAATCTTTGTTAGTGTTGTTGTATACATGATGCTGTGGATCTCCATAGGAAGAAGTGCCTCTACCTGTCTGGAACAGTCGGGAAGGCCTTTGAAGAAGAAGGTATGCTTGAGCTGCCTGTTAGTGGGTTTGGGGGTATACTTATCTGTTAAGAGAGAGTGAAGCTTGTAGTCAGATAGAACAGCTCACTGAAAGGTACAGAAGGAAGAAATGGCATGACGTGTTTGGGGAGAGTTGTTAGTAGTTCAGCATTGCTGGAATTGCGCGTGCAAAGTAAGCATATCAGAAACGAGGTGGGGACCTCATCACAAAGGTCCTCTCCTTGCTTTTAAATTTCTTTAGCATCACCTTTGTAGGCGAGTATTGCCATCAAGAGAGTGTGTACGAATTCACACCCAGAGCAGGAGGCAATAGGATGGAGGATAATCTCCTCTATTGGATTCCTTTGGAGTCCTGAGGAAGTTGCAGAAGAACTGCTCTCATGAGTAATCTCATAAGATTTGCTCCTTTTTAGATGACCTAAGAAATCCTCAGTAACTATCAGGCAACTTCTGAAAGTGCAGAATATGTCATGAATATTTTTAGTGCAAGGTGCCGTAATAATAATGTTGGCAGAGGTGTTGATGCCATCAACTCGCTGATAAAATTAACTTCCTCATATATAGGATAACTTTCAGTTTAGGACAGTTGACCAGTTTTAAAAATCGGAAGTAAAATTTACATACCGTGCAATACTTAGATTTCAAGTTTAAATTCTGTGTATCCTCCTGTGTGCCTCACCCCAATCAAGACATGGAACATTTCCATCACCTCAGGTAGTTCCTTAGTTCGCCTTGCTCTCTACCAGTCAGTCCTGCCTCACCCAGGCAGCTAGCCACTCTTGATTTCTGTCACCATACATTGCTTTTACCTGTTCTTGAACTTTGTTTAAATGGAATCATACAGTATGTACTTTTTCGTTCCTGGCTTTTTTCACTCAGCATAATGTTTTTTTGAGATTCATTCATATTGTTGTGTATATCAGTGTTGTGTTCCTTTTTATTGCCGAGTAGAATTTCGCTGTATGAATATACCACAATTTGCTTATTAATTCTCCTGTTTGATGGACGTTTGGATTGTTTTCTATGAACGTTCTTATACATATCTTCTTGTGGACGTGTTTTTGTATTTCTTGAGTAAATGGTAAGGAGTAGAAATACTGGGTCATAGGTTAGATGTATGTATAACTTTACAAGAAACAGTTTTCCAAAGTGATGATACTGTTTTATACTTTTATCACCGATGCGTGCAAGTTTCAGTTGCTGCACATCCTTGCTAGCATCAGGTGTTGTCATTTTAATTTTAGTTATTCTAACAAGTGTGAAATGCTATCTCATTACTATTTTAATTTTCATTACCATGATGACTAAGATTTTGAGCACCTTTTCCTATGCTTATTGACCTTTCTTATATCTTCTTTTGTGAAGTGTTTCACTCTTCTGCCCATTTTTAATTGGGTTGTCTCTTTGTTCCTGGTTTGTATGAGTTCTTTATATACTCCAGGCACAGTACTTTGTCGAATTAATGTTTTACAAATATTTTCTCCCAGTCCATGGACTGCTTTTATATTTTCTTAACAACATCTTTAGATGAAAAGACATTTTTTATTTCGGCAGTGACTAATTTATCCATTTTTAATTTTAAGGTTAGTGCTTTTTGTGTCTTCTCTAAGAAATATTTGCCTACCCCAAGGTTGCAAGAGATTCTGTGTTTTCCTCTACAGATTTATGACTCTAGCTTTTATGTTTACTATGATCTCCTTGAATTAATTTTTTTTCTGCTGTGAGGTAGGGAATGAGATTCATTCCCTATCTCACAGCAACTGTGTTTACCCACTGTTCCAGCACCATTTGTTTAAAAAACTTTCCTTTTTCCATTAATTTGCCTAGGTTCCTTTGTCCAAAATCAGTTGGCCATATATATGTAGGTCTGTTTCTATACTCTTTATTCTGTTCCATTGATCTGCTTTTTGCTCCTTATGCCAGTACCAGATTGTTTTGATTACGTAGCTTTATAAAAAAGGAAGTCTTGAAATCTGGCAGATTTAAAGATTGGTTTATCTCTTCTAGATTCTTTGTTTTTCTATATAATTTATAGTATCAACTTCTTAATTTCTACAAAAAGAAGCACACATACACACAAAAACAAAGCCTGTTGGGATTGGGATTGTGACTGTGAAATTATTGACCCATATATAGAAGTATAACTGTTTGTTGACCTTGTATCCTGTGACATTATTAGTTCTAGTAGTTGTTTTGTGGATTCCTAATGATTTTCTACATGAAAATCATGTTACCTGTGAATAAAGACAATTTGACCATTTTTAGTATGTACATGTATACAAAATATATAAGCTATACTTGAAGACAAAGAGACAAAGAAAAACACAAACCCATAATTAAAGCAAAAAAGAAAACTGGTTAATTTTTTCAATGCTCCTTGTTTCAAAGGGGCTGCTGCTTTAATTCAGTCTTCTTAACTTGGGATTATTGTTAATTTTTTTTTTTCTTTGTGGTTACCCAACAAGTAATAGCCTTCATACCAGTGGGTTTTTTTGGTGACTTTAGTAATGTAGCTAATTTCTCTGGGCCTCAGTTTCCCACCTGTAAAATGATAGGGTTCAATCAGATTATTTTCTAAGGTCTCTTTCAGATTCCTGTGAGTTCTTCATTTTAGCTCTCAATACATCACAGACAGTCAGATGGGTATAGAAAGGGTGTTTTTAGAACATATCATGACTCTTGTTATTTCCTTGTTGTAAATATGCTAGAGAATTGTGAAATCATCAGTTGAGTTCATTATTAATTCTCTTTATCCTGGAAACTTTGTCCTCATTTTGTTCCATTTATGCCTGTGGCTCTGTGTTGAGTTTATAGTTAACTCACTTAAATTTTTCTACAACTTTTATTTCTAGGCTTCATAGAGCCCAGTGTGCAATTAAACAGACTCAGGTAACTGTTCAGAAAATTGGAAAGGAAATTGAAGAAAAACTAAGACTCACATCTACAAGCAATGAGCTGGTAGGTTTTTATATATTAACCTATTTAAATTCCTTGATTTCTAAATGTGATCACCGTATTCTTCTTGTATTTATTTCCCTCTTTTTTCCCCCAAAAAACTTCAGGTAGTTTTTTCTTTCTTTTTATTTTTTCCTCTTAACGTTTCACTGAGACTTCTGTTGGCATTTAAATGTTATAAATAAACTTTCCCATCTGCTAATAGTGTAACATACAAAGTGCCTGCCTTTTTATGCTAGTTGAAACTTTAGATTACATACAATTACTTAGAAGATAATCAAAAGCTATTTTATTAATATCTTATAAATGTGAACTCTAGACATAAACTGTATAGTGAATGAAAAATAGCTGCCAGAAGAAAAAAAATAATAAACTGTAGATACTGATCTGCTTTTAAAAGATGAATTTAAAATTATTTGGATTGAATTTAATAGGTTAGTTTATGGACACTGTTCTCTTTGGGGAAAGATTCTTTTAATGAGGTATTTCCAAAGAAATAGAAATTCCAATCCAAATGGACAGATTTAAGATATTAGTATAATTTGGGGGTTGCTTTATACTCTTCCTAGTGGGGAAAAATATATTAATTTTGGAACGAAGATTCTGTCTTTTTAAGCAGAATAGTGGGTATAACTAATAAATGGAACTTTTCTCAAAATGAAGTCACAGTGCTAATGATAGCTTTTGATGAAATTTGTGCTATAGATAATGATACTTAAAACTCAAATCCTCAAATTAAGTCTGAAGTGAAATAAGTATTTGTTTGCACAAACTCGATACCATAGATAGGCAGTATTTTCTAGCTGTCTGTTCACAGCACTGTCAACTTGGCAGAAGGTCTTTATGTCCCCAATCAAAAGTTCCATTATCTGTAAGATTTGTCTGAGATAATAATTCAGTGGATGAACTATAGAAAGCAACATCGCAATTAACCTATACAGACTTCTCTCTTGTGGAATTTGAAATTAATGGATGATAAAGTATTTAATCTATATAAAACTGCTGACTTTGACCTATAAATGGCAGTGTCATATAGTTCAGTCTAATATGTAAAATGGCTAGTGCTGTACCTGGCACATAGCAGGCATACAAAATATGGTAGCTGCAATAACTATGGTAGTGACACTTTTTATTCATACGACTTTTCACACCTATGGAAAATCTTCCACTTTGGAGAAGCTATTAAACCACCTCATTTTGTAACTTAGGTCCAGTAAAGGACCAAGCTCCAGGCCACAGATATATTGGAGGAGGAGAAAAAATAGCTAATTTTAATCCTTTCTGTAGTGTACAAAAATACCACATTTTTAGAGCCTTTGGGGAGAAACTGCTAGGTTTTTTCTTATTTTCCTCTCTCAAGGCAGGACTGGGAAATTACTTATTTCATTAAGTGACAGCATATGTTTTGTCTCAGTATGGAAAAATGTATGTTTAATCCTATTTTTCTAAAATATAAGTGGTGACACGCAGAGCAAGGTGATAGAATGTATGAGTTTAAAGAGGTCAGGTTCAGAGGTTCACTGTGTGTTTTTATGCGGCCTAGTCAACATATAAGAAAATCACTGGATTTTTGAACTGAAAGGGAACCTAGAAATCTAGTTCCCTTATAACCTCACTTAAAACCACACTCCCTTCAGTACCTTCTGTCCCCTTCCCTGTTTTGTTTTTCTCCATAGTGTTTATTACCCTTTAACATGCTATACACTTCACATATGTATTTTATTTGTCTCTCTCTAAACTCTGTGAGGAGAGGGATTTTTGTCTATCTTTTTTTTCCTCACGGCTGTATTTCCCAGTGTCTAGAAAAGTGTTTGACACACAGTAGGAGCTCAATAAATATTTGATGAATTTAAGGATGAATCTAGTGTAATCTCTTTTTAAAATAACAGGAAAATGAGACCTAAAGAAAGTAAGCAACTTTCCCATGATCATTGACAAATAGAGACAGAAATTTTGGTTTCCTTGTCTCCTTTCAGAGGGTAATACCAGGTACTTGTTTGTTACCTACTGTAAGGTTTACCTGTAGGAAATTAGAAGCCCTTACTATTATATTTTTTTCTTCATTCCCTTTCCAAATTGGCCCAAGGTCATTATACTTCAACCCAAGCATTTTCAATATATAAGAATTAATTTTAGTCTAAGTATAAATACAGTCAGAAGGCATATTTGATGTGTAAAGAAATCAGATTACCTTCTAAGATCACATGTAATTAACTGTTTAGAAGAAATTGGGTTCATACTTGATGACTTTCGAAACTTTGACATCTTCTCGTCAATGTCCAACATAATTTTTTGGCATTATGTTTTTTAGGAAATTTCTGCTGTTGTCATTTTGAATTTTTGCTTAAATGTTTTGGATTTTGTCAAATTGCCTTTCCTTGTATCTGTTGAGATAATTTTATGTTTTTCTCTTGTATTATGATAGTGAAGTACATTGATTGATTTTTGAATGTTCATCCAACTTAGGATTGCTAGGGAAAGCCCCTCTTGTTCATGATGAATTATTCTTTTTATGTATATTTCTAAATTCAATGTGCTAAAATTTTGTAAAGGATTTTTGCATCTATATTAAGGTGGAATATTGATCTGAAGTTTTGTTTTCTTGCCAGCTCGTTGTTTGGTTTTGTTGGGGTAATGTTGGTCACAACTAGTGAATTGGGAAGTGTTTCCTCTATTTTCTGGAAGAGTAAGTGTAGAATTGGAATTATTTCTTAAAGGTTGGTAGAATTTACCGGTGAAGCCATCTGGGCCTTTGTGGGTCCAGATGTGGAGTCGTCTTTGTGGGCTTTGAGTTAGGAATTCAGTTCTTTAATAGTTGAGGTGTTACTGAAGTTAGGTGCTTCTTGAGTAGGCTTTGGTTGCTTGTGTCTTTCAGGGATTTGTGCATTTCATTTAAGAGGTCGGTCTTTTTAATTTTAGCTATTGGGTATATAGTGCTTTCTTAGTTTGGTTTATAATTGTATTTCTATTATGATAATTTTTCATATCTTTACTGGTTATCTTTTAAGAGGTGTCATTTTAAATATTTTTGCCCATTAGGAAAAGAAAAACTCTATTTAGATTTACAGAAAACTTGTAAAGGTTGTTCAGAAAGGTTCCATACACCTTTCATCCAGTTTCTTTTAATGTTAACTTCTTGTATAGCCATGTTACATTTGACATGGTACATACAACTTGGTATATCATCAAACCAGGGAATTAACATTGATACATTACTATTAACTGTGGATTTTATTCAGGTTTCACCAGTGTTTCCACTATGTCATTTTTATTTTACAACAGTTTTAGATTTATAGAATTATTACAAAGATAGTACAGAGAGTTACCCTGTAAACCCCACATCCAGTTTCTCCCATTATTAACATCTTACCTTAGTATGGTACATTTGTCATAATTATTGAACCTGTATTGATAAGTCATCATTAACTAAAGTCCATGCTTTATTCAGATTTCCTTAATTTTTATCTAATGTCCCTTTTCTGTTCCAGGATCTCATCCAGGAAACCATACTGCTTTTAGTAGCTAATGCTTCCTTAGACTTTTCTTGGTTGTGAAAATTCCTCAGACTTTGATTTTTTTGATGACTTTGACAGTTTTAAGGATTACTGGGTCAGCTGTTTTATATAATATCCCTTGATTGGGGTTTGTCTGATGTTTTGTTGTGATTAGACTGGATTCTCATGTCTTTTTTTCTTCCAGTATCCAGTCTAGAACACCACACTGGTTTTAGTCGTCATGACTTCCTAGGCTTCTCTGATCTTTGACAGTTTTTCATTCTTTCCTATTTTTAAGTCACCATGACTAATCACTGTTGATAGTAACCTTGATCACTAGGTTAAGGTGATGTCTCCCAGGTTTATGCACTCTAGAGTTCCCTTTCCCTGCTCAATTTTTTGAAAGCCAGATTCTAAGCCCAGCCTCCACTCCAGAGGAGGGGACTGAAGCTCCACCTCCTGGAAGGGAGACTACCTACACACATTATTTGGGTACTTTGTGAGGAAGATTTGTCCCTTCTTCCCTCCACGCATTTTTTTATTCAGTCGTTTAATTATCAGTATGGATTTGTATCTATTGATTTTATACTTTAGGTTACAATCTGATACGATGTTCTTTATTTCCTTGCTTCAACTGTGGCATTGAGAGCTCTCTCAGGATGGGTTCTGTGTCCTTTTGACATGCCCTCATCTCCTTTTTGTTCGTTTGTTTTTTAAAGCAAGTTCTTAATTTCTGGCACTATGTGATCTGGACTCATCAGGTATTTTCCCTGTCTCAGCCCTAGAATCAGCCATTTCTCCTAGGAATCCTGTTCCTTTCATTGAACAATGGAATTTAGAAACAAGATCTGGGCACTAGGTGTGCTTGTTGCTTCTGAGTTGTAAGTGCTTCTAAGCCCTCTCAGTGGACAGAGCTGGTATATACAGGTATCCGTCTCGCTATGTATTAAACTTAACATACATTTATTTATCTATTTTTTGCTGCATTTGCTCTTCGTTGCTGTGCGTGGGCTTGCTCTGGTTGCGGTGAGCGAGGGCTACTCTTCGTAGTGGTGCATGGGCTTCTCATTGCGGTGGCTTCTCTTGTTTCGGAGCCCCGGCTCTAGGTGCGCGGGCTCAGTAGTTGTGGCTCGTGGGCTCTAGAGTGCAGGCTCAGTAGTTGTGGCACACGGGCTTAGCTGCTCCACGGCATGTGGGATCTTCCCGGACCAGGGCTCGAACCTGTGTCCCCTGCATTGACAGGCGGATTCTTAACCACTGCGCCACCAGGGAAGTCCCTTCCCTCATTTTTAAATGGGACTTTT
The DNA here is from genome assembly GCF_963924675.1 of Phocoena phocoena. Classification (NCBI taxonomy): domain Eukaryota; kingdom Metazoa; phylum Chordata; class Mammalia; order Artiodactyla; family Phocoenidae; genus Phocoena; species Phocoena phocoena. The sequence continues at coordinate 56,726,527 of NC_089226.1, read as the reverse complement.
GTCTTCTCATGCTGTGGTTAAAGACTGAGTGGGCATGCATGTGTGTGTGTGTGTGTGCGCGCATGCATTTCTGGATACAAATCCTTTTTCTGATATGTGTGTTGGCAGTATTTTCTTCCAGTCTGTGTCTTGCCTTTTTGTGTTCTTAGTGATGCTTTCTAAAGAGCAAAAGTTTCAAAGTTTGTTGAAATCCAATGTATTTTTTTAATTTATTTTATGGTTAGGGCTTTTTGTGTTCTTTCTAAGAAATCTATGCCTAACCCAAAGTCACGTAAGTTTTCTTCTGTGTTTTGTTTTAGAAATTTTATAGTTTTGGGCTTTACATTTAGATCTATGATCCATCTCAAGTTTTTTATAAGTGAAGTAACAAACTCCCTTATTATTATAGCTTTGCTGTCTTAAAACCAGATGGGGTAAGTTCTCCAGCTTTGTTCTTTTAAAAAATTCCTGTGGGTTTCTAGGTTCTTTGTATTTACAAGTGAATTTGAGAATGAATTTATCAGTTTCTACCAAAAAAAAGTCTGCTGGAATTTTGATTAGGATTTATAGATCAATTTGTGGAGAATTGCAGTCTTAACCATATCAAGTTCTCCAATCCATGAACATGGCATATGTCTCTCTTTTTTTCTAATAAATTTATTTGTATTTATTTATTTTTGGCCGCGTTGGGTCTTTGTTGCTGCACATGGGCTTTCTCTAGCTGTGGAGAGCGGGGGCCACTCTTCATTGCGGTGCGTGGGCTTCTCCCGTTGGGGAGCATGGACTCTAGGTGTGTGGGCTCAGTAGTTGTGGCACGTGGGCTCAGTAGTTGTGGCTCGCGGTCTCTAGAGCATGGGCTCAGTAGTTGTGGCTCACGGACTTAGCTGCTCCGCAACATGTGGGATCCTCCCGGACCAGGGCTCGAACCCATGCCCCCTGCATTGGCAGGCAGATTCTTAACCACTGCACGACCAGGGAAGTCCCGGCATATGTCTCTTTTATTTTGATTTTTTCCTTAATTATCTCACTAATATCTTATAGCTTTCACTGTAGAGGTTCTGGGCATCTTTTATTAGTGTTATTCCTAAGTATTTTATGGGAGGCTTTTTTGTTTGTTTTGGGCATTATTGCAAATGGGATTGTTTTTGAAATTTTGTTTCTCATTTGTTTCCTGCAAGTATATAAGAATACAATTCATTTTAATTTAGTAATCTTGCATCTTGCGATCTTGTTATATTAACTTTTAAATTCTAGTAGTTATTTTGTAGATTTCTTGGGATTTTCTATATAAACAATCGTACCTGCAAACTTGGAATGCTTTGTGTGCTTTAATTTTTCTGCCTTATTTCAGTAGCTAGGGCATACAGTACAGTGTTGAATGAAAGTGATAAACATGGAAATCCTTTACTTGTTCCTGATCATAAGGGGAAATCATTCATCCTTTCTCCATTAAATATAATGTTAGCAATGCCTTTTATTGGCTTTAGGAAGTTGCCTCTTATTCCTAGTTTCTGAATTTTATTGTGAATGGATTTTGTCAAATGCTTTTTCTACATTTATTGAAATAAATGATCATGGCATTTTCTTCTTGATTCTGTTACTACGGTGAACTACATTGATTTAATTTCAGGTGTTTAACTAACATTGCATTTCTGGAATAAACTAATGGCTACAATATAGAGTACAATCTTTTTTATACCTTGTTAGATATGATCTGGTAATAATTTAAGAGTTTTTGTGCCTATATTTATTAGGGATATTGGGAAGCAGTGTTTTAAATTACTTTGTTAGATTGGTATTAGGATTATGGTAGACTGGTAAAATTAGTTGGGCAGTGTTCCTTTTGCCTACTCCACCTTGACTAGAAGCGGAAGCCTCCTGGCTTTTTAACATTTTCGAATAGTCTGCCGAGATTTCATGTCTTTTTATTCATTATGAGAATATTTAACTTTTTTTCACTTAGCATATCTGTAATAGTGACTTTCTTTGATAATTTTAACATCTGGGTCATCTCAGAGTTGGCATATGTTGATTGTCTTTTCCCTAGAGAGTGAATCACATTTTCCTGGTTCTTCGTATATTGGGTAATATTGCAGAGTACCCTGGACATTGTGAGTGTGATTTTGTGGAATCTCTGGAGTTTGTTGCTTTGTTCCAAAGAATATTGATGTTCTAATTCTAGCGGGTAGTTAACTTGGTTAGGCTCAAACTGTCATGCCTGCAGTGGACATTGCCTCTGATTTCAGGTCATTGCTCTCATCCTTAGGCACAGCTGCTCTCTGTTTGCCTCATGCCGATATGATTTAGGATTCAGAAACTCAGATTGAATTTAAACAGAATTCGGGGTGCCCCATTCTCTGGCTTCCTCCATTCTGGTGGCCTTGATTGCCTAATCTCTTTTCCCTGGTTCCTCCTGCCAGAAAGATAGTTGTCTTTCTGTTGGTGTTTAACCATAGATGCCCTCAGGGCAAAGTCACAGAAAAGGGGAATTTCACTCCTCCTGTTGGTTGTTTGCACCAGGTTCTGAGTTTACCCCCAAATCTGCCTGCCATTGATCAATTTTTAGAACCCTCATGTAGTACCTTTTTGTATTTTATCTAGAGTCTATAGCTGTTATTTATGGAAGGACCAGTTTGATAGGTACTTATTCTCTATATCAAACACAAAACTCCTGTATGTTTTATTATTACATATATTTTTGCTTTATCTCCCTAGCTGGACCTGGGTTCTAGGCCTGATATTGCCACTGAGTCTATGAAATTAATGGATTGGATTAAATATTTTCTAAGGAAAATTTTGCCCTTTCTTAATGGCTGAGCAGGTATAGGTACAATAGAAACAATCTGTAAATGACGTTTTAAAGCAAATTTGTTAACTTATAGGACAACTGCCATAGTTCTAAAACTTTTTTTCAGATTGTTAATTATTTCCATTTTTTGGTGGGAAAACTAGTATAGATGAATAATGCCCTAAACCACTCAAGACCCCTTTATACTCTAAATATTGTAAAGATCTCAAAGAATTTAGGGTATATCTATTGATAATGCCTAGGTTAATAAAAGACAGATGAATCCTCACATTTACTTCTGCAATCAATCTGTTGTGATATCACAGATCTTATAGACTGGAAAGCTCCACTATACAGTTATGAGAAAATGAGAGTGAAAATGGGAGATAGCAGCTTAGTATTATTATGAAAGTATTTTTGATCTCACAGACTGAAATGGTGTTAGGAATCCTCATGGTTTCCTGAACCATGCTTTGATAGCTTTTGCCTAAAAAGCCTTTTTGGCTCCAGCATAATCTACAAGAAGAAAATTGTTTAATAGGTCATTTACAGATTGGTGTGTCATACTGAAAAGAATCTTTAGCATTATCCATCACTGTCTTTGTAAAGATGCATAAAAAGGAGTATGCTTGCAAAGAGATAAATGTATCTGTGATTTTCAGATCATAGACAGTGTTGTATAACAACACTAAAATCCAATCGAAAGTGATCCTTTGGAGATGTACATATGACATTAACTATACTTGTAGTAAACAGGTAAGTAGAATGTAGAAACCATTAGAAGATATTATACTTATGGAATATTAAGATCTTTGAGTACTTAGATTCATTTGAAAGGAAGCAGAACCAGATTCCACTTGGTCAGGGTTTGTTTACTCATCAGAAATTAGAGCCAACAATCCTGGTTTTGAATGACTTATTTCTGTAAATGGGCCAGTTTTTGCACATGGACCATAACACAAACACACTGTACACACACCTTCCTGTATTAGTTTAGTGTTTAGACTAACTTGTACCCTTAGTTCTTTGATTTTAGTAAACATAACCCAATTTGAGCACATACCCTGGAATAGAGCAGATTAACCCCCCTACCTATGCATATCTCTGTGTTCTTTGAAGAGTTGTTTTTCTTTTCTATTTTTTTTCTCTACCAAGGTAGAATCTAGTTTACATATTTTTTGGAGAAATTCGAGTTAAGGAAATTGAACACATCTCTTTGTGGAAAAAGATTGGTTCCTAAGAATTTGTATATTTTTTCCCTCAGTGATGTAAAAACACTGATCACACTACTGGATTACCAAAGAAACCCAAATTGTTTCCTGATTCCTCTTTCTTTCATGATAAGCAGCCTCACTGACTTTTGGTCTTTGTTTTTACAGGGAGTTGGCAGGGCAAAATGGCTTTTGTCTGCACTGGACCCAAGCTCTTAGAAAACAGAAACTGTTTCTCATTTATCTAGAAGCACATAGTAGGCCCTTCATAAATATTTGATTCATTCAGAAAAAGATTGCTTAGGAATGTTTTATATTTCATAGAGTTTTCCAATCAAATATAATAATGATGATTGGAAATAAGCTTTACTGCTTGAATGTCTTTAACAGATGATCATACCATCTGTTCAGAATCAGTATTTCAGAGATGAGGAAGAAAGCATTTTGGGTGAGAAACAATAGCTGTAAAGTACTTTCCACACAACTACCAAAAGTCATTTTCCATGCCCATTGCCTCAACAAGGCCATACCATTACTCATCTCACTGCGTACCCATGCTTCCTCATTGTCTGTGAATCAAATAGAGGTGCTGAGTTTTTTCTTTTAAAGTTTTCCACCAGCTCATCCCAGGGCTTAATAACCTATTCAGTTTACTTAATGAATGTTTTTTTTCTCCCCATTAAAATTCTACTTAGTATATATCTTAAGAAGGAGGCTGTTTGGTTAAGATTTTTGTCATGGAAAATGATGGAAAGCATATTATTGACACTATTGATAAAGACTAGGAGAGAAGGGTACATACCTTCATAGTGCAGTAATTGTGTGTGAATGCAAACACGTGCAGGCACATATATGTTCATTGTGGGGGTAGGATTTCAGATTTTATCTGGAGGCAAATTGTGGCAAGGTATTTGGATTAAAAGGGAGTCAGAGTAAAGTTTAAACCATGGCTTTGTAGGTTGAAGTAGGAAATATTTTTATGGAAAGATAAGTTAACAAACTTATTTGGTAAACTTAATTGTATCTTTGGTAGAACATGTCTGGGATTTGTTTTATTAAATGAACATTCAGTAAAATTGACTTTTTTGAGGTACAGTTCTATCACTTTTTAAAAAATGAACTTTGTGTTTTAGAGTAGTTTTAGGTTTACAGAAAAATTGTGCAGAAAGTACAAAAAGGCCCCCCCCCATTTCTTTTGTTACTAACATCTTATATTAGAGTGACACATTTGTTACTATTGTTGAATCAATATTAATAAAATATTATTAACTAAAGTCTGTAGTTTACCTTCGGGTTCCCTCTTTGTGTTGTATAGTTCTATGAGTTTTGACAAAGGCACAGTGTCATGTATCCATTGTTACAGTGTCATACAGAATCGTTTCACTGGCCTAAAAATCCTCCATGCTTCACCTATTTATACTTTTTTCCCTCCCTCAGAACACCTAGCAACCACTGAACTTTTTACTGTCTCCACAGTTTTGCCTTTTTCAGAATGTAACAGAGTTGGAGTCATACAGCATGTAGCTTTCTCAGATTGGCTTCTTTTACTTAGCTATATGCATTTAAGGTTCCCTCATGTCTTTTTAATAGCTTTTCATAGCTCGTTTCTTTTTATTGCTGAATAATGCTCCATTGTTATTGGATATGCCACAGTTTATCTTTTGACCTATTGAGGTACATTTTGGTTGCTTCCACGTTTCGGCAATTATGAATACAGCTGCTATAGGCATTTATGTGTAGGTTTTTGTGTGAACACAAGTTTTCAGCTCATCTGGGTAAATATCTAGGAGCACAATTGCTGGATCATATAGTAAACCTATGTTTAGTTTTGTGAGAAACTGCCAGACCATCCTCTAAAATGGCTATACCATTTTGCATTGCCGTCAACAATGAATGAAAGTTCCTGTTGCTCCACATCCTTGCCAACATTTAGTATTGCCATTGTTTTGGATTTAAACTATTCTGATAGGTGTGTAGTGGTAATCTAATTGTTTTTCATTTTTTAAATTTATTTTATTTTTTGGCTGCGTTGGGTCTTCGTTGCTGCTCACGGGCTTTCTCTAGTTGCAGTGAGCAGGGGCTACTCTTTGTTGTGGTGCGCAGGCTACTCGTTGTCGCGGTGCCTGGGCTTCTCATTGTGGGGGCTTCTCTTGTTGTGGAGCATGAGCTCTAGGCATGCTGGCTTCAGTAGTTGCGGCACGCGGGCTCAGTGTTGTGGCTCACGGGCTCTAGAGCACAGGCTCAGTAGTTGTGGCTCACGGGCTTAGTTGTTCCACGGCATGTGGGATCTTCCCGGACCAGGGCTCGAACCCATATCCCCTGCGTTGGCAGGCAGATTCTTAACCACTGCGCCACCAGGGAAGCCCCTATCTAATTGTTTTCATTGCAATTCCCTGATGACTTGTGATATTGAGAATCTTTTTATATGCTTATATGCTTATTTTCATATGATTATCTCTATCTTCTTTGGTAAGGTGACAGTTCAGATCGTTTGCCCATTTTTTAATTGGGTTGTTTATATTTCTATTGTTGAGTTTTTAGAATTCTTTGCATAGTTTGTATTCTATTCTTTATCAGATAAGTGGTTTTCAAATATTTTCTCCCAGTCTGTGGCTTGTCTTTTCATTCTATTAATAGTCATTTTTGCAGAGCAGAAGTCTTAATTTTAATGAAATCCAACTTAACAATTTCTTCTTTCATGGCTCATGTGTTTGGTGTTGTATGTAAAAAGTCATCTCCAAGCCTAAGGTCACCTAGGTTTTCTCCACTGTTATCCTCTAAAAGGTGAATAGTAATTATTATTTCACATTTAGATCTGTGATTGATTTTGAGTTAATTTTTGTGAAAGATACAGGTCTATATCTAAATTTTTTGTTGTTGTTTGTTTGTTTGTGTGTAGGTGTCCAGTGGTTCCAGCACCATTTGGTGAAAAGGACTATCCTTTCTCCATTGAATTGCTTTTATTCCTTTGTCAAAGATTAGTTGACCATATTTGTATGTTTCTATTTCTGGGCTCTATATTCTGTTCCACTGATTTGTTTGTCTATTCTTTTGCCCATACCACATTATCCTGATTACTGTAGTTTTATGGTAAGTCTTGACCGAAGATAGTGTCAGTCTTCCAACTTTGTTCTTCTCCAGTATTTTGTTGGTGATTCTGGGTTTTTTGCTTTTCTCTATAAACTTTAGAATCAGTTTGTTGATATCCACAAAATAATTTGCTGGGATGTCACTTAATCTATAGGTCAAGTTGGGAAAAATTGATATCATAATAGTGTCTTCCTATCCCTGAACATGGACAATTTCTCCACTTATTTGGGTCTCCTTTGATTTCTTTCATTGGAGTTTTGTAGTTTTCTTCATATAGATCTTCTACATAATTTGTTAGATTTGCACCTAAGTATTTTATTTTTTCATACTAATGTAATTGATGTTGTGTTTTTAATTTCAAATTCCCATTATTCCTTGTTACATAAGAAAGCAGTTGACTTTTGTGTATTAACCCTGTATCATACAACCTTGCTGTAATCAGTTGTTAGTTCCAGGAGGTTTTGGGTTGTTTTTTTTGTTTTTGTTTTGTCAATTCTTTGGGATTTTCTACATAGACAATCATATCATCTGTAAACAAAGATGACTTCATTTATTTCTTTCCCAGTATACATAGCTTTTATTTCCTTTTCTTGCCTTATTGTATAGCTAGGACTTTCAGTACATGTTTAAGAGAGTGGTGAAAGGGGACATCCTGTGTTGTTCTCCAACATAGGGAGAAAGCATCTGGTTTTTCACCATTAAGTATTTTGGCAAATATTAGTAGGCTTCTTGGCAAGTATTCTTTACCAAATTGATGAAGTTCTCCTTTACTTCTAGTTGAATGTCACATGCTTTTTCAGCATCCATTGATATGGTTATATGATTATTTTTTTCTTTAACCTGGTTGATGTGGTGAAATCCATTAATTGATTATTGAAAGTTAAACCTGTCTTGCATACCTGGAATATAGTTCATTTGGCCGTGGTGTATAATTCTTCTTATATGTTGATGGATTTGATTTGCTAATATTTTGTTGGGGATTTTGTACCTATGTTTATGAGAAATACTGGTCTGTAATTTTCCTTTCTAGTGACGGCTTTGGTTTTGGTGTGAGGATGATGCTGGCCTCATAGAATGAGTTAGGAAGTTCTTCTGTATTTTGGAAGAGATTTTCAAAAACTGGTATAATGTCTTATTTAAATGTTTGGTAAAATTTACCAGTGAAGCTATCTGGATTGGTACTTTCTGTTTTGGAAGATTATTAATTATTGATTTAATTTCCTATATATATATATGTATATGTATGTATGTATGTATAGGCCTATTCAGATTGTCAGTTTCTCCTAGTGTGAGTTTTGGTAGATTGTCTTTCAAGGAATTGATCCATTTCATCTAAGTTACCAAATTTATGGGCATAGAGTTGTTTATAGTATTTTAAATTATTCTTTTAATGTCCATGAGATCAGTTGTGATGGCTCCTCTTTCATTCTTCATATTAGTAATTTCTGTCTTTTCTTGGTTAGCCTGGCTAGAATTTTATCAATCTTACTGACCTTTTCAAAAACACAGCTCTTGGTTTTGTTTACTTTGTGATTTTTTTCCATTTAATTTATTCTGTTTGGAGTTCACTAACTACTTGAATCTGTAGATTTATTTCTTTTGCCTAATTTGGGAAGTTTTTAGCCATTATTTACTACAAGTACTTTTCATTCCTGCCCACTTTCTCCTTTCCTCCTGGTACTTGATGATACAAGTGCTAGATCTTTTGCTATCATTCCACAGATTTCTGAGGCTCTGTTCATTTTTATCTCTGTTGTTTAAATTGGGTAGTTTCTATTGTTTTATCTTCCAGATTAAAGATTCTTTTCTCTATTTCCTACATTCTGCTGTTGAGCTCATTCATTGAGTTTTTTATTTCAGTTCTTTAGGTCTTCACTTTCTTTATTGAGATTTTCTGGGGTTTTTTTGTCAAGAAGTTCTATATTTTTGTTTCAAGCATGTTCTTAATTTCTTTTTTTAAATTAATGTTTATTGGAGTAATAGTTGATTTACAATGTTTTAGTTTCTACTGTACAGCAAAGTGAATCAGTTATACATTTACATATATCCACTCTTTTTTAGATTATATTCCCATATAGGTTCTTAATTTGTATTGAAGCATTTTTGTGATGGCTTCTCTCAGATCGTTGTCAGATAGTTGTAACATGTCTACTTGTCTCCAGTGTTGGCATCTATTGATTATCCTTTTTTATTCACTTTGATATCTTCCTGGTTCTTGGTCTGATGAGTGATTTTTGATTGAAACTTGTACATTTGGGGTATTATGTTATGAGTCTCTGGATCTTATTTAAACCTTCTATCTTACCTGGCTTCCTCTGACACCTCTGGTAGTGGAAGGAAGAGGCACCATCTCATTACTGCCAGATTGGGGTGGAAGTCCAAGTTCCCCAAGAAGCTTCCATTGACGCTCACGTGGCAGAGGAGTGTTTGTGTGTGAGTGTAAGAGGGCTTGTTAGTGCTGACTAGGAATGGGCGTTCCAGCTGCCCACATAGGGAGTAAGGTGGTCTCAGTAGCACTGCATAGTAGTGAAAGTTCTGACTCTCTACTTGGCCTCCTCTGATATTACCCAGCAGGAAGGGAGAAGGTTATCTTGTTACATCTGTAGTGAGGCTGCAGGCTCCCCCTGTGGTATCCACTGACATTATAGGGGGCTTGGTTAGTTACTGTCTGGAAGGGATGAAAGCACCAGGTCCCTACTTGGCTTTCTCCAAAATCTGTGGAATATTAGAGCACCTATGTTCAGCTTGGTAAGGATGGAAATCTACTTTTTGTTTCTATGGATTTGCTTATTTCGGTAATTTCATATAAATGGAGTCTGTGGCCTTTTAAAACTGGCTTTTTTTTTAGTTAGCATAATGTTTTCAAGATTCATCCATGTTGTAGCATATATCAGTACTTCATTTCTTGTTATTGCCAAATAATATTCCATTGTATATATACCACATTTTATTTATTCATCAGATGATGGACATTTGGATTGATTTCATTGTTTGGCTATTATGAATAATGCTGCTATGAACATTCATATTCACATTTTTGTATGGACATGTTTTTTATTCTATTGGGTATATACATATGTCTAGAAGTGGAATTGCTGGGTCCTAAGGTAATTCTATGTTTAACATTTTGAGAACTCGATTTCTTTTTTATTATTAATTTGTGTCTTATTGTATTGTGGTGTTAGGAAAGAGGCCTGAGATATTTTATAGTGTCTTTTAGGTTCTTAGAAAGAACTGTTCCCAGATTTGAGATTTTATTTCTACTCTGTTCTTTGCTTACATCTGTATTCTTTCCATTAAAATGACAGGTGCTGATAATTAAGTTACTCAAGAGATCTATAAGTTACATGAATATTAAAGTGCTTTAAACCAGTCACATTTTGAAACATTGTGGATGTGCAGTTATTCATAGGCATAACTTTTATATTCATAAATTTACCTGTGCTTTTAATTATTTAGAAAAAAGAAAGTGAGTGCCTGCAATTAAAAATTTTGGTGCTTCGAAATGAACTGGAAAGACAGAAGAAAGCTTTGGGACGGGAGGTGGCATTACTGCATAAGGAACAAATTGCATTACAGGACAAAGGTGAGTAAAAACACCATACAAACAGCCTAGCCTCCACATTCAGTAATTTTCCTTTCTTTTTCTCCATAGGCTCAAATAGTCATCTTTGTATAAATATACTAAAACAATTTTAAAAAAATTTTTGAAGTATTTTGAAGTTAATACGTATAGTATAGTGTATACACACACAGACACACTTCACATTTTCACAATGAACACACCTGCATAAGCAGAATCTCCATCAAGAAACAGAGACAAGGACCCCAGAAGCCCAGAAGTTTCATATTCTCTTCCATTCATGGCATCTCTAGCCAGACTAACTACTACCTTGACTCACTATACCATAGATTGGGTTTGCCTAATTTTGAACTTTATACACCTAGAACCATGTAATATGTACATTTTAAGTGCTGGCTTTTGTTGAACATTTTGTTTGTAAGATTCATCCCTACCTGAATGTAATGTAGTCTTAGTTTATTTTTGCTGCCAATAGTATTACACTGAATGAACACGTATTTATTTATTCTTTCTTTTGACATTTCATTAATTTCTAGTTTGGGACTATTACAGGTAATGTCTCCGTGAATGGTATAGTACATGTTTCTTAAAGAAGTTTTTTAATGCATTTCTTTTAGATATAAACCCAGGAGCAGAATTACATAGTCATAGTATATGCATATCTTCAGCTTTAGTAGGTTGTGTCCAAAGGTTTTCCAAAGTAGTTGTGCCAATTTACCTTTCTCCATCCAGCAGTGTATCCTCCATCCTTGTCAGTGTTTGGTACTTTCTGTCTTTTGTATTTTAGCCTTCCTGTTGGGTATGTTGTTAGTGTCTCCTTGCAATTTTAATTTTGATTTCCCTGAAGACTAACGAAGTTGAACACTATTTCGTATGTTTCTTGCTGATTGCGATACATTCCTTTTGAAGCACCTGTTAAAAGTCTTGCTGCTCCCCCCACTTCTGTTGGTTTGAGTAATACTATTTTTTTTTTTTTAAACATCTTTATTGGGGTATAATTGCTTTACAATGGTGTGTTAGTTTCTGCTTTATAACAAAGTGAATCAGCTATACATATACATATGTTCCCATATGTCTTCCCTCTTGCGTCTCCCTCCCTCCCACTCTCCCCATCCCACCCTTCCAGGCTGTCACAAAGCCCCGAGCTAATATCCCTGTGCCTTGCGGCTGCTTCCCCCCAGCTATCTACCTTACTACGTTTGTTAGTGTGTATATGTCCATGACTCTCTCTCGCCCTGTCAAAACTCACCCTTCCCCCTCCCCATATCCTCAAGTCCGTTCTCCAGTAGGTCTGCGTCTTTATTCCTATCTTACCCCTAGGTTCTTCATGACATTTTTTTCCCTTAAATTCCATATATATGTGTTAGCATACGGTATTTGTCTTTTTCTTTCTGACTTACTTCACTCTGTATGACAGACTCTAGGTCTATCCATCTCATTACAAATAGCTCAATTTCATTTCTTTTTAAGGCTGAGTAATATTCCATTGTGTATATGTGCCACATCTTCTTTATCCATTCATCCGATGATGGGCGCTTAGGTTGTTTCCATGTCCTGGCTATTGTAAATAGAGCTGCAATGAACATTTTGGTACATGACTCTTTTTGAATTTTGGTTTTCTCAGGGTATATGCCCAGTAGTGGGATTGCTGGGTCATATGGTAATTCTATTTGTAGTTTTTTAAGGAACCTCCATACTGTTCTCCACAGTGGCTGAACCAATTCACATTCCCACCAGCAGTGCAAGAGTGTCCCCTTTTCTCCACACCCTCTCCAGCATTTATTGTTTCTAGATTTTTTTATGATGGCCATTCTGACTGGTGTGAGATGATATATCATTGTAGTTTTGATTTGCATTTCTCTAATGATTAATGATGTTGAGCATTCTTTCATGTGTTTGTTGGCATTCTGTATATCTTCTTTGGAGAAATGTCTATTTAGGTCTTCTGCCCATTTTTGGATGGGGTTGTTTGTTTTTTTGTTATTGAGCTGCATGAGCTGCTTGTAAATTTTGGAGATTAATCCTTTGTCAGTTGCTTCATTTGCAAATGTTTTCTCCCATTCTGAGGGTTGTCTTTTGGTCTTGGTTATGGTTTCCTTTGCTGTGCAAAAGCTTTGAAGTTTCATTAGGTCCCATTTGTTTATTTTTGTTTTTATTTCCATTACTCTAGGAGGTGGGTCAGAAAGGATCTTGCTGTGATTTATGTCATAGAGTGTTCTTCCTATGTTTTCTTCTAAGAGTTTGATAGTTTCTGGCCTTACATTTAGGTCTTTAATCCATTTTGAGCTTATTTTTGTGTATGGTGTTAGGGAGTGATCTAATCTCATACTTTTACATGTACCTGTCCAGTTTTCCCAGCACCATTTATTGAAGAGGCTGTCCTTTCTCCACTGTACATTCCTGCCTCCTTTATCAAAGATAAGGTGTCCATATGTGCGTGGGTTTATCCCTGGGCTTTCTATCCTGTTCCACTGATCTATCTTTCTGTTTTTGTGCCAGTACCATACTGTCTTGATTACTGTTGCTTTGTAATATAGTCTAAAGTCAGGGAGCCTGATTCCTCCAGCTCCTTTTTTCGTTCTCAAGATTGCTTTGGCTATTCGGGGTCTTTTGTGTTTCCATACAAATTGCGAAATTTTTTGTTCTAGTTCTGTGAAAAATGCCAGTGGTAGTTTGATAGGGATTGCATTGAATCTGTAGATTGCTTTGGGTAGTAGAGTCATTTTCACAATGTTGATTCTTCCCATCCAAGAACATGGTATATCTCTCCATCTATTTGTATCATCTTTAATTTCTTTCATCAGTGTCTTATAATTTTCTGCATACAGGTCTTTCGTCTCCTTAGGTAGGTTTATTCCTAGATATTTTATTCTTTTGGTTGCAATGGTAAATGGGAGTGTTTTCTTGATTTCACTTTCAGATTTTTCATCATTAGTATATAGGAATGCCAGAGATTTCTGTGCATTAATTTTGTATCCTGCTACTTTACCAAATTCATTGATTAGCTCTAGTAGTTTTCTGGTAGCATCTTTAGGATTCTCTATGTATAGTATCATGTCATCTGCAAACAGTGACAGCTTTACTTCTTCTTTTCCAATTTGGATTCCTTTTATTTCCTTTTCTTCTCTGATTGCTGTGGCTAAAACTTCCAAAACTATGTTGAGTAAGAGTGGTGAGAGTGGGCAACCTTGTCTTGTTCCTGATCTTAGTGGAAATGCTTTCAGTTTTTCACCATTGAGGATGATGTTTGCTGTGGGCTTGTCATATATGGCTTTTATTATGTTTAGGAAAGTTCCCTCTATGCCTACTTTCTGGAGGGTTTTTATCATAAATGGGTGTTGAATTTTGTCGAAAGCTTTCTCTGCATCTATTGAGATGATCATATGGTTTTTCTCCTTCAATTTGTTAATATGGTTTATCACATAGATAGATTTGCGTATATTGAAGAATCCTTGCATTCCTGGAATAAACCCCACTTGATCATGGTGTATGATCCTTTTAATGTGCTGTTGGATTCTGTTTGCTAGTATTTTGTTGAGGATTTTTGCATCTATGTTCATCAGTGATATTGGCCTGTAGTTTTCTTTCTTTGTGACATCCTTGTCTGGTTTTGGTATCAAGGTGATGGTGGCTTCGTAGAAGGAATTTGGGAGTGTTCCTCCCTCTGCTATATTTTGGAAGAGTTTGAGAAGGATAGGTGTTAGCTCTTCTCTAAACGTTTATTTTTTGATTATATATTATGGATATGGTTTCTTTGTTTGAAATATACATTGAAAATATATTCTCCCATTCTGTGGCTTGCTAGTTCACCCTTTTGTGATACCTTTACATGAACACAAGTTCCATTTTATCAGTCTTGTCTTTTTTAGTTAAGGTCTTTTGTGTCTAGTTTAAGAAATATTTGTCTATTTTAATGTCATAAAGATCTTCTGTGTTTTCTTTTAAATGTTTACTCTTGAACTTTTTACATTTATATCTATAATTCATCAGGAATTGATTTTTTTGTGTATGATGTAAGGTAAGAGTCAAGACTCACTTTTTATATATAGTCAATTGGCCCAGCACCATTTATTGAAAACCATCCTTTCCCCATTGCACTGCTGTTTCTCTTTTGTCATAAATAAGGTGAACATATACTTGTCTGTTACAAGACCATCTGTTCTGTTTCACTGAACTGTTACTCTATTCTTTTGCCCTTATCTTACTGTTTTAATTTCTCTCATGTTATATTTGGTCTTGCTCTCTGTTAAAGTTCTTCAGCTTAGCTGTTCTTCAAGATCACCTAGGTTATTCTTGTCCTTTTGCATTTTCATGTGAACTTCTACACAGAAAAGAAACCTTATTCGGATTTTGATTGGGAATACATTTGATATATTTACCAACACAATTGGGGTTAATAGACATCTTTACAGTATTGAGTCTTCCATTCCAAGAAAATGGTATATGCCTTTGTTTGTTAGATCACTTTTTACAAAATCTTATTGAAATCAAGTAATTGTTAGTAAATGGATGTTTTCCATGATTCACTGAATTTATCAATATTTCTATTTTTGATGTTTTGTGATAACTGTTATAACTATCTTTAACTTTTATTTTCTACTTGTTGCTGATATATGGAAATACGAATGATTTTTTTAAAGTAGTATTCATTTTATTATATGTGCAAAGAAATCCCTGGAAGTTTTATAGACAAATTAGCAATTCTAATGTTAGGGTAATGGCCCTGCAGCTGCAGCTCTCACAGTGATTGATTATTTATTTATTTATTATAAGCTAATTATATTTACAATTAAATTCAAGTATACTATAATTAAATTGATTCTATTCTAATTATTTTATATCATAAGATAAGAAAATTATGGAAAGTTTTTTAAACAGCTTTATTGAGATTTAGTTCATATACCATGCAGTTCATTTAAAAGTGTATAATTCAGTCTTTTTTGGTTTATTTATAGGGTTATACAATGATCACAGTCTAATTGTCCTTCCTAAAAGAAAATTCATACCCATTAAACAGTTGTTCCAAATTTCCCCTTTCATAAATCCTAAGCAACCACTGATTCATTTTCTGTCTCTATAAATTTGTCTTTTCTGGACAATATGTAAATGGAATCATACAGTATGTGGTCTTTTGTGACTAACGTTTTTCATTTAATGTAACGTTTCAAGGTTCATTCATGATGTAGCATGTGTCATTACTTCTTTTTTTTAAAATAAAATTCAATTACATGGATATACTATGTTTTATTTATCCATTCATCAGTTGATGAAAATTTGGATTGTTTCCAGTTTTTGCCTATTATGAGTAATGCTTCTTTGAACATTCATATATAAGTTTTTGTAAGGAAGTATGTTTTTATTTCTCTTGAATACGCCTGAGGGTAGAATTGCTAGGTCATGTGCTAACTGTGTAACTTGTTGAGCAATTGCCAGCTGCTTTTCACAGCAGCCGTAACCATTTTACTTTCCCACCAGCAGTGTATGAGGGTGCTAGTTTCTCCATGTCCTCACCAATAGTTATTTTCTCTCTTTATTATTGTAGCCTTCCTAATGAGTGTGAAGTGGTATCTCATGGTAGTTTTTTTTTTTTAATATTTATTTATTTATTTTGGCTGCATCAGGTCTTAGTTGTGGCACGCGGGCTTCTCTCTAGTTGTGGCTCACAGGCTCAGTAGTTGTGGCTCATGGGGTCTAGAGTGTGCAGGCTTAGTTGCCCCTTGACACATGGGATCTTAGTTCCATGACCAGGGATCTAACCCGTGTCCCTTGCATTGGAAGCTGGATTCTTAACCACTGGACCACCAGGGAAGTCCCTCACATGGTAGTATTGAATCACATTTCCCTAATGGCTAACGTGCTTATTACAGTTGATTTTTGTATAATAATTTTACAGGCATACCTAATTTTATTGCACTTTATTGCACTTTGCAGATAATTGCTTTTTTTTAAAATTGAAGGTTTGTGACACTCTTGTGTTGAGAAAGTTTATTGGTACCATTTTTACAATAGCTTTTGCTCACTTCATGTCTCTATGTTACATTTTGGTAACTCTTGCAATACTTGAAACTTTTACATTATTATTTTATTTGTTATAGTGATCTGTGATCAGTCATCTTTGATGTACAATTCTACTTGTTTTGGGGCACCACGAATCACGCCCATATAAGACAACGAACTTAATCGATAAACGTTATGTGTGTTCTGACTGTTGCACTAACTGGCCATTCCCCTGTCTCTCTCCCACTCCTGGGGCCTCCCTATTCCCTGAGCCACAATAATTTCAAAATTAGGTTAGTTAATAACCCTACAGTGATCTCTAAGTGTTCAAGTGAAAGGAAGTGTCATACGTCTCTCACTTTAAATCAAAAGATACAAATGATTAAGCTTAGTGAGGAAAACATTTTGAAAGCCAAAACAGGCTGAAAGCTAGGCTCTTGAGCCAAGCAGCCAAATTGTGAATGCAAAGAAAAGTTCCTGAAGGAAATTAAAAGTGCTACTCCATTGAGTACATGGATGATAAAAAAGTGAAATAGCTGTATTGCTAATATGGAGAACGTTTTAAAGGTCTGGATAGAAGATCAAATCAGCCACAACATTCCCTTAAGCCAAAGCCTAATCCAGAGCAAGGCCCTAACTCTCTTCAATTCTGTGAAGGCTGAGAGAGGTGAAGAAGCTACAGAAGAAAAGTTTGAAGCTAGCAGAGACTAGCCCGTGAGGTTTAAGGGAAGAGGCTTCTCAATAATAAAGAAGTGCAAGGTGAAGCAGCAAGCGCTGATGCAGAAGCTGCAACAGGTTATCTAGAAGATCTAGCTAGATAATGAATGAAGGTGGTTACACTAAACAACAGAGTTGCAGTGAAGACAGAACAGCCATATACTGGAAGAAGATGCCATCTAAGATGTTCATGGCTAAAGAAGAGAAGTCAATGCCCGGCTTCAGAGCTTCAAAGGACAGGCTGCCTCTGTTGTTAGGGGCTAATGCAACTGGTGACTTTAAGTCAAAGCCAGTGCTCATTTACCATTCTCAAAATCCTAGGACCCTTAAGAATTATGCTAAATCTACTCTGCCTGTGCTCTGTAAATGGAAAAAGAAAGCCTGGATAGCAACACACACCTCTGTTTACAGCATAGTTCACCGAATATTTTATGCCCACTGTTGAGACCTACGGCTTAGGAGAAAAGATTTCTTTCAAAATATCACTCCTCATTGATAGTGTACCTGGTCACCCAAGAGTTCTGCAGATGTGGTGGAAATAGTAAGAGAACTAGAATTAGAAGTGGAGCCTGAAGATGTGATTGAAATGCTACAAGCTCATGATAAACTTAAACGGATAAGGAGTTACTTCTTACAGATAAGCAAAGAAAGTGGTTTCTTGAGATGGAAACTACTGGTGAAGATGCTGTGAAGACTGTTGAAACAACAACAAAGGATTTAGAATATTAAATAAACTTAGTTGATAAAGCAGCAGGGCTTGAGAGAAGATTGACTCCAGTTTTGAAAGGAGTTCTACTGTGGGTAAAATGCTAACAAACAGCAAGCACTGCATGCTACAGAGAAATTGTGAAAGGAAGAGTCAATCTATGTGGCAGACTTTACTGCTGTCTTGTTTTAAGAAATTGGCCATAGGGCTTCCCTGGTGGTGCAGTGGTTGAGAGTCCGCCTGCTGATGCTGGGGACGCGGGTTCGTGCCCCGGTCCGGGAAGATCCCACATGCCGTGGAGCGGCTGGGCCCGTGAGCCATGGCCGCTGAGCCTGCGCGTCCGGAGCCTGTGCTCCGCAACAGGAGAGGCCACAACAGTGAGAGGTCCGCGTACCGCAAAAAAAAAAAAAAAGAAATTGGCCATAGCCACTCCAACCTTCAGCACCCACCACCCTGATCAATTAGCAGTCATCAACATCAAGGCAAGACCCTCTACCAGCAAAAAGATTATGACTCTCCAAAGGCTCAGATGATGGTTAACTTTTTTTTTTTAGTAACAAAGTATATTTTCATTAAGGTATGCACCTTGTTTTTTTAGGCATAATGCTATTGCACACTTAATAGACTACAGAATAGTGTAAACGTAACTTTTATGTGTACTAGAAAACCAAAAAAATCATGTGACTTGCTTTATTACAATATTTGCTTTGTTGTGGTGGTCTGGAACCAGACCTGTGATATCTACGAGTTATGTGTGTATATCCAAGGAACTTATTAATTCTGATTGTTGTTAGATTCTTTTGAATTTTATGTGTACAGTCAGTTCACCTGCAAATAATGGCATTTTAATTTATTTCCTAATATTAGTGCATTAAGGGACTTCCCTGGCAGTCCAGTGGTTAAGACTCTGCACTTCCACTGCAGAGGGGTGGGTTCAGTTCCTGGTCGGGGAACTAAGATCCCACATGCTACACAGCCAAACAAAAAAGAGAAAAATTAATGCCTTAAATTTTTTTTTCTTGCCTGATTGCACTGTCTAATACATCCATTATAATGTTAAATAGAAGTGGTGACAGTGGATATCTTTGTCTCATTTCTAGTCTCAGGGAGAAAGCTTTCAGTGTTTCACCGTTAAGTATGGTGTTTTATTATAAACGTTGTGGTTTTTATTTTGTGGTTTACATTTTTAACATCATTTCCTCATTTTGTCATTTTGTGTTACTATTTTTTAATGAATTTTTAAGAGTTCAGTATGTGAGCATTCATTTCTTTGTCTTTTTATCTTTCTAAAAATCTGTTTACTTGAGGTATAATTTATATACAATAAAATTAATCAATTTTAAATATACAATTTAATAAGTTTAACTAATATATTCAGACAAGTGACTGCCACCATGGTGAATGAAAGACATTTGCGTCACACTAAAAATTTCCCCTTTCCTCTTTGTAGTCAGTTCATTCCCCTACCTTTTGACCACTGGCAACTACTGATCTGCTTTCTGACATCATTTGCCTTTTATAGAATTTTATGTAAATGGAATCATGTAATATATACTCTTTATATTTGGCTCTTTTTCACTTAGCATAATGATTTTGGGATTTATCCATGTGGTTGCATGTGTCAGGAATGAATTTCTTTTTATTGTTGAGTAGTATTCCACTGTGTGTGTGTGGAATACACACACACAATTTGTTTATACATTTATCTGTATACTAGATTTGGTTCCTGTCTTGAGTTACTGTGAACAAAGTTGCTGTAAATATTTGAGTAGAAGCCCTTGTGTGGACATATTCTCTTGGTTAAATAACTAGGGGTAGGCTTGCTGAATGTATATAGTAAGAGTGTGTTTAACTTTATAAAACTGTTATGCTGTTTGGCATTCCCACTAGCAATGCATGAGAGTTCCATTTACTTCATATCCAAACGTTTTTCATTTTAGCCATCCTAGTAGATGTATGGTTGTTTCTCATTGTGGTTTTAATTTGTATTTCTCTGATAACGAATGAGGTTGAACGTGTTTTCCTGTGCTTATCTGGTATCTGTATCTTTTCTCTGGTGAAATGTTTAGATCTTTTTTGGCTGCTTTTTAAAATTTTTCCCCTTTGGGAGTGTTTGAGAATATCTTATTATTGATGTCTAAGAGTTCTTTATATACTCTAGATACATGTTATTTATCAGATACATGTTTTACATATTTTTCTCCTTAATAATGTCTTTTGAGTTTATTCATCATTTCTTTTTAGATAAACTTTGTCTTGTAGAAATCTTCACTTAACTCAAGGACACTTAAGATTTTCTCCTGTTTTCTTCCAGAATTTTTATCATTTTAGTTATTAGATTTATGTCTGTGATTTATTTGGGGTTAACTTTTGTGTATGGTGTGAAGAGAAGAGTCTCCTGAACACTGCTGGGACTCTCATTTGTCTACCCGCTCTGCATTGTGGCCTAGAAACACTCCCTACCCAGTAAGCTGGAGGAGTATAAGGCTCACCTTGTTTGTTTCCCTTCTCTCAGAAACTGCTGTCCTGGGCTGCCTATTATCCAGTGCCTGAAACTGTTGTCATGTATAATTTTGTATGATTTTTTAGTTGTTTACAGTGGGAGGGTAAATCTGATGTATGTTATTCCATCATTCAGAAGTAAAAGCCTTTTTCCTGTGCTTTCTCACCTCTGTGCTTGTTATGAGAATATGCTTTTCCCATCTCTACTTGGTTCAGTTATTTTGCTCCTTCAAAGACATACTTAAATATGAGCTCTCTTTAGAGGCTTTTTTTCTCCCTCATCCAGAGATTTCTTGCTCCTCCTGTGGACCCATAGTATTTTTTTTTTAATATTTAATTAATTAATTTATTTATGCTTTGCCAGGTCTTAGTTGCGTCACGTGGGATCTTTAGTTGCAGCATGCAGACCCTTAGTTGCAGCATGCGTGTGGGATCTAGTTACCCGATCAGGGATCAAACCGAGGCCCCCTGCATTGGGAGTGCAGAGTCTTACCCACTGGACCACCAGGGAAGTCCCCCCCATAGTATTTTTGATGTTGCTTCTTTTACTTATTAGTTGGTTTGGACTTTGAGGGCAGAAACTTTACATTTTTATGTTAGTATCCTTCTTAGTGCCCAGCGTAGTGCCTTACGTGGCACCCAGCGTGCATGAGCACAGAGTGAGGCTCTGACGGGCTCTCTTCTAGGTAATGTGCATTACATATAGTGCATGAATCTTTTATCCTTAGTTCATCTGCAATGCATCCTTTTTTGGCTGCCTATTTGTTTTCAGTGTGTTTCAGACAGTTGAGATTGATAGATAAATGACATGTAATGGCTAACAGAAAATCACTTGTGTTGGGAGTGTATTTGGAATGTGAATAAAGTAGGCCGTAGTTAACAAGTTTTAAATTTTTACACTGTATGAAATACAGGTTAGACTCAAAGAATAATTTTGTAACTGTGATTTTACTTCATTTCAGTAATTTTAGAAAAATATAGTTTAAATTTAAAGGGATAGGTTTTGATTCAGAGTGCTTTGATGCATGCCTGGCTTCATTGTTTGCCAGCTGCGTAACCTTGTCCAATTACTTGTTCATCTCTAAAATAAAGTTAATAATAGTACTTATGACTGTGTTGATATCCTGCTGAGTTTTAACAGGCTCCAAGTTCTGCTGATGTTGCTGGTCTGTGGAGCACACTTTGTGTAGCACAGATGTGTATGATGATCAGATGAGTTGTAAAATTGAAATGATCTTATAAAAATAGGAACAAAATGCTTTCTGTCTTATTCCTATATCACACCTTGTTGGACTTCTGTACTGTTTAAAATAAAGTCCTTCCTGACTGAAGATGGCCTCCTATGATCCACCTCAATCTGAATGCTTTAGCCATACTCACGTTCTTTTAGAACTAAAAGAAACTTAAATTCGCTTTAGTCTGTCTCACTTGCACTTACGCCTCTGTTAACTGACGCTTTCTCCAGGAAATCTTCACTGGCTCTCTTCCCTTTGGTGTGTTTCCATAGCACCTGTGCTTTTCCATTATAGCATTGTAGTTATTAGTTTGTTTCTTCCTCTAGTAAGATCGCTGAGGGTTGGGATAGTGCCTGGAGCATAGTAAGCATCCAACAAATGTTTGTTGAAGGAATGAATCATAGTCTAATGTTATGGGCATCACTGCTAAAGGACGAAGACTTCTGTAGCTTCTAGCTTAGTATTCATTTGGGAAAACTGATATTGTCATGAGAAATATTGTAGAAAAAGTGTATATTCTTTGGCAGTGATTGTCAGAAGTATCCGTGTTCCAATACAGATTGCATATTAACATTTATACTTGAGAGTCTGGGATAATGCCATTTAAAATCATGACATATTATGAGCAAAGTCCATTTCCATAGAGTCTCTGTTAGAATGACTCCAAATAAATAGATAGCTGTGGTGTACATATAAGATCTCTTCTAAGAGGTCTCATCTTCTGTGAAAAGACACATTTCTTTGGTGATTTGGAAGTACCATCAAGTTTTATAATACTCAGACTGCTTGCTACCTGTAGCATGTATGTCTACATATCTTTTTCAAGACCATAAGTTTTTAAAATGAAAACACTATAGGATTTTAGAGGGGTTTGGGACTTTTGCCTTTTTCTAATAACAGAAGCAAAAATAATAATAGCTACAGTGTTTCAGTTATCATACTTATAGGTATGATATGAGTTATTTAATTACCACAGTAACTTTATTAGGTAGGTACTATTATTATTTACATTTACAGTTGAGGAAACTCTAGGTCACAGTCAGAGACAGTAAATACCTTACTGAAGTTCACACAACCAATGACAGGTGATGTGGTTAAAATCTTTCTATTGATTTCAGAACTCAATCACAGTATGATACCACCTTTTTATCAGTAGTGTGATGTGTAAAGTCCACGGAATGTATATTATTCTGGCATATGGTAAAAAGATAGGGAGATACAGTTCTTCAGTTGTGTTTCCAGTTGTGTTTTTCCCTCTTATACTGATAGAGGGAAGTCCCAAGAAGTCTATCACCAGCCTTGAAACAGGTGAACTTCTAAACAGTGACTTCTGTCCCATTTAAAAGCCTGAGGTGTAATAATAATTGCTCATATTTATAGCATGCTTATTAGTGCCAGGCAGTGTCATGTGTTTTCTATTCTTCATCTTATTTTGTTCTTACTAATTTTCCTATGAATTAAAGGTATTGTTATTGTCTCCCTAGTAATAAAGATATCATATATTATTATCCAGTTTATAGATGAGGAAACTGAGTTTCAGAGGCCCAGAGCCACATAGCAAGTTATGACAGAGCCTGTGTTCAGAGTTACTGATACCAAACAGTGCTGCAAGGAAGATGATAGGATTTTGTAAATACCCGTTTTAATTCTGACAGTCAAGTCAGAATTAGCACATTCTTGTATCTCCACTTTATCATGGAAAGAAAGGCTGGCGATGCTCAAGTTAAATATGTATTTGCCAGAATGGGTCAGAATTGTTGGCTTTTAACACTGACTTTGTACTTCAGGAGCTTTCATCCCGCTTTTATATATGTTTTTTGAGATGAGTATTATTTTATATTTCTCTGAACTCTTAGAATCATGGGCGGGTTAGGATCTAATGTTGGCACTTTGGGCTCAAATCTAAGCAGGAGAAAGAGTGCTACTATTGGCTGTACTTTTCTGCCATTGGGAATCTCTATATACTGTGGTGGTAAGATCTGAGGGGTTGGAAAGAAGGGTTGGCTAGATACAGATAACCATATTTCAGTACCAGTCGATCCTAATCTACTTGTTAGGGACCCCTGTTCTTTATAGTGATTCTGCTAGGTTACCAGGGACTCATTCTTATCTATTAAAAGTTCATTTGTGGTGAACATCATTCTTGTATGCTTACATGAATGTACTGTTTAATGAATCTTGAGCCAAGTTACAATATTTTAGAAGCACTTGAGTCACTGATACTGGTGACATGAAGGGGAAGAACGTATTTGTCACTGCGTGTGCAGCTTTGATTTAGTGTGTTTGCTAGCCAATAGTGAAGTGATTGGCTAATAAAAACGTTACTCGTGGCTTCTTACATATCACGACTTCTCTTTGACACTCGGTGCTTATCTGCATACTTGGTTCTCAGCCCCAAAGCTCAGTTAGGATACAGAGTCAGTAATACGTGACATTTTGTCTTTGCTACTGATTTTTCTGAGTGACCATAAAGGAGCTAATTAACTTCTGAATCTTTTTATACATCTGTGTAGTAAGGATAGCAGCTCATAGCAGTGCCATAGGGATTAATTTGTGTAAACATTTGGAAGAAACTAGTACCTATTATATATTTTATACTTTTGTTTATGAGAATTCATTGCGGCTGAATGATATATTGCAAAGAGGCAAAAAGATAATTTCTATCCATGTCTCTGACTTGCTGGGTGGCCACAGAACTCTGAGGGGCCTGTTACTCCATACCTGTAAGTTTCCCCTTCCCGTTCCTGGAAGACAGTGGTTCTCAACTTGTGGTCTACAGCAACTTCCAGCTGGGTCACGGGCTGATCTTTTCAGCATTAATGTTTATTAGTGTATATATTTTCATTTCCGGCAGATAAATTATTTATGATGTTTAATAAAAAAAAACAGATTTCCCCTCATTAGTGTCTCAAGCCGAATAACCTTCACATTAACTAATGATATATTGGTTTACAGGGTCTTTTGCTCTAACTCAACCCCCAAATCTTTGAAATGAGAAGCAGCACTCTAAATTAATTTGCTTGAAATTTGGTTTAGAAAATGGTATGAAACATTGGTCTTAAGGAAATGTGTTTAGTAGAACTGAAACACACTTAAACATGTTGATAAAATTTAAGAACTCTTCAGTGGTGCCTGGGGAGTGATGTTAACTTTATAAAAGCAGAGTTCCCTAATCTTTGTAGGAAGGAACTACTTTTTAATCCAATTAGTTTCTTGATATTAATGATAACATCTATGTAGTACTTTATAGTTAGAAAGTGCTTGCACAAAGATGATCATATTTGATCCTTAAAGTATCCCTGAAGCTAAGTATGGCCAATATTGTTATCTTCATTTTATATATGAGATGCTGAGAAGGTAAGTGACTTAGCGAGGTACAAACAGACAGGAGCAAAGTTGGAATGTAGATCTAGACCTCTTGTCTCCAAATTCTGTACTTTTCTCACTATTCCATACTATCTAAAACTTTGCAAAATCTGAATCCTACATAAATCCTAGGAAGCAGGTAATTTTTATTGAAATCCTGTAGCATGCCAGATCTTTTTTCACTTATGGTATTATCATTTAATTCTTAAAATAGTACTAAGAGATAATAATTATTACTCCCTTTTTCCAAATGAGGAAAACTGGGGCTTAGAAACATTTCTCAAGGTTGCATAGATAAGTAACAGATCCAGATTCCGATTTTGATTTATTTCATTCCAAAGCCTGTCTTGTTTCTAACTAAACATAATATCGTTGTTGCTTTCTCTGGTATATGTCTAACAGATAAACTGACTGATGGTTTGCTAGTTTTCCATTTTACCTATGGACTTATATGGAGAACTTTGTTCTGCTGTATTCATTTTTATTACAGGATGAGTAAAGTGAATTTTCGCCAAAGATTTCTTTGATTTGGTTGTATCTTAACTAAGAGATCTGTCAGTCTTTCAGTTTGTCCTTAGGCAAATCATCCAAGTTTTGGGGCTAATTTCCTTTTCACAGACAAACCAAACAAAATTTTGAGTTATATAGTCAAGATTTCTTATAGCTCTGAGATTTTAGTTATCTTAGGAGATAGGATTGACAGAAAGGATAGGGATCTCTTCACCTTTTTTGGTGAATCTCTTTATTTTTTGAAGTTTTATGCTAATGATAAATTTCCCAGCAATGAAAGAAGAAAAGAAAAAAGAAGAAGAAGATTCTCTGACCCACATGTATCTATAGATGCCATTTGTTAACTGGAAAGCCTCCATTAGGTGGGAATGACCTATTGGAATTCTCTAATCAGCCATACTCAACTCCTGTTTTACAGAGTCTTTGATCTGTTTTGGTAAGCAAGAGCAAAAACTGATTCTGTAAGTGACATTGTGTGTAGAAGAGGTCAGAAGTGTCAGATTTCATTGCTCAGATCTGGGGAGAGAAATTCCTGTTGGTAATTTCAGTGAATAAGAAGTTTTGATCCTTTATTGCCACAATAAGAAATGATTTATGTGAAGTTTCCATCAATTATGATAATTATAGTCATTTTGCAATAAATTTGAGTAAGGTGAAATATATATATATATGGTTTGTTCTATTTAATTAGCTTCTGCTTGGTCAGTAAATTATTATGCTTATTTGGCCTGCATCTCAGATTAAAGAAGGATCACACAATATATTTAAATTGGTGCTTTCGCTTCTATCAAAAGGTTATAGATTTCTATTTGAACTTACAAAGACATTATTAAGCATTGTGTAACAATTTTCTCCTCATAGGTTCTAAGGTCACAAGTTGAAAAATTAGTTCTCACAGACCTTACAATTCAAGATATATTTATTACAAATGACGGCAAATTTAAATTTTATTCGTCTGTATACATGCTCTGATTTTCCTGGAGCCATCTGACAGGAATTCCTAAACAAATTTCCTTCAAAATTAATATCTGCCTTTCAAAATTTTGGGGACCTGAGGATAATTTTCCTCTGGGATTTATTAAAGTTTCTTTACTTTCAGTTGTTGGCCTGTATGCAGCTTGTGAAAGGCAGTAAAAGACAGACAACTTGGTGGTGGGGCAGGCAAAGGTGGTTTCTAAGTAAACCTCAGATTTTCTTTTCAGAATGATTAATTTTCCATATATTTGTAACGATTTATTTCAGTAATATCTTAATTGGATTGTAAGAAAGTCAAACTGTCATATTTTAATCTCCCCCTCTCCCCCATACTTGCCATGGAAAGTATAGATGTGTAGAAATAAGCCACCGGACAGAATTTTATTTTGGTTTGTCATCATTTTTTCTCTACTTATTACCCCAAAGCATTGGAAGTAGCATTTACAAAAAATGTACAATTAGATGTTTTATCACAGAAGTAAAAGGAGATCGTAAGGCATGTAAAGGATGTGGGAAGGGCATTGATGTGTGTATGTACACGCGTGCCTTTGTCAGTTCATTTATTCATCATTTATGGAGCAGACAGAAGGAACCAGGCATTGTGTAAGATGTTAGAAACAGAATGACAGATGTGATGGTTATATGACAGAAAATACATGGAGAGTACCATAGGAACACAGAAGATGAGCATCTGAAAATCAGAACACCATGTAAAGGAGGTGACATTTGAGCTTAGTCTAGGAGAATATGTAGTAGATAGCTATGGAGGGAAGGTGAGACTTTCCAGGTAGAGGGAACAGCTATACAGAGGCATGGAAGTAGAGTAGAGAATTTCAGGTAATTCCAGTAAAGCCTCAGCTAACCTTTGAGTAAAGGTCCCCAGGAGAGGCTAGAAAGGTAAATAACAACCTAATCATAAAGGAAGTTATGTCATAAAGTTTGGAGATCTATTGAAATAAGCAAATTTCTCAAAGACAAAAAGTAGATACAACTGTGTTGATGACTATAATATAGGAGATTAGACGTATGTTTTAGAAAATTCTCTTTGAAGAGTTAAGCGTAGAGAATTGTCATGACAGAAGTTATTATAGTAATCTAAGCAGTACATAATTAAAATCTAAACAGTTTGGAAATGTAAAGGGAGGAGGGAGTGTGTGGGTTCAAGAGATATTTAATGATGGACTCTACTGTTAATGGTTTAGTGGATTGGAGGAGAGAAGGAGAGAGAAAGATTTAGATAATTTCCAATTTCTGGTTTGGACAACTGGCCAGATAATTAACCATTCATCAGAACAAATATTGGAGGAGAAGCAGATGTTGGGGGAAAGGGAGAAAGGGGAAGAATCAAGACTTCCAATTTTGGATAATTACCTAATGGGTAAGATAGTAAACAAGAAACCAACAAATAAAGTAAATGTCAGATTGTGAGAAGGACTGGAAACAAGCTGTGGTGATAGAAGTTAACTATGGGAGACCATTTTTACAAAGATTGCTCAGAAAAGGATGGCTTGAGGAGCTCAGTCTTGCAAGATAAGAATTGCTGGGGTAACAACAACGGGAACAGCACGTGAAAAGGCTTGGACATAGGAAGTGCCTGTATTGTAGGATAGAAAGGCCGCCACTGTAGCTGGAACATAATTTGTTAGGAAGAGAGTAGCAGCATGACATGAGGTTGGAGAAGAAGGAATTCAAAGTGTAAGCGAAGATATTTGCCTTATCCATTGAACAGGAGGAGAAGGCTAAGAAAATGGCATGGAGGCTGCCGAGTTTCATATTTGGTGGTAGGTAGGATTATGAAGAAATCCTCCTATTATTTCAAGGTTTACGAGGTAAGGTAATTAATATATTGGATTTAGAGGAGGTTTAAGGATTGGGGGGAATGTATGGAGTAGTCATCTCCAAGAATGAGAAAGCAGACTAAGGAGGAAATTGTGATAGGATTATTGGATGTGGTGCCTATTTGTGCTTTGTGTTTGTCATTTTTAAGGTAAAATCAATCAGGCTGGTTGTGTACTTTTCTCTCTCTACTTGGAGCTTCATGGGAGCAGGTTGAGAAAATGCAAATATTCAGTAAAAGTGAAATTATCCCCATTTTACAGATGAGGAAAATGAAGTTCAGAGAAGTTAACACTTGTTTAGAGTCGTGAAAGTAAAATTTAACCCAGATCTTTCTGATTCCTAAGTCCATGGGCTTTCCAGTATAGTACACTTCCTCCCATAGGATCTGCCTATTGTTTTTAAGCATTAAATTAACTCTGACCTTCTTAGCTGTCAAGCCAATTGTGTAGAGTTATGAAAGGTATCAGTGCTTCCCTTTGCCTGTTACAAGGAAGTATATCAGTTCTTTAGGGAGAAAAAAATCTTCTCTTGGCACCAAATTCCAAGAGGAATTTAGCATGCAGTTTCTTATGTGCTAGATATTAGATATCATAATGAAATACAGTCAATTGCAAATTTTTGCAAAAGTTACAGCAAGAAATATCTATTAACCCTTGAGAACGGGAGCATCATAAATCATAGTACAGAAAAGGCATTTCTGTGGGGAGAAAAACTAAAATAGTCGAAGTATATTGCTTTTTGGTCATCTGCCTTGATGTAGAAAGCTCAGAAGAATGACAATTTACTGGTTTTAACTGTAATTTTGACAGGAGCTGGCCACTGGCCAGTCTGAGACCAGACTCTCGGTGAGAGGGAACCTAAAGAGTCTGTGTTTTGTTTAGTTGATTGAAACAAGATTCATATTCTTCAGCTATTCAATTTATAGGAGACAGCATTGACATTTGGTTATTAAAATTAAAGTGTCTGACTTGAGTTCTTGCTGAACAGAGGGGCCATGGTGTATCATGGATAGGGCCAAGGGTTTCAGAAAGCAGTTTCGAAGTATGGTAAACCAAGCCATGTATTTGCTTTCTCTCCCTCTCAATGACTCATTGATATGATGATAAAGATACATGCATAAAAAGTAAGTCCTTGGTGATGGTGAAAATAAAAGAGGGTGCCATTGGAATAGCAAAGATTTTTGACATAGCTCTCAAAGACACAAAGTAGATAGAATTGTATTGATGAATAAACTAGAGCAGAGGAAAACTGCAACCTGGAATACGGTGGAAGAGGCTGCAGTGGGAGTTTCTGGTAGAGCTCTCAGATACCTCAACTTGCAATTCCCAGGTATGGAAATCAGGAATGATGGAGCAATAATTAGGGTAACTGGGCCTACTGGCCCATTTTCTTTCCTTTGTAAATTTGGGGTAACTTCCTATAACATTTGCTCCAACTGCTTTCTAAACATAATGGATTCCTGACCTGGTTAGGTTCCGTGGTATGAGATTTTGGCATAGAAATGTAGAGCAAAGCCTGACTGTGGAATTTTACAACCAACCCAGAGGGAAGACATGAAAGGCAGCTCTACTTAAGAGTGAAATACCCTAAAGTAACATAATCCCAAAGTAAACCTCTCCTTATGTGATAGTGATTTAAAGTAAACGTACTGCCTTCTCCCAGCATATATACCTTGAAGGAACGCTAATTGTCAGCAAGAACTGCCCACTTACGCTGAGCTGCCATTCAGGGGTGAAGCCTTTTATGTAAATAAATCTTTATAACTTCAAAGGAAACCTGCATTATTACCTATACTAACCAATCTAATCACTTATTCATGGATTTAAAGGGAAAACCAAGGGTCATCAGATATTTGAGGAAAACACTATGAATTAGACCAGGTTGAACAAACAATAGCTGACCTAAAAGAAACAGAAAATACAAAGCACAGAGAAGAGCTTTAAAAAAACTTAAATTAATATCCTCAGATTTGACTTCCAGCCTCTGGGATGTAGAAAGGTGGAAGGAGCATCACTTCCACACTAACAACAAGAGAAAGCTGGATAATGTACAGAATTATAACTTTTCTTGAATCTATCCAAGTACTAAGATTTCAAGGCAACCAATCCCTAGGGGAGGGAAAGTATCACTGAGAAAGCCCTACCCAGGGACACAGAGTATGGCCTGGTTTAACCAGGACAACAGAGGAACTTCCCTCCCTTCCTCCCCAGCCAGGCTAGAAAGCATAGAATAACAAGTCACTGTAGGCGGAGAGGCAAGAGCATGGTGAGACACCCTTACTTAGGTGCTGGTTCACAGGGAATACCTAAATCTGGGAATAGTATAGTGTCATTGAGAAAACGCCTCTGTCAGACCATCTTCACCATTACCACCAATGCCACCACCACCCCCAAAAGGGAAAAATTAGAGGCAATTTGAAGAATGTGCTGCACTGAAGGTAATCATGGCAGCAACGGAACCCAGATCCAGCTCGGTTTGATTGTATTGACTCATTCCTCCACATTAACAGAAGAATAAGCATGCCTTTTTCTTTCTCTGTTGCCCTGCAAATGATGTTCAGTATTAAATCAAAATTTTTGAGACCAAAAAAAAAAGCAAAACCAAAACAAAAAACCATCACTACCATTACCAACAACAGAAGGTTGACAGGAGAAGAAATTAACAGAAAAAGACTTCAGAGATGACTTAGATGTTGGGACTGTCAGAGAGAGTATTTAAAATAACTATGGTTAATATGCTTCAGAATTTTGTGGAAAGGTGGATAACATGCAAGAACAGATGGTAAATTTCAGCTGAGAGGTGGTGGAAACTGTAAGAAACGGTCTAATGGATAGACTGTAAACCAAAAACACAGTAATGAGCTGAAGAATGCCTTTGACAGACTCATTGGTAGATTCAACACAACTGAGGAAAGAATCATTGAACTTGAAGATAGGTCAACAGAAATTACCCAAACTGAAGTGCAAAGAGACCCTTTCACATAAAACTAAGTTATTTCATTATCAGCTGTCTTATACTTTAAGAAATAATAAAGGAAATTCTTCAGCAGGAGAAACAAGATACCATACAGAAACTTAGCTCTACACACAAAAATTGAGAGCTCCAGAAATGGTTGAAAGGAAGATATTATAAAGAAATTTTTTTCTTTTTTTAATTGCTCTAAAGACTATTGATTTTCTAATGCAAAAATAATGTTTTAGAGTTTATAACATGCATAAAGTAAAATTTATGAAGTATTTTACGAGTGGGGAAGGGAAGAGTTGGGAGTGTACTGTTGTTGGGATTTTATACTTTACATGAGGTGGTATAATTTTATTTGAAGGTAAACTGTTATTAATTTAAGTTATATATTGTAAACTCTGGGGCAACCACTAAAAATTTTAGAGGGAGGTAAGAACGAGCTGATAGTGAAGAAAGAGGAAGTCATAAAAAAAATCCAAAAGCATAGAGAAAGCGGGATAAAGAAACAAAGAATAAATGGAACATTGAGAAAACAGCTAACAAACTAATAGTTTTGTTGCGGTACGCGGGCCTCTCACTGTTGTGGCCTCTCCCACTGCGGAGCACAGGCTCCGGATGCGCAGGCTCAGCGGCCATGGCTCATGGGCCCAGCCGCTCTGCGGCATGTGGGATTCTCCCAGACCAGGGCATGATCCTGTGTCCCCTGCATCGGCAGGCGGACTCTCAACCACTGCGCCACCAGGAAAGCCCAAAATGGTAGTTCTTAATCTAAATGTATCAATGATTATATTAAGTGTAAATGTTCTAAATACCTCAGTTAAAAAAGAGATTGTTCAGATTTTATAAAGATTAAAAAAAAAAAGACCTAACTAAAGCCTATCTACAAGAAACACACTTCTAATTTAAAGATATAGATAGATTAAAGGTAAAAGAATGGAAAAAATGCACTATGCAAATACCAACCAAAAGAAGGCCAAAGTGGCTCTAGTAATATCAGGCAAGGTAGACTTCAGAACAATGAATATTACCTGCAATAAAGAGGGATATTACATTATGGTGAAGAGGCAAATTCATGAAAAGACGTAACAATTCTAAATATGTATGAATATAACAACTAAGCTTATATATATGTGTGTGTGTGTATGTGTGTGTATATATATATATATATATATATATATCAAAAACTGATGGAACTGAAAGGAGAAATGGCTAAATGTACAATTATAGTTGGTAACCATAACACTAATTTCTCAGTAATTTATAGAACGAGTAGAGAGAAAATCAATAAGGAGAGAAGACATTAACAACATTATCAACTAACTTGACCTAATGAACAGTAGAACACCAGCAGAATATACATATGGAATATTTAGTTAGGCCATATTTGGTGTCATAAAACAAATAAATGCAAAATAATGCAAAGTATTGTCTCTCACCAAAACAGAAATAGCTAGAAATCACTGACTGAAAGATACCTGGAAAACTCAATATTTTGAAATTGTACAACAAATACACACACACACATACATACCATGGGTCAAAGAAAAAATAACAAGGAAAATTGGAAAATATTTTGATGTGAATGAAAATGAAAATATATCAACATTTTAAGGGATGCATGCTTAGAGGAAATTTATATCATTTGATGCTTATACTAGAAAAGAAGAAAGGCCTTCATTCAATAACCTAAGCTTATACCTTAACTAGAAAAGAAGAACAAATTAAATCCAAATCAGGCAGAAGGAAGGATATAATCGAGGGCAGAAATCAGTCAAATTGAAAACAAAAAGAGAGTAGAGAATGTCAATGAAACTAAAAGGTGTCCTTTGAAAAGATCAATAAAATTGATAATCCCCTAGCCAGACTGACTGAGTAAAAAGAGAGAAAGCATGAATTACCAGTATCAGGAATGAGAGAGGGGATATCACTACAGATCCTGCAGCAATTAAAGTAAATAAGGTAATATTTTGAATAACATGATCGTAGTATATCAGAAGGGCGCTGGAACAAGGCTGAAGGCTGGTCAAATCTGGGACCACTTGAGCACCAAAATAATTAAATCCAGTAATGATTATAAATCTTTGAAAAATAAAAGAGAATTCATGATTCCATACTGATAATAGATAGCTAATGGAGAAGGAAGGGCTGTTGCTTAGAGAAGAATGCTGAATGCTGACTGATAAGTATGGAGGAAGTACTGGAGTTGGAATATTATTTTGCAACCATAGTAGTAAAAATTGATTCAAGCAGAAGATACCAATCAATGCTAAATCTGGGGAGAAAGTTAGATGAGAAGCAGGATATATCCATGGTCTTAAAGATGGATATCATTGCTTCTATATGTAATATCCTTAGGAGGACACAACACCAATCATGTAGTATTCAGGCTGGTAATATATAACTTGAACAACATGTAAAGAGCTTGAGCACATCATTACCTCAATGTTATTACTTCCTATGAAGTGACTTTTGGAACTTAGGTTGAGTTTTCTGAGGTATCTTGAAATACTTAGTTCTTCTCTACCTGAGCCTAATTAAACCAGACTCACTCAGTTTTGTTCCAGAGACCACCCGGTGACCAATGAGACGTATTACCTTTTAACAGAAAAATGAACCTGATATGTTTTGGAGAGATGTTGCCAGTCTGTGTTCTAAAGCCTTAGTTCTGTTAAAGCCTGTGGGAAAACCATAGCCTTTCAGGAGACCTTTTTCTGGGTTTGGATCTACTCTTTTACTTTTTATTTGGAAATCATTTTGGACTTATAGAAAAATTGCAAGAACAAGAGTACAGAGAACACTTACATTCTTCACCCAGATTTACCTATTATTAACTTTTTACCCCATCTGTTAGCTGGCTGTGTATTTTTAAATTTTGTTTTCCTTCTTTGTTTTGCAAGAGTTTTTGTTTTTGTTTTCTTTTTGGTCGTGTGATATGTTCTAAAGACATTCAAAGCTAAAGAGGGTGCATACATTTGCATTTTGAAACCCAGATCTGTCTTGGCCCATTTGTGATTTCACTAGAATTGAGGCAGCCTTTTATCTGGGATGAAGAATAACATTGCAAATTTGTATAGTGGTGGAAGAATTCATGTGCTTTCTGGTAAAAGTGCATTGGGTGAGGGGTAGAGGTTGTCAACCCAAATGTCTTCTGAAATCATTGAGGGATTATCTCAATGCTATCTCTTATCAATATGGAAATCTGGTGAGGAATTATATTGGGGCTAAAGAAGATAAGTGGTATTCCTTGATTAAGTTCTGTTTGGGGAGCAGAGTTAACAACTTACTGGTCATTTAAATACAGTTGAGAGAGAAGAGCAGGGTGCTTAGACATATGTTGATAAAATTACTTAGGTTGGTGAATTTAGTTCTAAGGTCCAAACTGTATTTTGATCAATTAAACTACTTCTTGTTCCTCCCTAGATGTGCAGAAGAGTTTAGGGCACCTTTTCCTGTTAGATCACAGTTCATGAAACTAAGCTTCTTTTTTTTTTTTGGCCTTTTTTTTGGCTGCATTGGGTCTTCATTGCTGCATGCCGGCTTTCTCTAGTTGCAGTGAGCGGGCTTATTGCGGTGGTTTCTCTTGTTGCAGAGCACA
The DNA here is from genome assembly GCF_963924675.1 of Phocoena phocoena. Taxonomy (NCBI): domain Eukaryota; kingdom Metazoa; phylum Chordata; class Mammalia; order Artiodactyla; family Phocoenidae; genus Phocoena; species Phocoena phocoena. Next base: position 56,691,473 of record NC_089226.1, on the reverse strand, counting down.
GGCTATAGGCGCGCGGGCTTCAGTAGTTGTGGCTTGTGGGCTCTAGAGCACAGGCTCAGTAGTTGTGGCACACGGGCTTAATTGCTGCGCAGCATGTGGGGTCTTCCCAGACCAGGGATCGAACCCATATCCCCTGCACTGGCAGGCGGATTCTTAACCACCGCGCCACCAGTGAAGTCCCTAAGCTTCTTTTTAAGATCTAGAACTTAGTATGTCAGGATCTAAGACTGTTTTTCTGTGTTTCAGGACCTTTGGAATTTCCTGAGACAGGCTCATTTTCTTAGAGTAGGAAGATGTAAAAGGATTTTATGATCACATGAATGAAAATGGAAATTCCAAAGTTGATATAAATACAAAAGATCAGGCTTATACACAAATATTAATCATTGCAATGCTAAAGCAGTCCTGTAGTGGAATTGAGGTATTGGGGTATCAGTTAAAATGTGGAATATTCTTTTAATTCACATCTATGGAGTTAAATTTTACAAGCCATTAAACATTGTAACTCAGACTATCTGTCAACATGTAAAAATGCTTGAGACATAATTTGGAAAAATCGGAATACACATTTCCTGCACACTGTGATTGTAACTAAAACTACTTATGTATATGAATAAGATGAAACTTCATAAAAAACTTTAGATTGATGAACTATATTGTAGTAGTCAATATGCGGGTAATTTTTCCTGCTCTACTTTTTATACTTTCAGTAATGTTATATAGCATTTGCAGTTAAAAACAAATTAACCACCTTTTTAGAAAAAATTAAGCTTTACTTTTTAGAGCAGTTTTAAGTTCATAGCAAAATGGAACAGAAGGTACAGATTCCCCATATACTCCCAAGCATCCACCTGTGCAAAGCTTCCCCCACCAAAGTGGAACATTTGTTACAATTGATGAACCTTTAGTGAATCATCCTTAGCACCCAGAGTCCATAGCCAGTTTTTTAAAAACTGAAGTTGTCTGAATTTTAAAAATTGCATCTGAGTTTCTTGGTCAGTGACCCAGAAATCTGTAGGCAGAGAATCCTAAACTCTTACTCTTTGACTCCTGCTAGAAGCTGTATAAAAATGGAAGCAACAACAACAACAAAAAAAGGAAGCAATAGGAAGTTTATTCTCATTAATCCCCCCAGAAGTCCTCCAACCCCAACCCATTTTACCTTTTAACTCTTTTTATTTCCCTCTCACAGTCAGGGGACTGGGCTCTGCCTGTTCGGTTGTGACTGGGCAGTCCTGTCTGCAGTGTTCCATCTGGAATTGTCTCCTTTCGTCTCTCTCTAGGAAGTGCATTTTCGGCTGAGCACCTCAAGCTTCAACTCCAGAAGGAATCCCTAAATGAGTTGAGGAAGGAGTGTACTGCGAAAAGGTAAATGGAACACTGAGAATGGTTGTTATGAGTGTCGAGTTTACTTTGAGGAGAGGATTTGGAAAAGGAGTATTTTTTAAAGCTGCCGGTATTAGTACCAGTTAATATGTTCAACGCCACTTTCACTTGTTCAATACCTACTGTGCTAGAGTCGCTTATGAGACCTCCTAGTATGTAGTCAGAATCGGAAGCAAGGACACTGTTCTAGATTTCAGGGCCACAGCACTGTGACTTAATGTTTGAATCTCCTCCTCTTCCTGTCTTCTACATTTAGCGCAGCTTACAGTTTTTCTTCAGTAACTCCTTCAGACTTCTGTTAGCTCTCTTGGCTGACCTCAACAGCTCCCAGGTTCTCTCTCTAACATCAGTCTCTCCAGTTTTCAGTTCATCCTCCATGTTGCTAGCAGACTTCTCCTAAAATACTATTTTTTTTGTTTTGTTTTGCGGTGCACGGGCCTCTCACTGTTGTGGCCTCTCCTGTTGCGGAGCACAGGCTCCGGACGCACAGGCTCGGTGGCCATGGCTTACGGGCCTAGCCGCTCCGCGGTATGTGGGATCTTCCCGGACCGGGGCACGAACCCGTGTCCCCTGCATCGGCAGGCAGACTCTCAACCACTGCGCCACCAGGGAAGCCCTCCTAAAATACTATTTTACGATCATTTTTTCTCTTCTTAAGAACCAATCGTGATTGTTTTGCCTCACTATCAAATAACCTTCAATAAAATGGCCCCATACAGCTGTAGCTAATTTCAGTTGCTCTGTGACATTCATTTAACAAATGCTAATAGTTTTTCCCGTTATTTTTCCCAGCACATGCTTAACTTGTTACCACCTCTGATCTTTTCCTCATCTTCACTCACTTTTCCTAGAAAGTCATCCCATCCTGCATTTTTCCTTAAGAAACCTTAGCAATTGAGAAACCTGAAAAGAACCTTGGAGATCATCTAATCCTCTCAGTTTGCAGATAGGAAAGCAGAGCCCTGGAGGTTACTCTGTCCATTTCACTAGGAAAGCAGGACTAAATCCCTTTAAGTCTTCAGTGCTCTTTGCATTGTACTACTTTAGATTCCACTTTGACCTACTGTTTCTCCTATAAATTACCTCCTTTTTAATTGTTGACACAGCTGAGCAGGCAATATGCTCTACGGGTATTTTAGCTGTTGGTCATGTTTCTTAAATAGTGCAAGAGAAGAGGTACATCATCTCATGCCACAGCTTTTTGCTTTGTCCTTTTTTTATTCTGTTATTTTTGTAATATGGCAGCAGGTTATTTTTTGAGGTAGTTATAATATCTGTAGTTGTAAATGAAAATAGAATACTTTTTTGAGGAAATACCATATGGATATTTCCTAAAAACAAATTGGCCTCAGGTTAAATGAGACCGTGGTCAGCTTACTGAGCCTCTCTAAATCTTGTTTTCTTGTTTGTAAAATGGGTATAGTAATATCAACTGAGTAAATTGTTGTAGTAATTAAAGCCATTTGTGAAGCTCCTGGCATGTAGTAGTAGGTGCCCAGCCAGTGATTTTGTACGTTTCACATCTCTTAGCATGGTGTTGGACACATAAAATAGGCCTCAGTATAGTTAGCTTGATTGATAGTATTTAGTGATAGGTCATGACTCATGTTAGCTATTATTCTTGCTTCTACTTCTGTGGCCCAGTACAGACCATTAATCTTTCTCTGCATCAGTTAGGTGGAAATAACTGTTAGACAGCATGCAAACATGTTTTTTTTTAAAAATGTGTTTTTTTTTCCTCATTAGAGAGCTCTTTCTGAAGACTAATGCCCAGTTGACAATTCGTTGCAGGCAATTACTATCTGAGCTTTCCTACATTTACCCTATTGATTTGGTAAGTTTCAAATTTTCTGGGGAAAAAAAATTTTTTTTAAGATGATTTCTGTTTGAAATTTTCTCTCAAAGCAAAAACTCATTGCTCTAGTCTTAATCATATGCTCTGTCATGATTCATTCAGAAGCTAATATTTATTTAAAAAGTAGATTTGGAATTAGTTGGCATTAGGTTCCACCATTTGATTTATTTTGTATCAGTTTGGTGGTGGGGTGCACTCATCTTCATCTGAAAGAATGCCAAGTTATTTCTGGTTTCTTTAAGACCTTTTCACTCAACCAAATTATCAACTTTCACCATATCTGACACATAGATGCAGATACACGTGCATTGCTTTAAAAATATAACGGCTAATTAATTTATATTTATTAGTATTACCTAAGATATTCCTGAGGTAACTGTCAGGATATTAAGTTTCTGAATCTGGTTTCTTAGAGTAAATGCAAATGTAACTGGTTAGAATATTTTTTAGAGAACTAAATCTGCTAAATTTGGTGGTTTTGTTTTCTTTTTAATGAAAAGAGACTTAAAAGACTAATTTTCTGAGAGGAAACCTAATAGGATTTTAGGTTGCTCACAGAATCTTGTTAATTCTACTTTAAAATTTTCATTTATAGCTATAAATTGGTCAAACGATAGTTTTATGATTAAAATTTGACACGGTTTTTTGCTTAGATATGATGTTTTAAATGTTTATAGTATAGAGAATTTGAAGTGTATATCAGTGTACAGAATAGTATAATAAATCATCATGTACTCATCATTCAGCTTCAACAATTTGGTTAATAATTTGAGTCTATGACAGTATCGTCTTTGAATTAATACTGATGTAAATTTTTTAGATTTAGAACTTCTTTGCTTTATACATAAACAAAATTAATTTCATTCTTTGGTTGTATTTACAGAATGAGCATAAGGATTACTTTGTATGTGGTGTCAAGTTGCCTAATTCTGAGGACTTCCAAGGTATCTTATTTCTTATACTTCTAAAGATTTGGTATAATATACGGGTATGTTGCAGGGAAAAAGAGAGAGATCTTGAAATGTTGGTTGCCTGGCACTTTATCCAGAGGGTTTCTGGACCTTCTGTCCCTTCCCAATTGTAAGTATATAGAGTCAGATTCCCTGATGGAAGACTTAAGAGGATATTTGGTCTAATCATGAAAAAACAAAAAAATTGTTGAACTTTCTATTTGAAAGTTAAAAGAAAATACTTTTTGAATGAGCTTTAAGAAAATCAGACAGTAGGATTCTCAAAATACTAATAATATCCCTGTCCTTTTGGTTTGATTTTTCATGAAAAATTTGTGTTGGGAGCAAAGCAATAAACATTAATTTGTTCTATTTAGAAAACCATATTTCTGCTGATGTAAAATGTATTTGAAAATTTAATTTTGTGACATTCCCACCCCTGTAGGTTAAACTTGTTGTACTGTCATTTCTGTCCTCTTTTAACTAAAATAAATTTACATTAAAGATGTTATAGATATGATTCATAGTAATTGCTATATTTAAAAATATTTTTCCTAATCCCTTTACCAGTATGCCAGAGAAAAGAACTTATTTTATTTGGCATATTGGTTAGAAAGATTACTTTTATTGTTAGTAAAGTGGGTTCTTTTCTCCTAATATAAACAATGCTTTGAGGACTGTTAAGTAGTTGTGTAGATTATTCCCAAAGCTAGCACATTAATCTATTTGGGAATAAGTTATTCAGGAAGAAAGCATTACTAGTTCTGATTGGGACTTTCTTCCATTTCCCTATAAAGAAAATGTTGTTATTTGTGGTCCTTTAACATTTAAGACTTTTAATATATTACCTCCTTTGTCCTTTACAACAAGACTTACAAGTAGTTGGGACATAAGAAGAGTGATACAAATGAACCTAGCTATGAAACAGATACAAAATCAGGGACACAGAGAATAGACTGGTGGTTGCCAAGGGGGAGAGGAGTGGGATTTTGGGATTAGCAGATGCAAACTGGTATATATAGAATGGACAAACAACAGGTTCCTACTATATAGCACAGGGAACTATATTCAGTATCCTGTGATAAACCATAATGGAAAAGAATATGAAAAAGAATGTAAATATATGTATAACTGAGTCACTTTGCTATATAGCAGTAATTAATACAACATTGTAATTCAACTATACTTCAATAAAAAATAAATTAAAAAAAAAAAGGAAGAGTGATTAAAACAGGAATGGGAAGACCTATATTTGAGTCCTGGTTCCCCTTCTAGAAACCATCTATTTTGGAACAAGTCATCTAAGCTTTGAGTTGATTTTCTAATTGATAGTATGAGCACATTAGTTCATGTACTACCTGTTTTACATGATTGTTAAGATTTTATTTAAGGGCAAGACATTTTGCCTTATAAGGAAGGTGGTATAATCTCATTTTACAATGTGTAAATGAGCTATTTAGTGACTTGTATGAGACCACAAAAGCTAAGCAATGATCTTGCTGGGATTTGTCTGGTTTCCATTTTACAGTGTTCCCTCTAATCTCTGTAAGTCATACAGATGTGCTTTGGTGTTAATTTTAGGTGTTACTTGTATGTTATGGTGTCTTGAAGCTCATGACACATCTTTTCCCCCATTCTTTCATTCCTTCATTTATTTAATAAACCTATTAAGTACCTTGAGCCCTGTGTCAGGTTGCAGGGATACAGAATATTCATTTATTGAAAAAATATCAGTTGAGCACCTGAATGCCAGACACTGTGCTGTGTTTTGAGGATATAATGATGGAAAAAGCAAATATATTCTCTTCTTTCATGGAGCATACAACCTATTGAGGGAGACAGGCAATAAACAAGAAAATAAGTATTTAAAAAGTGTTTAATAAAGGAATACACTATCTTAGAGAATAGGGGAACCTACTGTAGATAAAACAGTCAGAGAAGACCTGTCTGAGGAGAAACATTTAACCCAAAATCTGAAGGCTGAAAGGAACCGACTACACTACAGCTGGGGGAGGAGCATTCTTAGAAGAGGGAGCGGTCATGATGGAGGATATGGAGGAATGGGCTTGATATATCTGAAAAAATTCAGGGTGAGGGGCATGGGAGAAGATACCTGTATTTTGGGCAGATCATGTAATCTCTCAGAGCTTAATTTCTTCACCTGTAAAATGAGGTAATATTTACATCTTAAGTTCATTGTGATGATTGACTGAGATTGCATTTGAAAGGGCTTTTCATATAGAAGGCACTCAATAAATGTAATTGGAATTAGTTGCAAGAGAGAGGAAGGAAGGAAGGACAGAAAAGACCAGAGCAGCCCTGTGTAGCTGGAGCATAGTGAGAAAAGGGAAGAGTTCTATCAGAAGAGGTAAGAGAGTCAGCCAGGGCCTTGAGGCCTCTGGAAGGAGTTTCTATTTTATTCTCAGTGGAGTGGGAAACCCCTGAAGGGCTTCAAGAAGGGGGATGATATGAGTTGATTTATGTTTTTTAAAAGTCACTCTGACTGCTAAATACAGAATGATCTGAGAGGCGGCAACAAGAGAAGCAGGGCTATCAGTATTGGAGTATCACCTTAATTCATTCTGGGATGTTTCTTGACTCTATTTTTGTTTTCTGGAGGTGATTTATTTCCTAGTTTTTCCTAGCTTTTGTTTGCTATCTATACTTAGTATGCCCAACAAGCTGAATACATTCCTTCTTCCCTTAAAAAAGTTAGTTTAGCTTTCAAGTGCAGTTTTTACTGCTAAAAAAATGAAATGGGAGATAAAATGAAATAAATATTTAATTCTACTCTAAGGCCCTGTTTACTTCCCATGACTCCTAGGAATCAGAAATTTTAAGCAGCACATATGGTAGTATTGGACTTTAAAATCTTACGTTGGCATTCTGTAAGGCACTTCCATGTACTAAATTTACTGAGTGCCTTGTGTGTGTCATTTACGGTGTCAGGTGCTGGGAGTATACAAAACTGACCAAGGCATTGATCCTACCTCCATGAAACTTCAGTCCACTTGAGGTTAACGAGGCACTTAGAAGTTTATACCAGGTACATGGGACTCAGTGGGAATAATCAGGTCTGTCAGGAGGGAATCAGGAAAATCTTTATAGAGAAGATGATACCTGAGGTATTTTAAAAGATGAAATAGTATTCCCCTTTTGAAAGAAGGATGGGACATTTTAGGTTCGGTGAGTAGAAATATGGTAACATGGAACATCATACATGATGCTGTCTTGTTTATTTAATTCTCACCAGTGTGAGAATTAATTCCTTCTGTGAGGGAAAGAGTTATACTCAACTTTTTTTTTTTTTAAAGACAAGAAAATTGCAGCTCAGAGAGATTAGTTAATTTTTCCGAAGACTCATACTAGCCAGTGGCAGAGCTAAAATCATCCCTGGTCGGCCTGATTTTAAGGTCCATGTTATTCCTGTCATGATGCAGTTTTCTTCCTTGTTTTGAATAATAACCTCTTCCAGACTTCTGACAACCTTTAGTGTTCTGTAGCAGCTGCATTCTTAGTAAGACTGTAGTGACAGAACTCTAAACCGGTTATTCTGTTATATTCATGAGACTTTGCTGGGATAGACTTTACATTGTATGGCTTGACACTGTTTGGGAAACTCCTCCATAGTGACCCAACACTTACTGTGCTCTTCTCCTCTTCTAACTGGGTAAGTTTCAGTTAGAGTATTCCAGAGAGACTGGGACACAACGGGAGAAAGTTGTCCAGTGAAGGGTATTCATTTGAGTTCCATTGACTGAGACATTTCTCATCCAAAAAAAAAAAAGAAAACTGTGTGTGTTTTTAAGTAATCCATAACATGAGAGCCTTTCGTGGTAATGAGACCCAGATTTCCTTCTGTGTCTGTATCCCTTCATACAGGCATGGTTTCTTGGAAAGGAGAGTCCATATGTCAAACAGTGTCTCATTGAGAACATGGAATGATTCCATAGATGCTGTGGCAATGATTAGAGTCTTAAATATTTTGTCCTGTCTGGATCAGTGGGTGCATGGTTCCTTACCAAATCAGCTGCCTCAGTGATTGGGAAGGCAGGATGGTAAGAGCTTTTAGATCACTTATTGTACTTGGATGCATTTGAATATTAATAGTTTGTCCAACATATAAGTCACAGGGACATTTGAATGAATTTATAATGTTGTCATGGCCATTGTGGGTTTGTGGAATCTATTATCATAACAGTTACATAAAAGATTTAATTATAAAAATTACTGCAGCCCCGAGTAGATACCTACATTTAAAAAAAAAACCAGGGCTTCCCTGGTGACGCAGTGGTTGAGAGTCCGCCTGCCGATGCAGGGGACACGGGTTCGTGCCCCGGTCCGGGAAGGTCCCACATGCCACGAAGCGGCTGGGCCCGTGAGCCGTGGCCACTGAGCCTGCGCGTCTGAAGCCTGTGCTCCACAGTGGGAGAGGCCACAACAGTGAGAGGGGCCGAAAAACCAGAAATATTTATTATGAGGAAACTGCAGAATTTTGTTTTGTTTGTAAGCCCCTTAAAACATTGTTTTAATAAGGGCTTTTTCACTTACCTGAGTCTACGGTTTATTCCTGTTCCTCCCTGAACCCTCCCACTCCCCCTCTAACTTATTTTCACCAACAAACCTATCATCTGTGACCTTTCTAACCCCCAGAGCAGCATAAGGCATACAAGCCTCTGCTCTGCATTAGGTGTTAGGGGCGTCATTAATGCTTACTGGAAAAGCACACCCCAGAGAGCCAGGTTTTGGCTTTGGCAGGTAAAAAGTCTTTTAGATCTTGGAATGCTGGAAACCTTAAACCTTTTGGTTTTTTTAGCTAAAGTGATTGGCAACAGAATGTGACATCTGAGGCTTCGTGGCCAGCAATAGCCATAATTAACCACATGAGCTCACATTTTCCCATTGGAGGTACAGTGGTCTTGGGGTGATGAAAGTGACTTCCCTACCAGAGGGTGGTTTTCCTTTTGAGGGTATTGGAATACCCTTGGGCCCTGTAATGCCTTACCCATGGTCCTTTTAAAATGCTTTTTAATATAAAGCTTCAATATTGGAAATCCAACACCACAGTGTTTAACTGCGAGGCTGTGACGGAGCACTATGGCCTGGAATGGGAAACAACCTAGGGTTTTTAATGGGTGGAGTGGGGAGTCTTGTGGTGGAAACAATGGTGAGTTTGAATAACTAGAATCAAAACTGATTTCCAGTATTACCCAGTTTTCCGTTTTTGCTATTTCTTTTTGATGTACATATATAAGATTCTCTTAGAGATGCCCTTTTATGTTTAAATTTAATCGAAATTGTTTTTGTTTGTTGTTGTTGTTTTTTTTTTTTTTTTTGGCGGTACGCAGGCCTCTCACTGTTGTGGCCTCTCCCGTTGCGGAGTACAGGCTCCGGACGCGCAGGCTCAGAGGCCATGGCTCACAGGCCCAGCCACTCCGTGGCATGTGGGATCTTCCCGGACCGGGGCACGAACCCGCGTCCCCTGCATCAGCAGGTGGACTCTCAACCACTGTGCCACCAGGGAAGCCCTGTTTTGTTTTTAATTAATTAATTTTATTTATTTATTTTTGGCTGCTTTGGGTCTTTGTTGCTGCACGCAGGCTTTCTCTAGTTGCGGCGAGTGGGAGCTGCTCTTCGTTGCAGTGCGCAGGCTTCTCATTGAGGTAGCTTTTCTTCTTTAAGCTGCACGGGCTCTAGGTGCACAGGCTTCAGTAGTTGTGGCGCACGGGCTTAGTTGCTCCACAGCACGTGACATCTTCCCGGACCAGGGCTCAAACCCGTGTCCCCTGCATTGACAGGCAGATTCTTAACCACTGCGCCATCAGGGAAACCCATAAAATTGTTTTGATTATTGAAAGGAGATGGTGTTAGAAGACCAGTTTCCGTTCTTTTAATATATATGTGGATGTAGTCCTCGAAATAGGCAAACTTAATTCTTTAGTATTACCCTTTTAGTAATACGGAAAACTGGAGATGCTTGAGTGTTTAGCTTTGGATAGATTTTTTAAACTATAGTTTGCACTTGACCTATTTTGGGCAGGCTAACTGAGAGGCATTCTGATTTTTGGAAGTTTTCAAATCCTTTTCTGTAAGGTCACATACGAAAGGAAAAGCTTACTTACTGTAAGTTCTTACTGTAAGAGCTTACTTACTGTAAGTTCTCTTTTTCTTCCTCTCCCCTCAAAAGAAGGTTCTGAAAGACCAAGTCCTTTTACTGATAGAAATATTTTAAATTTGATAAGCCCTATTCTTTAGAGAAAGCAGGAGGCAGGATTCAGCAACATCTCATGGAACTCACCATGCCAGCTGTGCTTCCAGGGATAAATATTTGGGGGGCTGGGGTGTAGGTAGAATTCTCTCTCCCACTCCATCACTCATAGTTTTTACTTATATGGCTTTGACCAAGTCACTTATGCCACGTGAATCTTATTTTTCTCATTTCTAAGTTGATAGCATCAGATGCAGTGATTTCTAAGGTTTCTCCTGGCTCTAATATTATATATGATGATTAAATTATAATGTAATGCATTTACAATGTAATGTAATTTCAGTCTCTAAGGTAGTCTGATATACATATTTCAACAGTAGGAAAGTATTATAGTACTGTGAGTCTGGGCCAAGAGCACATGGTCTCTAAAAATAGGATTCTCGTCAGTTAGGGCATGCCCAGTAGTCAGTTGAAAGGAATGCTGTTTGATTTTTTTTTTCATCAGTTTGATTTGAGCGAACATGTTACCAAGGAGTTTTTATGTGTTCTTTGCCCTTACTAGAAAAGTGTGAAGAAACTAAGATAATACATGTGTGTTATATGCTTGGTGTGTTCTAGGCTCCAAAGTTAAAAATTGTTACATTCCACAGTAAAGTTCTGCGACAGTATGGTAGAGTGCTGAAAGACAGAGGCATCCGTGTCAGGTCAACCCACATACTAGCTATCTTAGTTTGGACAGGTTCCTTAACTTCTTTGAACCTTATTTCTTCATCTATAAATTGAATGAAATAGCATATAAAACGTGCCCAGTTTATTAATTGTTGATGAATGAATGACTATCAGAAATAAAGCATCATGGTCAATTCCTGGCAGAAAAAAAAAGTGTTCAATAAAAGTTACCTATTTTTACAGTATGATCAAGGAATCTGCTTTGGTAGTCAAGGGTGGAGAATGCACTGAGTAGTATACGGCTGTAGTAGGGGTCCTACAGTAAGAAGGTAGTGCTTAGATAACCAAGTTTAAATATAAAAAAGAAGAATGTGGAAAATATTACTAATAATTGAAGTTAAAGGTACTCTTAAAAATCAGGAAATACTCAAGCCAAGGTCATCTCAATCATTTCAGCCTTTCTCTAGCCAGATGTATTCCAGATATGTGTTAAATGTGTATGTGTGTGTGTGTGTGTGTGTGTGTGTGAGAGAGACAGAGAGACAGAGAGAGACAGAGAACTTTTTAAAGTATTTTAAGAATATTGTATACCAAGCAGTTACTTTTTCCTTACCCCTGGGGCAAGCTTAAAACTTTTTATTGTATTACCTTCAGTTCTGGGTACCTGAATGATTATTTGTCACTTGGTAGGCAGTAGCAGAAATCTAGATGTTGAGTTAAAAATCTGTGACTTCTTAAAAGATACATACTTATGTTTGACTGTAGGAGACATGTATTTTTTCCAACAGTTGCTTCCACACAAAAATTGCATAAATAGAATATATATGAACAATGTGGTTTTTGACCTTTTACTATTTAAAACACTTTTTTCTCCTTATCCTATCTCAAACTTCACAGACTTAAACAATGCTCTCTTTATGCATATTGAGACCATACCCCATAAGGATGCACTGTGCTGTTTCACTTCACCTTGGAATTAATAACGTTGTACAATAGTACAACAGTACAACTGTTTTGCTTATAAAGTTGTTAACGAGTGTAATGTTAATATAGATGTAATGTTTAAACCTCTGAAACTAATTTTTGCATTGTATAATAGACTCAGGTATTATTTTTGCCCTTAAAAATGCTGGGAAAGAGAGTAATGGAGATTTGAATGCAGTAAGAACTCTTAAGATTATATATCAAATTTTAATCTCATCACATTAATTATTGGGAAATAGTTTTAAATGTAGTAGATGAAATTTCAAATCTTATTAATGTGTTTAGATTTCTATAAAATTCATATAATTTAGATAGGTGAATAATATTTTATCAATTATTTCTTATAAAATCTCTCTGGAAATTGATTTATTATGATCTCATAGGTACATTTATAAGGTAAATAGTTATTTTCTATTTCTCTGTTTTTGAATTTACAGCAAAAGATGATGGAAGCATTGCTGTTGCCCTTGGTTACACTGCACATTTAGTATCAATGATTTCCTTTTTCCTACAAGTGCCCCTCAGATATCCTATAATTCATAAGGGATCAAGATCAACAATCAAAGATAATATTAATGACAAGTTGACTGAAAAGGAGAGAGAGTAAGTATCCTTTTAAAATATTCTTTTCACATTAAGGCAGTATGAAGCATCGACTGTATTAAAAATATAAAATGTGACCTAGATTGTGGTGATTTTTGTATATCCTTTGTAAAGTGCTCCATTTCTTTAAAATAGAGTGTAGTCAAAATTGCTGTTGATAGCAAAATTGACTCATTCAAATTTAATTTGCTTTTGTGAGGTAAGTATAATATACTCTGCACATATTCATGTAATATCTGTTGCCGCTAGTCACCAAATAAAATGCGTTAAGATTTGTCAGAGAGACAACCAGGAAAAAGATAAAAGACTTAACAGCAGATTGTACATACCTAAAAAATGGGTTTGTGAACTGGAAGATAGCCCAGGAGAAAATACCTGACCAGGCACAAGTACAAAAGAGATGGATTTATCGAAAAGTGCTAGACATAGGTAGGACACAATAAAAAGTCTAATATACATATAATTGGAGTCACGGAGAGGGAGAAGAGAGCACACAGGGTAATTGTAACATTTTAAGAGATAATGACAGAGTTCAAATTTGACAAAAGACATCAAGCTATAAGTTCAAGAAGCATTAAATACAACACAAAATAAGTTGCAAACATACTTAGGGGAATTATAGTAAAACAGCTGAAAACCAAAGAGATAAAGTGAAAATATTAAAAGTACCTAGAGAGAAAAGAGATTTGCCTCAAAAGAGCAATAATAAGGCTGAAAGCTAATTTCTTAAGAGAAAGATTGGGAACCGGAGGTGATGCAGTGACATTTTTTTTTTTTGCAGTACGCTGGCCTCTCACTGTTGTGGCCTCTTCCGTTGTGGAGCGCAGGCTCAGCGGCCATGGCTCACGGGCCCAGCCGCTCCGTGGCATGTGGGGTCTTCCCAGACAGGGGCATGAACCCGTGTCCCCTGCATTGGCAGGTGGACTCTCAACCACTGCACCACCAGGGAAGCCCTGCAGTGACATTTTTAAAGCATGTAAAATGATACTGCCAACTTAGAATTCTGTATTCAGTGAATTATCCTTCAAAAGTAAAGGCAGGGGACTTCCCCGGTGGCACAGTGGTTAAGAATCTGCCGCCAGTGCAGGGGATATGGGTTTGATCCCTGGTCCGGGAAGATCCCACATGCCATGGAGCAACTAAGTCCGTTCACCACAACTACTGAACCCCATGTGCCTACGGCCCATGCTCCACAACAAGAGAAGCCACCACAATGAGAAGCCCGCGTACCACAATGAAGAGTAGCCCCCACTCGCCGCAACTAGAGAAACCCCACGCAGAGCGACGAAGACCCAATGCAGCCAAAAATAAATTAATTTAAAAAAAAAAAGTAAAGGCAAAATAAAGACGTTTCAGACTGTCAGTACTGAGAAAACGCATCTGAGCAGACCTATACCAAGGGAAATACTAAAGGCAGAATAAAAATAATCTAGCATAGAAACATGGAAATGCCTCTCCTCCAGAAATTCTGATTCAGTTGATAAGCCCAGACATGAGATATATTTTTCTAAAGCCCCTTAAGTGACTGCAATGTGCAGTCAGTTTTGAGAACCACTGTTCTACTGATGGATTGCGAATGTTGTGTCTGTGGGCGGGAAGGAATGAAATATCCTCCACTCTATTTAGGAAACTGCAAGAGAAAAGGCAGGAAAGGTGGGCATCAGTGGAAGAATTTAGTACTGTATCTGGTAGGGCTTGTAAGTGGAGGGCAGGGAGCACGTGTATAGTTTTATTCAGTTCCTTTTCAAAGGCATTGATTAATTTATAGCCCAAGTATTGTTTTCAATTTCAAAACCTTTTATTTAAAGAGAGCCTGAAATATATATGTTTGACAGAAGGGGACATGAGTATGGTTTCTTTCCTCTTTTTAAAAAATTGAGGTGAAATTCACATAACGTAACTTTTTTAAAGTGTACAATTCAGTGGCATTTAGTATCTTCATGGTATTATGTAATCACCACTTCTATCTAGTTCCAAAACATTTTCATCACCCTGAAAGAAAACCCTGTATCTAGTAAGTAGTCACTCCCTGTCCTCCTACCCAGTAACCCCTTTCTTCAGTCCCTGGCAACCACCCCATTTGCTTTCTGTCTCTATGGATACCTCTTCTGGATATTTTGTATAACTGGAATCATTTACGACATGTAACCTGTTGTTTAGGGTTTCTTTCACTTAGCCTAATATTTTCAGTGTATCCACATTGAGCACAATCAGTGCTTCATGTACTTTTATGGCTGAATAATATTCCATTGAATGTATATACCACATTTTGTTTATGCATTCATCTATTGATGGGCATTTGGGTTATTTCCACTTTTTGGCTGTGATCATTCATGTACAAGTATTTGCTTGAGTATCCATTTTCAGTTCTTTCGAGCATATAACTTAAAGTGGAATTGCTGGGTCATATGGTAATTCTATGTTTAACTTTTGGAGACACCACCAAACTGTTTTCCACAACAGCTACACCAGCTTACATTCCCTGGTATAAAGTGGTATACATATCATTGTGCTTTTGATTTGTATTTCCTTAATGACTGATGTTGAGCATTTCTTCATGTTCTTGCTGGCCATTTGTATATCTTGTTTGGAGAAATACCTACTCAGATTTTCAGCCTGTTATTTTTCCTTTCAGTTTTATTGAGATATAATTGATACACAGCACCGTAAAAATTCAAGGTGTACAGCATAATGACTGACCTATATACATCATGAAATGCTTACCACAGTCATAAAAGTTTCGGATTTTGATTAGGTCTAATTTATCTATCTTTTTTGTGTGTGTTTGTTTCTAGAGCTTTTGGTTTCATATCTAAAATCCATTGCTAAATCCAAGCTCCTGAAGATTTACCCCTTTGTTTTCTTGAAATAGTCATAGCATTTTGTCTCTCATATGTAGGTCTTTGACCCACTTTGGGTTAATTCTTGTATATGTTATGGCTTAGGGGTCCAACTCCATTCTTTTACATTAGGATATCCAGCTGTATCTGCATCATTTGTTAAAGAGACTGTTCTTTCCTCATTGAATGGCTTTGGCACACTTGTTGAAAATTAATTAGCCGTAGAGTATTTCTGAACTCTCAGTTCTAGTCCACAGGTTCATATATCTGTTGTTATATCAATTCCACAATAAATTTTGAAATTGTGAATCCTCCAACTTTGTTCTTTTTCAGTACTCTTCTGGCTATTCAGAGCCCTTTGCAATTCCATATGAATTTGAAGATCATCTTTTCTATTTCTGCAAAGAGGGCCTTTTAATAAGCTGTTGGCTTCAGTTTGCTAGCAATTCATTGAGGATTTTTGCATGTATATTTATAAGGAATATATAGAAGACTATAGTCTTCTTGCATGGCTTTCTGTCAGGGTAATAGTGGCCTCATAGAAAGCATTATGAAGTAAGTGTTCCCTTCTCTTCTACTTTATTGGAAGAGTTTGAGGATTGCTGTTAATTCTTCTTTTAAATGTTTGTTAGAATTTACCAGTGGAGCCAAGTGGTTCTGTTCTTTTCTTTGTTGGGAGGTTTTTGATTAGTGATTCAATTTCTTATTATAGGTCTGTTCATATTTTTTATATATTCCTGACTCAGTTTATATC
Organism: Phocoena phocoena; assembly: GCF_963924675.1. NCBI lineage: Eukaryota > Metazoa > Chordata > Mammalia > Artiodactyla > Phocoenidae > Phocoena > Phocoena phocoena. Next base: position 56,675,224 of record NC_089226.1, on the reverse strand, counting down.
ATTTGTGTGTTTCTAAGAACAAGACCATTTCATCTAGGTTATCTAATTTGTTGGTGACAGTTGTTCATAGTATTTTTTATAATCCCTTTCATTTCTGTAAGGTCTTTAATGATGTCTATTTTCATTTCTGATTTTAGTTGTGTCTTTTTTCTTTTCTTTTTTTTTTTTTTGGCGGTACGTGGGCCTCTCACTGTTGTGTCCTCTCCCGCTGTGGAGCACAGGCTCAGCGGCCATGGCTCACGGGCCCAGCCGCTCTGTGGCATGTGGGATCTTCCCGGACCGGGGCACAAACCCATGTCCCCTGCATCAGCAGGCGGACTCCCAACCACTGCGCCACCAGGGAAGCCCTTTTTTATTTTCTTATTGCAGCTAAAAACTTTTAGCTAGTATAAGAAGATGTGATGGATCTTTTCAAAGAATTGACTTTTTGGTTTTGTTGATTCTCTCTGTTGTTTTTGTCTCTTTTATCTCTACTCTAATCATTATTATTTCTTTCATTCTGCTAGTTTTGGGTTTTGTTTTCTATTCCTTTAGATGTAAAGTTAGGTTACTGATATGAGAGCTTTCTTTTTTTTTTTTTTTTTTTTTTTTGCGGTACGCGGGCCTCTCACTGTTGTGGCCTCTCCTGTTGCGGAGCGCAGGCTCAGCAGCCATGGCTCACGGGCCCAGCCGCTCCGTGGCATGTGGGATCTTCCTGGACTGGGGCACAAACCCATGTCCCCTGCATCGGCAGGTGGACTCTCAACCACTGCGCCACCAGGGAAGCTCTGGTTTGTCTTACTTCTTGAGCGGTGTCTTCTGCTTTTCCTCACTGAGTGAGTTCTGACTAGGCAGAACAAAGGCAAGTACCTTGCATTAGTCCTGCAGGTCGCCCCCAGACAAGTTAGAACAAACCAACCCAAATTTTTTTAGAATAAGATCTGCTCTGCTTCCTTAAGAACCAGGGGTCAGGGCCCCACAAGGGCAGCCTGCTGCCTTTAAGACCACTGCTGAGCTGGAGAGGGGGTTAAGGACAAGATAAGTAAAAATGCTGCAAAGCATTCCTTCTGATTTTGAGTTTCCTTTTTCTTGATTCATTGTTCAGCCAGTTGTTGTAAGCCTTTGACAGTTTTTGCTTGATTTTTTTTTTTCAATGTTTCTGTAGAGGGACAAGTCCTTTGATCTACTTACTGTACCATTTTTGCTGACTCCATTCCATTTGTTTGTGTAATGATGAAAAACACTACTTGTAAGGGATGAAGGAACCCCTAGGTAATTTTAAGAGGAGAGAATACCATAACCAGATATGTCTTTCACAGAGATGACCTTGTAGTTTTGTGGAGAATGCCTCCCAACCTTCTGTAGGTTCCATATTAAGAAAATTAAGTATCTCTCCAGATTTTCATCAGATTTGTGCATGATGATCTGCCTTAAAATATTAGTTATGTAGGAAAGTCACTTTGGGAGCTTGAAGGAGGGGTACTCCTCAAAATGATAAATACTCTTTCTCCAGATAAGCTGTGCACTTCAATTTGTGAAGGAGCAGCTTAACATGTGAGCACTCCAAGTAGTATGCGCCAGTGTGAGTAGTAGTGATGATTTGTTTATTGATTGATTTTCCGAAGCAATCTGGGAAGGCCAGCGAGATTTGGGTGATGACGTTACTCATTTTTTTCTTTGGCAGCCAGGAGAACCACAGGAATTGCTTTTTAGTGAATGAATTTTATATACCTCTATCTTCCCCTTTTCACTGAAACACAAATTGTATTTTATTGATTCTAATGTAAATACTTTCGACATTTTAATATTGCTAAAAATGAGATACATCTTACAATTCATGGCATGATGGATAGCATTTATCTTTTCTTAGTGGTACATAAGCTAATGATGCAGTTCACAGTTGATGCTCTCTTAGATTTTATGAACTATCAAATATTTTCACTGGGCAGTAAAGCACTTCAGATCCGTTTTGGAACAACATAGATGTGTAAATAAATATCTAAATACAAATACATTTATTGATTATGCTTGTTGATTGAATCAGCCTCTCAGTTATTAGCCTGGATGACTGAAGGAGCAGATTAGACATGGTTTTCTTTTCTCCTGAGTGTGTCGATTTTCATGTGAACCTTTCCAGGGTATTAGGTGGAATCAGGTCTTCATGGGAAAATAGGAATTAAATGACTCATTGGATAAATTATGCTTATTGTAATAGGCCTAGGAATCCTCAGCCTCTGCCCTCTCTGATTACCTGTTTCATCTGTGGCTATTTGAATGTGATATATTAGGGTTCAAAGCTCTATTTAGCTAGTTTTGCTAGAAGGGGGAAAAAACACCAAAAACTAGTTCTCTCCTTTGTATGGTCTGTTTGAAGCCCAGGTCTGGACTGACGCCTTTGCCTAAACCATTACTTGTGCACCTGCACACTGTAAAGGGAAACTCTGAAATCTTTGCTGCATTTCATTTTGAGGCTCAGACCACAAAACACGAAGGAATGTAGCCAGAGTCCAGCTGCAATGTTCTTTTACCCCTTATTTCTTTTTTCACTGAGGGCTGGAAAGTAGGTTTTAAAGTGATTTTTGAAATGAAATGTGTTGGTCATTGTTGTTGTGCTACTTAACCATCTGTTAGGTAATACATTCAGAATAGACTAGCTCAATAGATTGAGCTACGACATAGCTGGTCAGAGCATTTGGCTTTTCAAGCCCTCAAAAGATGTCTGAGATTTTTTGTTTTATTTTCAGAAGGAGAAATAGGGAGTGGTGTAAATTGGCAGGTACTTTTGAAACTTCCTGGCCTGTCCCTGACAAGGTTTTTACAGATCTCTAAAAGCTGGTCAGCTATTTTTCTGTAGTGGAATTATTGGAACCAAGAGAAATGGTAGCGCTGCTTTTCCCATTTTGTGGATTTTTTTTGTGCTTATGTTTATTCCTGTGGAAGATCTTAACTAAAACCCCAGGAATTGCTTTTTTAACCTGATTGATTTTGATTTCTTTTAGAAACAAATTCTAGAGTACAAAGAAATTGTGATATATCCAAAATCAGACAATAATGGGCCCAGATTATAGTCATTGCATGTGGATCTCATGCTCATGAGAGAAAAAATGGTCAGTTTTAATGATCTGCTACCTTTTTGTGACTGGGATGCATATGGCCATCATGCATACTTATACATAAAGGAGCTGGGGAGACAGATCCCCAAGCCTGTGACTTGAGCCACCTTGCAGCCACCTTGGCATGTCTGGATGTTTATGGAGCTTCCCCTTCAGCATAACCAGGTTGCATTTTGCCAGGAGGGAAGGGACAAAGGAATTTGCTGAGTGGCAGTGGTCAGACTGATGCCCTATCTCTGTATTCCTTCAGCCTACCTCTTGGCCTGGCCACATTGACCTGTTAATAAATGAATGAGATTTTTTTCTAATGGTGTCTCCTTGAATCAGTGAGAATACTTTGAACTTTATTTGCATAAGTAGCAGATTCTCTATAGAAATAGTGACTGACCCTTGGGATTTCATTAGCATATATTGAAAACCTAAATTTTTTCAGACTATAATTCTGACTCCTCATTGCTATTCTTCTCTGCTTTAGGCATACTTAAACACCTGTTGACACATCTTATATTAAAAATTCTAGATTCTTTCGTATAAACATTCTCAACTTCTGTTTGTAGTCAAGCTGTTTTAATGTGGAGAGTTCAGAAGTAGTCGCTGTTTTCACTAAATTAGCACGTTTACTTTCGTGGCGTCCAGTTAAATCTGATGGCCTCCTTCCAGAAGTGGGAGATTTTCACATGATGCTTAGGCTTAAGTGATGTGGCCTTAATTTTCAACTCTTCTACTGTTTATCCTATAAATTAGAACATTTTTTGTAACCTTTCATCTTCATTTTATTATAGGTTGTTGCTCAGATGCTGGCATTTAAAGTAGTCAGGAACTCAGACCTCAGACCTTTATATTAAACAATGATTGTGATGACTTGAGGCAGAGGGTGAACCAAATGCTTTGGTTTTCTTTTTTTTCTTGCTGTGCACCTTAAAAGTATAATCAAACGAATATTTTTCAGTGTGACTAATATAGCTGAAATGAATAAAATTATTAGTTCTTTCAGGTTTTCTACTTGATTACAGGAGTGTGACCTAAGTTGAAAAATCTCTGTTCACGTGAAAACTTTCCCAAATGTCTATAGTCCAGCTCCATTATAACTACCTAAGAGTACACAGTGGAACAAAAATAAAGATGGAAAAAAATGTTTCTGTACATGCAGCATTGTAGACGTGTTTTAAAACCAGTCAGAATATTCTTAGGTCGTATGAGTCAACCCTTCATTTCACAAATGGAGAAAGAGGTTGAAAGATGAAGTAAGGTCAAATAAGAAGTTAACTAAGCCTTCACGTTGATCTGGCCGCCTGAGGGAATCAAGCCCAGAAGATGGTCCAATTGTTAAGCGTAGTACTTTTAAGCAAGCATTTAGGAGATGGAAGAAGTATATTTATCAAAAAGGGGCTATAGGGCTTCCCTGGTGGCGCAGTGGTTGAGAGTCCGCCTGCCGATGCAGGGAACACGGGTTCGTGCCCCTGTCCGGGAAGATCCCACATGCCACAGAGCGGCTAGGCCCGTGAGCCATGGCCGCTGAGCCTGTGCGTCTGGAGCCTGTGCTCCACAACGGGAGAGGTCACAACAGTGAGAGGCCCGCGTATCGCAAAAAAAAACAAAAAAGGTGGGGGGGCTGTATATGAGACTGAAATACCCCTTTCCTGGTTTAGGGGAAGCTCACTGGTAAAAAATGCCATGATGTGAATTCCTATATATTAAGCGGAGTCACCGTGTTCTTATTGAAAATGTTAATTATTTAAATCTCATTTATCAGTTGGTTCACTTAACATTTGTTTTTCCTCTAAAAGGTACAATGCAAAATGCCTCTCTTTTCTTCTCTCTTTCCTCAATTTATTTAAACTAAGCAGAGTTTGTTTTTGGTTTTTTATCACTTAAGTCTTTGTAGTTATGTTGGGACTTCACCTGTAATCACTGAGCAACTGGGGAAAGGTTGTCCTCTCTGAGTCTTTGTTCACCTGGTATAATATCTGTGCCACTAGATTATCATGAGGTTTAAATGAAGCACAGTGCTTGGCACACAGAAGATGCTCAATAAAATTTTGCACCTACTATTATGTATACATTGAGCTTTGCAACAGTAATTCCAGTCAGCCATGTAAATTTTTTTTTCTAATTCTAAGTGCTAAAAGGAAAGGTGGGCCTAAGAAAAGGTTAAGGAAAATTAAAAATGCAACCCAGTAGAATAGTACTAGATTTCTTTTTGTAGTAATGCCACAAGGTATTTCAGTCATTGATGTAAATGGAAAGGACTAATGAAGTTTCCCAGAGCACAGGGTAAAAAAAACTGTTGCAGGGGCTTCCCTGGTGGCGCAGTGGTTGAGAGTGCGCCTGCCGATGCAGGGGACACAGGTTCGTGCCCCAGTCCGGGAGAATCCCACATGCCGCAGAGCGTCTGGGCCTGTGAGCCATGGCCGTTGAGCCTGCGCGTTTGGAGCCTGTGCTCCGTAATGGGAGAGGCCACAACAGTGAGAGACCCGCTTACCACACACACACACAAAAAAAAACAAAAACTGTTGCAGGTCTGAAGGCTTGTTTCTTACTTCAACTACTCAGGGAGTTTACTGCCTAATATCTGCTAATGAATGAGTCAAGTAAGTGTCTGTGTTTTAGAACCTATCAGTTCAGCGAATGCTGAAACGCTTATTCTTAAAAGGAATGTAGAGCAGGTTCAAATAGTTAAACAGTTCCCAGCCTGGCCCGCTACTTACTTTTTTAGTCTTATCCCAGTGCCCTCTCAGTTCATAACCTAATTGTGGTTGTACATAAAGCTCTTCCGTTATCTAAAACTTTCCTCGTAAAGTCTTTCTTAATTCCCCATAGTTTGATGGACTGTCGTAGCCTTTTGTAATCCTATGAACAATTCTTTCTATATAGTATCTCAGAAATGAGTTATGTTTATATATGTTCTCATTTCATTTTAACAGCAACCCAGTGATACAAGTGATGTATTAGAGTTGTCTTTTTCTTGTCTGAAATATTTTCAGTGTAGAAACTGCATCTTACTTGGCATGAAACTTACTCCATTGTCTTACGGAGAGCCTTGTATTGTGTAAACACTCAATAAATATTTTTTGAATTGAATTAGGAGAGCAAAAGGGATGTTCAGTTTCTGCAAATGCTATTAAGTAATCCGACACTCCATGCTCTAGCCCATAGTTTTAACTCTAGATGCTCTGGCCAGGACAATCCTTGTTTCATACACTCCCTTAGGACCATGGGAAGCTATTAACTTCAGTGCCTGTTGTAATCCCAGGCACAGGCAGCCGTGCTAATTGGGCTGTGTTCAGGAGTGAGAGCAAAGAGTGTGTTTTAAAATGAGGAATCCCCGTGGAAATTTTAGGCAGCAGAAATCAACAAAATAAAAATGCAGAAGGTGGTTGCTCGGTGAAACAGGAAATGAACACCTTACGGAGATTAGGCAGTCCACTGAGAGAGGGGAAATGTGGAAAACGAGTCAAAAGTAATTGTGGAGCCATTTCATCTCTGACATTTGGGAGCATATTGTTGTGTGTGTTGTTTTTAATGAAGTGTGTTTTACAGTGCTGATGTTACTATCTGGATGAGGAAGTCTTCTCTAGTATTATTGTCATCTCAGCCTTCTGCAACCAACTAAATTAAAATACAGTAATATAATGGGACAGTGGAATAAAAAAGAAAACCAGATGACTCTGACCTGTGACCCTAACTTGAACTTACTGCTTTTCTGGTTTGCAGTGTGCTCAAATCAGTGTAATGCTTTTGAGGGACCGGGGAAAGTAGAGGAATAATATATTTAGTTAATAGTGGGCTATGTCATGGGTTAAAGATTGTTACATTATTAGAATATGTGAAATCAGTGTTTCTCAACAGGAGGTCCCCAGAGCATCAATGAGTTCTCCAGGTAGCATGGACTGGCCTTCTGCAGTCTGTTATTAATGTGTATCATATGACGGCATAGATGCTTTGGATTCTGATATGAATTAATCATTTACTCTAATAAATAAGACTTAATTTTATTGATGTTACATTGAAAGTAGTATCTTTCTTTCCTTTAATTCTTATGTTAGATCTTTTGGTAGGCAAATAGTGAGGGATATGAGGATAATTATATCAAGCCAGAGAGTTTGGAGTAAGTGATTTGTGGAATCTTTCGGTTTTCTGAAGAAATAAATGGGTGGAGAGGTAAGAAAATTATTTTTAGGTAGATGTGAACTTATTGTAACTTCCCAAAGCATCTTATTATAATAGTTCTTTAGACAGTTTTCTAGGAATAACATTTATGTCCTGGATAATAGTGTAATTGTAAAACAAATTTATATCATTCTTTTAACCAGATGGTTCTATTCACTGCCATTTTTTACTCCTCTCCCCACAGTAATTTACAGTTATAAGATCACCAAATGTAACTTCTGAATTGGATTAAATGATCAGTTGGTTTTCAGAGTTTTTCTTCTCTAATTCCTTGAAATGAAAAATTGATATGAGAGTTAACTCATGTATAGTTTAGTCACAGGAGAGTTAAACTGCAAAAGACTTACATCACTGAAGTCAGGCCATGTGTTGAGGACTAGTACCTGTTTGTCACTGCACAAGATGCTGGTATTAGGTGAAATTACTCAGCTGCTGAAGTGGCATCAGGGATGGAGAGCAAGTCAGTGGACAGTCATCCTCAGCATTATAAGGGTCATGTTAGAAATACTTGGGGATGAGTTGAGCAGCCAGCAAAGGCATGCTTTAGGAGGTGGCCCCTAAACATCTGAGCTGCTGAGTGTGGAAGAGGCTTAGGAGCTGCCCAAGCAAAGGCTAGATACAACAGAAGGACACACACCCTGCCACAAAACAGGTATTGCCCCTTTCCATTGGCCAAAGCATCTAGTTTCTCACCCAGCCTGGTGAGTGACTTCAAGTTGCTCAGCAGTTTTCTTTTAGGCATAAATAAAAGAGGGATAAGTTAATAGTTCAATCTTTCGTTGATGTAAAAATGAAAATTACTTTCAAAGATGATTAGCTTTGAGTGGTTAATATCAATATACATATCCATTTATTCAAAGCATAGTAATATATCTTTATAAAGTGTTCTGGATCACAGGTTGGTTATAATAAATATATGACTAATTTGACTTAAATATATATTCACTTCCATATATAACGATTTAACAGGAATTAACTATATATATTGGCATGTGAATAATAAAAGTTGTGTTTTCTAAACTTAGGAAAGGAGAAATGGCTTTTCCATTTCACTCTTCTGAAAGAACTTCAGTATCAAGCACGTCTTGAACCAGTTTATTTTGCCTCACTAGTCTCTGTGCACTGGCTTTAGAGAAATGTGAAGAGTAAAAGAGGGAATTTATATAAAATTATCATTGCATATAATAGTCAGTAAATATTTGTATATGGGGTGATAATAATAAGTAGAAATGAGAAATCTGAGAAGTCCATGGCTTCTAATTCAGAAAGGATCTCTTAAATAAATCACAGAAACATACAGACCATAATATGAGAAATGATCCATAACTTTGATTTCATTTCTTAAAACTTGCTAATAACAAAATGAAAAGGTAAGCCACATATCAGGAGAAGAGATTCGTTATCACATAGATCAGCCAAGGGTCAGGATCCAGAATATGTGGGGAAAAAAACCTTTATATATTAATAAGAAAAGGAGCAGCCAACCCAATAGAAATATGGACATAGTGTATAAAGAAGCTGTTACAGAAGAACAAACCCTAAATATCTAATAACATAAGGAAAAAATACTCACTAGTATTTTACTAGTCTCATTGGTAATCAGGAAAATGCAAATTAACACCACAAGAGATACCATTTTACCTCCATCAGCCTGGCCAGAAGTTGAATGTCTGTTTAGTACCTAATTTGGTGAGCATATAGATGAAAAGGAACTCTTACTCTTTGTGAGAGTTTCAATTAGTTTGTTTCAGAGGGCAATTTGAAAATACAGTTAAATCTGCACAAACTTTCCTCAACCTAACAGCCTCACTCCTGGTTATATATTAGGCTTTTGAGTAGCTTTTACATTTATGCTATCTATGAATATTTATTGTGTCTATATTATGTAGATAATTAAATTATCTCTTGGCTACCTCTATTATTCTGTATTGGAATTATTCACAGTTATATAGCTAGTATATACTTTTTTTAAAGTGACTCTATCCTTTTGTACTATTCCTTTCAGGGTCTCCATTACATTGAAACATAATTTTCTTTTTTTATAAATTTATTTATTCATTCATTCATTCATTTATTTATGGCTGCGTTGGGTCCTCATTGCTGTGCGCGGGCTTTCTCTGGTTGCAGTGAGTGGGGGCTACTCTTTGTTGCGGTGAGCAGGCTTCTCATTGTGGCTTCTCTTGTTTTGGAGCATGGGCTCTAGGCGTGCAGGCTTCATTAGTTGTGGCACGTGGGCTCAGTAGTTGTGGCTTGTGGGCTCTGGAGCTCAGGCTCAGTAGTTGTGGTACACGGGCTTAGTTGCTCCGTGGCATGTGGGATCTTCCCGGGCCAGGGCTCGAACCCGTGTCCCTTGCATTGGCAGGCAGATTCTTAATCACTGCGCCACCAGGGAAGCCCCCCCGCCTTTTTTTTCTTAAAGCTACTTCCTTTAAGACTAGAATACATGTTTCTTTGTATACAGCATCTCCTTTTCATACAGGGTTGATGCAGGTGGTTACTTTTTCTCATAATTCATATAATTTTCATATACCAGTTCTTGATTAGTTTTAGATTTATAATAGTGGTTCTCCATATTTACTTTTGAGGAAATATTGATGATAATAATGCCAAGAATTTTGAGTGCAACTTATATTATTGGAAACCTTTTTAAAAGACTTACAAAAGAATTAGTTCTTCCCATCCTGCTTGTTAGTAACTCCCATTAATATAAATGATGACTCCCAGGTTCATGATGTGGAGAGTCTAGTGATGAAATACTAGAAGTGTTAACAGTAGTTAGTTATAGAAATTTACTGCTGTAAGTTAATTAAACATACCAGTAAGCAACTGGAGCATTTTATTATTTAGTTTGTATAAATATACAGTTGGAAAGTTAATGAGAAATGGCAAGTCTCTTGGAGTTTGATTGACAGCTATACTAAACCTTTTTTAAATGTGTAGATGACGAATGAATTTATTGAGACAACTTCTGTTGTAAAATATTCCATAGAAGGAATATTTATTTTTGAGTGTGCAGTAGCGTAATTTTGTCATTTCTGACTTTAAAAAATGAGTTACTAGAGGAAAAACTTTTTAGAAGTCACCTCCTAATATTGAATTTGCTAAATAGTGTTCTGTATGGGAGATACAAGACTTTCTTTTATTATTTTCTGGCTTCTATATTATTTGTGGTCTCTGCATAAATCAAAAAATGGGAGATTCCTGAGGTGGCTGAAAAGAATTTGGTAAATAAATAGCATGTTATTTTCCTTCAGAGATTTCTAGGGGAAATGATAAGCAGTATTCTGTTCTAAGAAGATACAGCTTGGTCACACTTAATTGAAAGAAGTTTCCTTTCTCATTTTGTATCATTTTGCGGGGGGAACCTACCTGTCTTTTTAGCATGCAATTTGGAACAGACACTTAACTCAATTTTGTAGTATTTTTATTATTAAATGCTAATTCAAAGTCAGGGTTCACAGTATCAGAATTATAAACACATAAATGAACCTGCTCACCTATTCATTCATTCATCAAATGTTCAGTAATTATGTACTGCCTGAGAGACATTTTTCTAGGTCTTTGGATTATAGTAATGGGGGCGCTGGTGGGATGATTTGGGAGATTGGGATTGACATATATACACTAATATGTATAAAATAGATAACTAATAAGAAGCTGTTATATAAAAAAATAAAATAAAATTCAAAACAAAAAAATGGCAGGGACTTCCATGGTGGCGCAGTGGTTAAGAATCCACCTGCCAATGCAGGGGACACGGGTTCGATCCCTGGTCCCGGAAGATCCCATGTGCTGTGAGCAACTAAGCCCATGTGCTACAACTACTGAGCCTGTGCTCTAGAGCCTGCGAGAGCCACACCTACTGAGCCCACGTACCTAGAGCCCATGCTCCGCAAAAAGAGAAGCCACTGCAATGAGAAGCCCGTGAGCCACAACGAAGAGTAGCCCCCGCTCACCGCAACTAGAGAAAGCCCGAGCGCAGCAACAAAGACTCAACACAGCCAAAAAACCAAAAAGGCACAAAATTCTCAGAAGTTACGTACATGTGCCATACAAATTATATTCCCATCTGTGGATCAAATGGGGACACGTACCAAAATGAATGCTTTCCCAGAAGGGCTGCTTGTAAGCACCAGGAAGAGATAATAGTAGTAGCAAGGGGACCATGCTACTCTGATAATGGCTCTGGATCTGGAGAGAGAGAAGAGGAAGGGGCAGGGAGAGTTGTTCACAGAAAACACTCCAAGTGTGGACCTTGCAAATCTAAAGCTGAGTGTGATGAAGATGCAGAGAAGGTTGGGTGTGGATGTAATATAGATTGCGGTGGGTACAGTTTAATCCTGTGTCTGCTTCTGATGGCAGTTCCTATAACAATCCCTGTTTTGTTCGAGAAGCATCTTATATAAAACAAGAACAAATTGATATAAGGCATCTTGGTCATTGCACAGACACAGATGACACTAGTTTGTTGGGAAAGAAAAATGATGGACTACAATATCAACCAGATGTGAAAGATGCTAGTGATCAAAGGGAAGATGTTTATATTGGAAACCACATGCTTTGCCCTGAAAACCTCAGTAGTTACTGTATCCATGGAAAATGTGAATTCATTTATTCTACTCAGGCTTCTTGTAGATGTGAGTCTGGTTACACTGGACAGCACTGTGAAAAGACAGACTTTAGTATTCTCTATGTAGTGCCAAGTAGGCAAAAGCTCACTCATGTTCTTACTGCAGCAATTATTGGAGCTGTACAGATTGCCATTATAGTAGCAGTTGTCATGTGCATAACAAGAAAATGCCCTAAAAACAATAGAGGATGACAGCAGCAAAACCGAGGCCATTTTACTTCAGATACATATTTCCAGAATGGTTTAAACTGATGACTTTTATATGTATACTGACGATGTGCTTTACATATAAATTATGTCTTTTTTTTAAAGAATGGAAATATTTCAGAGGCCTTCTTTTTGGACGTTTTTAGTGTACTGTTGGCTCGTATTTAGAATATTCAGCTACAACAGTTTTGGACTGTTTAGTCTTTGTTTTATGTTTTTAAATACAGAAATTGATTTCACAAATTTGTATTACATGGTAATTCTAAGACTTGTTCTTTACCCATGCAATGTAATATTTTTGCAAAGACGGTCCACTTCCAAATGGTTATAAAGTCATACCCACTTCTTCCACAGTGACCACAGCAAATGACCAAGCTTGAACTGAAGGTAAAGATGTTTACAGATTACTTTTCTTACAAAAAAAATCTAGAAGACACTGTGTTTAGACATTTCAGTGTTCTTGAGATTTATTAACCGATTTTTTAGACACTACCTGTTGCATGAACTGTAAAGCTGTGTGTGTTAGGTGTAAAATATTTATAAGATGTATGAACTGGAATTTGATCATTTCTCTCTTTGAAAAAATAATACTGAATTTTTTTAAGTATATGGGTAGCAACGATGGAACGGATCACTGAAAAGTAGATTTAGATGTTGTGAAAATAGTCTGTTTAACAAACAGATTTGAATAAAGCCTACTCTGTCATTTTAAAAAAAAACAGTTAAAACCATCTCCTTTTTTCCTTTTTAAAATAAATGATTAGTTTAAAATCAATTCTGTAAGGGCTAGATGTTTTTATAGAGCAGATACAGACTAAGAAAGTGAGTGTATTATCTCAGCTTATTATCTAATTTGAGAGATAATAAAAATACCTTGTTTTGTGCCTTTTATTCAGTAACACTCCTTTCTTTACCTTGTCTTATGAACACATTGCAAGATTCATCAGGCATACCCCTGGGAGAGCAAGAAAGACAATCTGATTTTGAGCAGAGAATGATATGGCTGGTTGATGGGCGGTTTGGGACTAGTCTCAACAGTCATTTTGTCACTAAGAGTAAAGGCCCAATTATTGACTAGAAAGTACTTTTTAGATAAAGTTTTAGGACCAACTTAAAAGTTGTTAGTTCAGAATATCTATTTCAGTTTTTTGGCTTTTCCAGTGAAGATAATGTAATTATGCCTAAATGGCCCAGTCCTCACTCCCTGCAAAAATATGCTGACATCAGGACCTATTTGTTTGACACCATTAATTCAGAGGAACAATAAGCAGTGTTTTCACACTCAAAACTAGCCAATGAAATAAAAGGTTACAAATATTAAATTAGAAATGATTCATTGTCATGAGTTTCACACATGGGTGTGCCTGAATGTACACTTGTATACACAGAGCAACATCACATAATATTAGAAAAAGAGCGATTCCTAGAACTCAGATAATCATTATGTTCACCAGATGTCTTTTGAGTAAAATATTCCTCTTTTCTCTATTGTGTTTCAAACACTTGAACTCCTGGAAGACACTAAAACCCAATTTGAGTATACACTCTCTTCATCTAGGAGTCATACACTTACTGAGGGTTAAATTGTTTATAGCTCTTTCAGTTGACTCTTTTCTACTTTAATCTTTTATGAAACGTCCTGCGGGTAGGAAACCCAAAGGGGAAATCCATGGACATATGAAGAAAGGCCAAAAAATAGGAGAATACACATATAAGGAAATAGAAATAATAATATAAAAAAAGACTTTTAAGAATTTCAAAATTCTCAAAGGAGGAAATAGCATCCATAAAAAAAGAATGAGATTTTATGAAACAGAAATAGGTAGTTGTTGGGACTTCCCTGGTGGTCCAGTGGCTGAGACTCCATGTTCCCAATGTAGGGGGCCCGGGTTCGATCCCTGGCCAGGGAACTAGATCCCACATGCTGCAACTAAAGGTCCTGCATGCCGCAATTAAAAAGATCCCACCTGCCATGCAACGAAGATCCCGTGTGCTGTAGCTAAGACCAGGTGCAGCCAAATAAATTAAAAAGAAAAAGAAAAATAGGTAGTTGTGACTCAAGAGACATAGAAAAATGTATTTTTTAAAAAGACCCTCATAAATAGTATACTAGACACACTTAAGCAGAGAATTTGTGAATAGTAAGTAGAAATGAAAAATGTCACCCAGAATGCAGCCCAGAGAGATAAAGAGATATATGGGACAGAAGTTATAGGACACAGAGGTTAATTAAGAGGTGTCAACATGTATCTAATAGGAATATTCTAGGAATAGAGATTAGAGGGAATGGCAATGAAGAAGTGTTATTTAAAAGTGGCTGAGTAAAAAAATACAGAGAGGTAATTATGACAACAGAAAAGGAGACACTTATAGATACAACAGAGACTGAAAAATCATAAGAACATACTGTGAACAACTTTTAGGTAGAATGGAATTTTTTAGCAAAAAGTATATAAAATATAACAAAATTGATTTTAAAAGAAATGGGAAAACTGAATAAGATCTGTTTCCCGAGCATGATAGAATAGATATCTGGACCAACACTGAAAATGTAGGATTAAAAAAAGAATTTTTTTTTTCTGATTGTCATTCTCTTAATGCTTTTTTTAAAAATTATTTATTTATTTATATTTATTTATTTTTGGCTGTGTTGGGGCTTCGTTTCTGTGCGAGGGCTCTCTCTAGTTGTGGGAAGCATGGGCCACTCTTCATCGCGGTACGCAGGCCTCTCACTGTCATGGCCTCGTCTTGTTGCGGAGCACAAGCTCCAGACACACAGGCTCAGTAGTTGTGGCCTGTGTGCACAGACCTAGTTGCTCCGCGGCATGTGGGATCTTCCCAGACCAGGGCTCGAACCCGTGTTCCCTGCACTGGCAGGCAGATTCTCAACCACTGCGCCACCAGGGAAACCCAAAAAAAGAATCTTAAATGTATCTATTAGTTAACAATAAAATAAAGAATACTTAGGTCAAAAACTGAGTGATGGCAAGAACCTAGAGAGATAAGGTGAGCAAGCATTTGCCTTGAAGGCATTTAATAAACAGCCTGATCAGGATGATATGAGAAACAGACTTGGTAGACAAACTGATTTATGGACATAAATACAAAAATACAAATTAAAATATGTGCAAGCTGAATCTAGCAGTTGAGAAGAGTCAGTGGCTCAACACTAAAAAGTCTTCCACATAATTCACTCATTAACAGATAAACAAATATCATGTGGTTGTTTTTTTACTGAGTGCAGGAAAAGCATTCAATAAAATTCAACACTTATTTAGAAAGACAATAATAGGTTTTGATTAGGAGCATAAACTGTAGAACCAGATGGCATGAGTTTGAATCTAAACTCTTACTTACTGTGTATGGTATTGTCTTGATTTCATGCTTGTTAGACGTTGGGCAGAGAACCCAACTATGCTGTGCCTGGACTTCTGACCTACAAAAAATATGAGCTAATAAATGAGTGGCTTTTTAAAAACTTGAGGTGTGATGGACATATAACATATTAGTTTCAGGTATACAATATAATGACTCAATATTTGTATATGTTGAGAGCTGATCACGACAATAAGGCTAGTTACCATCCATCACCATACAAAGTTACAAATTTTTTCCTTGTAATGAGAACTTTTAATATTTATATGTTGTTTTAATCTAAGAAATGTTTTGTATTTTTTAAAAATAGTAATAGAAAACAGTTACATCATATGACCTTGGACAAATTACTTGATCTCCCAGTGCTTTACTTTATTGTCTGTAAAATGGAGATAATAATAGTACCCGCCTCATTAGGTGTTTGGGTGGATTCAATGAGCTAGTATATGTAAAATATATTTGGCACATGGTAAAGCCTCAAATGATTGCAAATAGTACTAGTCGTTGTTATAGAAACGATTTGAAAACTAGAAAAAGCAGGGAATTTCCTTAAAATGCTAAAGAATAGTTATCAATCCTATAACAACCATTAGGCTAAATAGTGAAACTATTTCCATTAAAGTTGAAAGCAGATAAGGATGCCAGTTATTATACAATAAAATATTTAAAAACATTATGCTTGAGGTCCTGGTCTATATAATTAAATGGAGAAAAGAGATGAAGTATAAATATTTTAAATAAAGGGACAAAATTGTCTTTTGCAGATATGAATGTTATGTAGAAGCTGTGAGGGAATCTGCAAACTATTAGAATTAGAAAACTAGCACATTTGTTGGATATAAGATCAACATGAAAATTAAGTAAATTCTATATACCAGTAATAACCAAATAGAGAGTGACCACAATATAAGTACCTTGTAATATATTTAATAAAAATGTGAAAGACCGGGCTTCCCTGGTGGCGCAGTGGTTGAGAGTCCGCCTGCCGATGCAGGGGACATGGGTTCGTGCCCCGGTCCGGGAGGATCCCACATACCGCAGAGCGGCTGGGCCCGTGAGCCATGACCGCTGGGCCTGCGCGTCTGGAGCCTGTGCTCCGCGACAGGAGAGGCCACAACAGTGAGAGGCCCGCGTACCACACACACACACAAAAAATGTGAAAGACCTTTATCAATGAAAAATATATAGCATTATAAAAATGCTAATGAAGGACATAAAATATGTGAATAAACGAATGTACACATATATGTACCTGGTTTAACTAGGCCTTCTGCTACTCTGATTTTTATGAAAATATATCAGAAATTAGTTGGGCTAAAAAATAAATAGGATACCCAAATACTTTTTGGAGACTTTGGTTTTTTGTCCAGAAAATCATGGGAGAATCCCTTCTTCCTGTCAAGATTCAATTTAAAACAAAAATTTCCTTTTATAAGTTAGTGAGTGAAAACTTTAGCATGTAAATAGCAAAAAGAAAGAAAGGAAGGAGGAAAGAGGGAGAAAGGAAGGAAAGAAAGAAGGATGGAATCCAGACAATATAAAAAGCTTTTGGTTCAGCAGTTAAAAGAAACAGCTCAAAGAATTATGAAAGGATATTAATTCCATCAGTCAGATTTCAGTCAGGAAAGCAGAATCACTATGAGTCTTATGGTATAAGGGATTTATTATAAGCATAAGATATTGCAAAACTGTGGGGGAAACTGGAGAAGAATCCAAAAGGGGGAGTTGGAGGATCAGAGAAAGTCCCTAACCAGCCCTTCAGAAGCTTGCTGCAGGTTGGACAGCTCAGGCCAGGTGGTGGGAAGCAAGATCTAACCAGCTGCCGAGTGGAACCCCAAAGGAGAGCAGGTGGGGAAACATCTATGGAGGACTGTTACCACTGCATCTGTTAGTGGGCCTGGAGTCACTGTTTGTCATCAGCACCAGCAGTTGGGAACAAGAGCTAGATGCGGAACAGGAGCGCCAAGACCAGATGGAATCTGCAGGCAGCCTATGTCTGTCTCTTACTGGGTCTAACCACCATTCACTTCAGAGCTTCATGGCTGCTGCTTCACTTCTGTTCTCCACATCTCATGCCAATTTTTGTTCAGCTCTAGCCTGGATCCACACATGTGCCAGTATTCTGGGAAATAGTTCTCATTTAGTCAAGTGCACACAGTAAAAACCCACGACAGATGTGAATAGGCTCTGTCTTCTATTCTAGGAATATAAAGATTACTAACACCAATAGTAATCACTCAGAAAATTATAGTTGCTCTTACTATGTTTCAGGTACTGTTGAAAATTATATAGTCACAATAGCAGTATGAGATCAATGCTGTTATTACTCCCCTTGTATTGATGTGTAACGTGAGTCACACACAGGTCAACTTTACTTCCAAAGCTACACATTGTTCTCTAGGGTTAGCGTCAGCAACATTCTGGAGGAATCTAGTAAAATGGGGACATACTTAAAAACTGTATTCATACTAGAAAAAGTTGCTCAAAGGAGGGCAAAAATTAGAAAAAAATAGAAACAGCCTAAATCTTCGTCAGTAAGGAAGAGTAGAGAAGTAAAGTCTGAATATCCATGAGATAGAGTACTAATTAGGAGTTCAAAGAAATGCATTACATATGTATATCAGCAAAAATACCTCTTAAAAAACAGTACTGAGGGGAAAAGTGAGTTGCAGAATGATATACATGATCTATCATTGTTCATCTAAACATTTGTATTTTAAAAGTATAAAAAGTGATATATACAGATGTTCACCAAATTTATAAAGCTAGTAGCTTGTGGGAGGGGCCATGGCAGATGCAGTTGCTTGTCTACCCACAGCCATTCTTGGCTTCCTACTTATCAGCAGAGCTCCATTTTGTTAATTATTCTTTCTCTTCATTTGCTATATGGAAGGTGGGGCTCAGCCCCCAGCAGTAAATTACAACTGGCTTTTTACCAATCATAATTAAGTCCGTTCCATCACTAGTGCTTGGTTTGTGCATAAACTTGTGTCACAGTTATGGCCAGTTCTCTGGGGGTATTTCTGGGAATGGTTTTATGTACTAAGACAGATATGACTGGGCTGCTAGTAACACATATATAGTGGCAGAGTAGAAGGATGGGAAAAACTGGGTTCTGGATAAAGTCATCAGGTTCCTGAGTTAGCCAGTCCTGGGACTAATCTGTCTCTAGTCTTATTATTTAAATCAGTTGATTTGGGTTTTCTGTTAATTGAGGTTGAAAGCATCCTAACTGATGGTAGTAGGGATGGGGAACAAAGGAGGCTCACTTTATCTGTAAGCATTTCATTTATTTTAACTAAAAAAATGCAAAAAATCAATTAAGTTTGAGTCATGGGTATATAGTTATTTCCTCATTATTCTCCAATTTAAAAATAGAAGAGTGCCACTTAAGTTATATATACATCGTGAACAAAGACATGGGAATGATCGTTGTCAGTTGAGGGGCAACTGGGAAATATTTCTCAGCAAATGAATCAAGAACCAATTTGTATTCATTTAGTATATACTTACTTGCCTTTCACTCTCTGTGTAAGCTACTGTACCATTCAATTTGGGGCTCATATTTGAAATCACTGTGTTTTTTATTTGTAAAGAGCATCTTTTTTTTATATATGAATTTATTTTTTGGCTGTGTTGGGTCTTCGTTGCTGTGCACTGGGCTTTCTCTAGTTGTGGTGAGCGGGGGCTCCTCTTTGTTGCGGTGTGCGGGCTTCTCATTGCGGTGGCTTCTCTTTGTTGTGGAGCACAGGCTCTAGGCATGCGGGCTCAGTAGTTGTGGCTCGCAGCCTCTAGAGCGCGGGCTCAGTAGTTGTGGCACACGGGCTTAGTTGCTCCGCAGCATGTGGGATCTTCCCAGACCAGGGTTCGAATCCGCGTCCCCTGCATTGGCAGGCGGATTCTTAACCACTGGGCCACCAGGGAAGTCCCATCAATCACTGTTTTAGTGCCTCACTTTTAAAAATGAATGGTCAGGGACTTCCCTGGTGGTGCAGTGGTTAACAATCTGCCTGCCAATGCAGGGGACGCGGGTTCAATCCCTGGTCCAGCAAGATCCCACATGCCACGGAGTAACTAAGCCTGTGCACCACAGCTACTGAGCCTGCATGCCACAACTGCTGAAGCCCACGCACCTAGAGCCTGTGCTCTGGAACAAGAGAAGTCACCGCAATGAGAAGCCCACGCACCGCAACAAAGAGTAGCCCTGCTCACCACAACTAGAGAAAGCCTGCGTGCAGCAACGAAGACCCAACACAGCCAAAAACTAAATGAATGAATGAACGGTCAGCCAAGGATCATCAGATATTTGGGGAGAGCTCTCACACGAGATACAGAAGCCAAAATAAATAATCAAAAATGAAATGTGAAGGGAAGAAAGCATAGGGGTCAACAAAAAGTAAAAACACATAAATATCTAATGTTGTAAAGCTGAACTAATATAATGTTATATGTCAATTATACCTCAATAAATAAAGTTGACTTTTTATAAAAAGCAAAATGTAAAGACTATTAATACGCTCTATGAGACAAGGGAAAGTACTACATCTAAGAACAAAAACAAGATGGTATGAAAATGAGCGTTCATTAAAAGACAAGCAAACAAAGCTTCAGAAAGTAAAATGATGGAATACAAAAAAACAGGACAAAGTTGGAATGTGAAGTTAAGGAAAGCTCAAAAAAAGAAAAAATATAAAAAAGAAAAAAGTACAAAAGGCAGAGATTCAAAATATGAGAGAAAAGATAAGAAATCAGAGCCATTCTTCAAATATCTGATAATCCAACATCATTTAATGGTGAGTACAGAAAAGGAAGAGGAAACAAGAGGGTAGGAAATTATTCAAGAAATAACATAAGAAAAATTCTAATAATTTGAAGGACTTGATTTCAGATTGTGGGAGCCCAGTGAGTGCCAAGCACTGTGATATTTCGAAATGCTAGAGCTAAAGTGAAGATTCTGAAGCTTTGCAGAGGGGAAAAAATACGATGGAATGGGAATTGTGATATCTGACTGCTTAAAGGCAACACTGAAAGGTAGAAAGTGATGGAACAGTGCCCTCAGAATACCGTGGGAAAATTATTTCTATAAGCTTTGCTTATATATGGCATCCCTGGGCAATACTGTGGGCTTGATTCTAGACCGCCACAGTAAAGCAAATCGCACGAATTTTTTGGCTTCCTAGTGCTATAAAAGTTATGTTTACACTATACTGTAGTCTGTTGAGTGCAATAGCATTATGTCTAAAAAACAGTGTACATACCTTAATGAAAAAATACTGCTAAAAAGTGCTAACCATCATCTGAGCCTTCAGCCAGTCGTAATCTTTTTGCAATAGTAACAGCAAACATCACTGATCACAGATCACCATAACAAATATGATAATAGTGAAAAAGTTTGAAATATTGTAAAAAATTACCAAAATGTGGCACAGAGAGGTGAAGTGAGCAAATGCTGCTGGAAAAGGTGGCGCTGATAGGCTTACTCGATGCAGGATTGCCACAACCTTCCATTTGTAAAAAATGCAGTATCTACGAAGCACAATGAAGTGAAGCACAGTAAAAACCAGGTGTGCCTATGTCTGTCAGACTGTCAGTCAAATACATGGTAGAAAAGTCTTTTCAGACATGGAGGTCCTAAAAAAAAAAATCTCCCTATGCACCTTTCCTAGGAGACTCTTGGAAGATGTGCTCTATTAATACAAGGGAATAAACCAAGTAAAAGTAACACATCATTCAAGGAAAAGAAGGGATCCAGCACAGCAGAGAAGCAGAGGGATCTCAGGATGATGGTGAAGGGAAATTGTAGAAGGTCAGTTCTTCAACTGGCCTAGAGAGCAGGAGGACAAAGAAAGATGAAAGATTATCTGATGTATTTAATTATATTTTGAGGGAATTTTCATTGCTTTCAGGGAGTCAGAGAATGAATTACTTAGAGGTACATCAATAAATTTAACAAATGAAGAAATTAGATGGTAATTAACTCCAGGAAGAACCAAGTTGAAAAGAAAGAAAATATAAATATCATTCATTATATGGCTCTACTCAAAATAATAATTATGTAGTTATAATACTGTAACATTGCACATTGATTTCACCGAAGAATGTGTTTTTGTTTGTTTATTTTTGGCCATGCGCAGCTTGTGGGATCTTAGTTCCCTGACCAGGGGTTGAACCCGGCCCTGACACTGAAAGCGCTGAGTTCTAAACACTGGACTGCCAGAGAATTCCCCCAAAATGTGGCGTTGACCTTGTTGAGAGAATGGGAGGAAGAAGTGTAGTTGTTTTGGGAAGAGATGGGGAAGCAATGTGTAAGAGAGAGAAATCCTCATCTTTTCCAGTAGGTTGTTTTCAAAACCAGAGAATCAAGAAACAGGAATATAGAATATTAATTATGTATATGTAGGGTAAATACATTAAAAAGCAGCTTAAAGCATTGAGAATTGTTGGCTCAGGGGGTTAGGAGTTGAGGGAGAGGTAAGGTATTACCTAAGAAACATATAAGCTAATATTTTTACCATCAAGTTTGTAGAGCAATTTGACTTTTTAAACCATGTACATATATTCTTTTGATAAATAAACATTAATTTTTAAGTATGTTTTATTTATACAAAACCTTTTTATTTGTAAACCAATTTAATACAATTCAACAAACATTTATTCAGTGCCTGTTATGTAGATTATTGTACGAGAGAGATATGTAAATATATGATCTTAAAGCAAATCCGTAATGTGATTACCTGCTTCCAAATGGAGGATAAATACTGATGAATCTTAAAGCACCATCCATTCTGATCTGGGACTTGGGGGGGAGGCTTCAGTGGATTGAGTATTTGCATTGGGATTCAAAGGATGAGAGGAATTTGAATGGGAGATTAAATGCCAGCTGTGGCCAGTGTTGTCAGGTCCCACCATGACTGCAAAAGTAACTATGTGTAGAAGAGTCTGGGAGAGCCGTGGGAGGCTATGTTGACTTCTCTGCCTTTCCTAGACATTTCTGTTAGTCACTTTTTCCTGGGGATTTATTCCTCCCTGCCCTATCACCCAGACACTCTTAATTTTAATATTGACTTTACCATGCTGTGTTAGGTCGTGGTTCTCTCTCTGCCGGCACCCTGCCTCTTCTTAAACTTTTGGTGTAATTTAGAGAGGGATAAGGAAAGAGAAAAGAAAACCTTGGTTTCACCTGACCAAATGTAGATTCCTAAATGTAAAGATAGGAACTCTCTTCCGTAACCTCACAGGCAACTAGATATGGCTGTTACCTCTTTTGAGGTCCTAAGGTTAAACAGCCATTTTCACAGTTTGAACATAATTCTTAGAAACCTCAAGAGTAATGTAGAACACATCTAATTGTTTGCAAAGGAATGTAATAATTTCATAACTATAACATAATTTACATTTAGGTCTTTAATCCATTTTGAGTTTATATACACTACCAAATGTAAAATAGATAGCTAGTGGGAAACAGCTGCATAGCACAGGGGGATCAGCTCAGTGCTTTGTGACCACCTAGAGGGGTGGGATAGGGAGGGTGGGAGGGAGACGCAAGAGGGAGGGGATATGGGGATATATGTATACATATAGCTGATTCACTTTGTTATACAGCAGAAACTAACACAACAATGTAAAGCAATTATATTCCAATAAAGATTTTAAATAAATAAAAATTTTAAAAATGGAAACTAAATAATAATTTATTCCTGTTATATGTCAAAACTGCTATTCAGAAGTAATGGGCCAAGTGTGTGTGTGTGTAACATCCTCCAAATTTAGGTTTTTGTGCTCTGGATTTGTTTTCTTTTATATTGTTGGGTCCATAAGAGGAAAGCCTGGCTTAGAACAAAATAGCAGAGCTAAACCATATGTTTTGTACCAAATTAGAAACAGGTGAAGATTGTTAAAATCCCGCAAGAGCTTACAAAAGCTTTAGACTCAAGTTTGTATTAAAGGCAGGTGGTTATATGTACAATAAAAAGCAGTCACCAGCACACCAGCTTATTGATACATATGTGATTGATCTTTTTGGATAAAAACAAGGAGGAGTTAATAAATCACTGCACATAGCTATAAAGATGTTTGGGCTTGAAAGCCTAGCCTGTAAGAGCAAATGTGGACCCTGAAGGAAATTTATGAAGCATAGATCCTTTTAGCTTTACTTAACAGCTAACATCTGACTGACCCAGGGGGACCATGGAAATTTACTGCTGGGCCATTCAAATATGTAAGCTGTTGTGTGATGTAGAACAGGTAAAGATTAGCCCAGTAACAAATATGAGGCTATAAAATAAAATGAGATTTCGATGACTTGTAAGTACTTGTCAAAGGTCAGCTCCAAATGACTGGTCAGAAATGGGAAAAACTTGTTGATAATTAAAGCAGATTGATTATGACAACCTAGGCGTTAGCATTGGTTGCTCCCAGATCAGTGATTCTTCAAGTTTCCTCCTCCTGTGAAATCCATACTTAAACAGAATGACTTCAAGGGACTTTACATTGTCTTTTTGTGTGCTGAAATTGGGTAAAATTATGAGTTGACTTAATTCCTTTTGCAATTCCATAATTGAAATACATCTTTCTCAAATATATTCTGAATATATGGAATTTGTAGACAGCCTATTCATTCTAGAGCACTGACTTTAGCTAACTTATGTATGCAATTTTGAGCTTTGACATCTAGAAAGCAGGTAGAAGTTTTTAGGCTTTCTGATAGATGATCTTGAATTAACCTTTAAACTTAGGTAGTTAACAGATTTATGCACACAGTTATTGAAAAATCAATTTAGTGAAATTAAGTGGATATTTCAAAAATGTGTGGATTTATTTCCAAGCTTTTGGTTGCCTTGCTTTATGTAAGTCTCCAAAGTAATAAATGTATGTAATATTGTTACTAGGATTTTAGGAGTTGCATTTTGGACTTTAATAAGATCTATAGTTATTGGTGTCAACATTCGCTGCCTTTTTGACTTCTTTACCAAAAGGTTGCCACATAAAAGCTAGATTTGGTTGTTTTCAAGGTATCAGCTTATGAAATCAGTGGTGAATTTGGTAATAATTTGGTTCATGAACATCTCATTTGTGAGTTGAAGAAATCCCACAGATTTTTTATAGAAATCTTGACTAAGTGAAATTTACAAAATAATACAAATGTACAAAATGGGATTATTACTGGGCCGGGGTGGGGCTTGGGTCCATGGTGTAGAATTAGTTTAAGATGAGGAGTCAAAAGGCACCAGTTGGAATTCTAGCTCTACCACTTCATCCCTACATTTACTCCTCCCTCCATTAAACCGATAAAAATGTTCCAGACATTGTGCTCGAGGAACTAGGATACAGTATTAATAACAGTTTCCATTCTTGTGGAAGATTCAGAGGCATAAACACGCAATTACAATAGTGTCAAAGGTCCTGCATTGGTGAATGTACAGGGTTCTATGAGAGACGAATAGCTAATCCCAACTTGGGCAGGGGTAAGGTCGAGTGGGGTAAGATCTGTGGTTGTAGTTGAGTGTTAGAAAAGACCGTGTGACCTTGGGCACCTCAATAACAGTGCCTATAATAGGACAAGTGCTTGTATTGTATCGATAATGTATGCTAAGTGCAATACCTAATGCATAATAGATATTCAGTAAATAAAATCCAGCATCAGCATCCCTGTTGTTATTTTGGCAGTGCTCACTGGCTCTTTTACTCTGGTGCTGGAGTTCCTTGCCTCCTATTAATATACAGCAAACATAGTATCTTCTCTTGTGGCACTTACAGATAGGTACTGGGGAGGTGACGCATAGTAATAATGATAATTGAATGCCTACTGTATCCTGGTAACTGTGCTGGGTCTTCGGTTTTTTTGTTTAGTTTAATTCTCACAAGCAGTCCTGGAAGATTGGTGTTATTAAACCCATTTTAGAGATTTGAAAACAGGTTCAGAGTAGTATGCCCAAGTTCACACTACAAGTAAGTAACAAAGCTGGGGACCTGAGTCTATGCCTTTCTGACTTCAAAGCTTAACTTCTTACACCTAAATCCCCCTTCTACTTTTCTTTTCTTCCCTCCCCAGAAATAGGTATTATAATTAAATAAATAACTTTGATGTAAAGGTTTGAGCACCTAAGTGGCTTACAGAGCGTATACCATTAGTTGCACTGATATATTTAAGCAAATCTATATTATGTGCACACATTGTGAAGTAGAAATTTAAAATGGTGAGCAGTTTTTCTTCCAAATTCATATTCCAGATGGAAACATCTTTTGGCATTACCAAGTATGTAGGTTTATGCACCTTGCACGCTTAATTGTAGTTTAAAAAAAAAAAGAACTTTACAGGTTTTTGTGGGAAACAGGTGCTGTTAAACCTGGGCAAATGCAGGATGGCTGTTAATGTTGTGGAATGTGATTTTGATTTACTTGGCAGAATTTTTATTTTATAAAAATGACTATTAAAATAGACATGCTTTCCATCCTTTAATTTTGCTCTGCTTGCTGAAATTTGCCTGTAGAGTATTTTTCAACAGTTACTAAAAGGGTGTGGAAAAACTGGAAGGTTTCTAGAAGGAAATTGATTCTGTATTCTTTAACAATTTTCACAACCCTGCAACTTACAGAGTTTTTTAAAAATGGGGATTTTTTTAACCTTCTTACTGCAATTATTTGGAATTTGATTTCCCTGAAATTCCCTTCTCTTTTTAGTATAGCTCTGTCTAAAGAACTATATTTAATATTGGCAAAGAGAATAATCTGATGTAAATCTTTTCATTACGTAATTTCTCCTTTAAAAACTTGTGATGGCATCTTATTACCTGTCATATCAAATTTAATATCTTTTTTCCACTGGCATATATGATTTCCTATTATACATTCTCTCTCTCTTCCTTCGCCAAAGGAGGAGAGGGGAAGATCACTCTTCTTCTTACTTTTTTATAAGGACTATTGTCACCCTCTGCCCATGAATTATTTCAACATTGTTATCTTTTGTTTGCTGCTTCTCCTTTGATCTGTTCTCTCTCTCTCCTCACTTCCCTCCTAGACCTTTCCTCTGTGTTTTCTGAAACCCCTCTTCAGTGACTATAATATATACAAGTCTTCAACCTCTTTACTATATATGTGTAGTATACAACTGCTAGAGGTAAGTAAAATCTCTGGCTCTCTTCTGAAAGTATCATTTACCCTGGAGCCTTCTGAAGAGGAGACTGTTTCTTCTACCTCCCATGTCTCTGGGTCTAGAGAAGGTAATGTCAATTCAAAACCACTTCTCAGTAGCATGTACCTAGTGTTTTGACACTTGAAGTAGATCATTTTCAACACCTCTTTCTCTATATGATAAAATTATTTTCAGTAATAATCATCACAAGAAACAGATGATAATAGCCAAAAAAGAAAAGCAGAAAATTTTCTTTTATTGAAAAAAATATACATATATAGACTTTTTCTTTTGAACAGTTTCTGTGTGCCCATCTTCAGGGAGCAATTTTAAAGGTTTGTATTTTACTGTACCTTGTTCAAGGCTGATTGTAAATATTTTTGTATCTGAATAACCTTATCTAAAACTACACCAGGGAAAAAAAATGATTCGGAACTAAGAAAAATTGCATATTGCTATCATTGTTTATTTTGAACCTACTGTTTAAACACGGGAATATGTGGGAATATGTTACACCAGACAGTCTGGGGACACAAACTGTGTCCAAAGGAAGCTTCGAAGATTCCAAACCATTTGAAATTTAATCAAATTGGAAGTGTGTAGTTTAGTCCACTTCGTTGGGCTGACTGTACAGCTGGGAGTTCTTTGAATTAGCTTCCATGTTGATATAATATTTATTAGCATATGCATAATGAAAACGTCCTGATTTGAAGATTGCATACATATAGAAATCAAACAGTCACTGCAGCAATTGTTTAGAACTTAGACCAACAAACGATTTTTTTTCTGGCAGGATTATTTTATCACTGGCATTAGGCATTAGATTCGTTGTTTTTAACCCATTGTATTATCATTTTAAAAGTCTCTGCAGATTTATGCACCTCCTTATAGACTGCCCTCATCTTCCTGCCCTGGCTAGGCCACTGTCATTACCCTAGTGGCTTCATGCTTGTAGTTTCTCTTTTCAGTATTCCTAAATATTCTTCTCCCATCATCCTTACCTCTAACCCACTTACCTATGGGAAAAAAATCGAACTGTTGGAAAGATTGGAGCACTGTAAATTCAGGTCATCTATTTCAGTTGGACTAATACATCCTAGATATCTGATTCTCCTTCCACATGACGGTCTTAAACCTTCTCTTTTCCCCATCCCCAGTTGTCCCTTTCCTTCTTGATAAATCATCACATTTCTGACTTTATAGAGAAAGTAGAAGCTACCAGATGGGAATACCTCAACCTTCCATCGAAACACATCAAAACCTTTTGTAATCATCTCCATCATCTTCAAAATGCCCTCTCCTTTGTCGAGCCTGACCCAGCCCTCTAGTCCTCCAGCTGCTTCCTCTGCAAGTGCATCTGTATAATCAGCGAATTCTCCTGTATCTTCAGGCTCTTCAGGGAGTTCAGCCTATCTCTTGCCCTAACTGAACTTGAATTTTCCCTGAGGACCCCACGAGTACCCATTTAGTAGCTATTAATTTTCTTATGTGCTAGTAGGTATTCAGATTCAGGAGATGAGATTGGGGTTTTCTTCCTCTCGTTGGTTTTTCTAGATTCTTACCTCTTTACCCTGTTGGCAAAGGAAACATACGAAAACCTATTCCTTTGAGACATATGCTCTTCAACTTTACCACTCTTTCAGTCTCTCAGTTATAACCCCATTACTCATCATGAGTTTGGCAACAGAGAAACAAGAAACAGGTGACATAGGAAAGAGAAACAGTCTTTCTCTTTCTATTCAAAATTTTGCTGTTATGGATGACACTAACACACAAGTGGATGATTCATTCAACACCCTAGTCTTTCATTTTCTTGATCTTTTGGCACCAGTGATCTCTTGCATCCCATAGTTTTTATCTACTCCCCTGGTTACTCTCTGAGTCACGTCATCATTTCTTTCAGAACACATCCAGAATCTGATTCAAGCATCCTGCTCTCTGATGACTACCTCAGCTCCTTCGGCTTGTGTGTTAGCCTCTTGTTCATTGTTCTTCTTGGTGACCTTCAGACCTGGCTTTTTTATCTAGTTTAGATTATATGTCCCATTATTTTAGTCACACCTTTGTCTTGCCCCCGCCCCCCGTGACTTCTCATTCTTACAGCCCTGTTGTCCAATTTCTCTGTACCTGCTGCACCCAAGCAGATGTGTAGAGAGTCACGCAATAGTGTCATTATAAACTCATGATTAGTTACCATTTCTGGGCTCTCAGTAGTGCTCAGCAGTTCTATTACATTTCTTTGTTGAAGTTGTTCTACCATTTGATCAAACTTTCATTCATTTGGGCAAAACAAAGCATTGAGTTCTTCATGATCCCTCTCTATCCATCACCCTTCACTTCCAAACCGTAACCAAATCTTTATGATTTATCTCCTAAAAGTCTTCCAAATTAGTCTCCTTTTTTCCATTTCTTATATCACCACATTAGTCTAAGCAGCCGTGATCTCTCACCTAGATTACTGCAACACGCTGGTCTCACCTTCTCTAAACCATTCTCCACAGCAGTCAGCATATTTTTTTTTCCAAAATGCATATTGGTCATTGTCAGGAAAGTTCAAGGAGGAAGGGTTAATTAAAGAAGGAATGTATCAGATGAAAATCTAAGCAAGTTAACACCTTTGTTTAAAGTCCTTCCATGGGTTCTTATTTCTATTAGGAAAAAAAATCAGACTATGGTGTGACATGGTCTAGAGGGCCCTGCATAGTCTACCTTCCTATCCAGCTTTAGTTTCCTCTCTCGCCAGAACTCCCCTCAGACCAACTATACTGTCCTTCTTTTAATTCCATGAAGCGGCATACTTACCCCTGCAGTGGTTCTTTACATACGCTGCTTCCTTTAGTTGGAACATTCCTTCCCGTAGCTCCTACTCACCTTTTTCTTTTTTTTTTTTTAAATATTTATTTGTCTGCACTGGGTCTTAGTTGCAGCATGCGGGCTCTTTAGTTGCGGCACGCGGGATCTAGTTCCCCGACCAGGGATCGAACCTGGGCCCCCTGCGTTGGGAGCATGGATTCTTAACCACTGGACAACCAGGGAAGTCCCCTACTCATCTTTTTTTTTTTTTTTTTTTTTTGTGGTACGTGGACCTCTCACTGTTGTGGCCTCTCCCGTTGCGGAGCACAGGCTCTGGACGTGCAGGCCCAGCGGCCATGGCTCACGGGCCCAGCCACTCCGCGGCATGTGGGATCTTCCCGGACTGGGGCACAAACCCGTGTCCCCTGCATCGGCAGGCGGACTCTCAACCACTGTGCCACCAGGGAAGCCCCCTACTCATCTTTGAGGTCTCAGCTAAAATGTCACTTTCTCTCAGAAGTCTTCCCTGGCTCTCTCAGTCTTTTTGTCCACCTCTTTTCTGGAATAGTGTTCCTTTCCTTCAGAGTACTTAATTTATAAGTTATGTATTTGTTGGTGCGATTATGTGAGCAATGTCTGTCTGCTCCACTGGACTTTAAGCTCCATTGTCTGTGTTTGCTCACCCTTGTATCCCCACCACCTAGCACCATACCTGGCACACAGTGTGAGTTCAGTGAAGAATTGTTGAGTGAATAAACTGTTTCCATAGTGATCAGTTTCTTTCATCCTTCCTGTTATAATGGGAGACTTGGCCCACGTGCCATCCAAGGCAAATCCTTCTCCTGTGCTCTCACCACCTGTAGGATGGAGACCCTGTTCCTTCTCACCTTCTCACGGCATCCCACTGTGCTTCATCATGTTACTGAGCTCTCTTCTCACTGTGGCAAACTTCACATCATCTCCCTTTCCTCACCTTGTCACTCCTGAACTCACACCAGTCTTCCTTCATCTCCCACTGCTTCATTTAAACTTGTGTTTACCATATTACCAAAGCTACCTACCAATGAATTCATGTAATTACATCCAATAGACATGTCTTCGTGTCTCCGTTGCTTGAACTGTCAGCAGCATTTGACTGCTGATGATATCTTCCTTCTTAAATTAACACTTTCTCTGTGCTTTTCTGGTGAGACACTTGGTTTTCCTCAAATCTTTCTGAGCAGTCCTTCCCAAGCCCCTTTTCATTTCCCCATCTCTTGTTGATATTCTTAAGGCTCTGAAACAACCCTCCTCTTTATGATTTTTTTAGGCCATCTCATTCATACCTGGGTTTCAGTTTCCCTTTAAGGTTTTGTAATTCTTGATATTTTTACCCCAAATTTCTCTTAACTTTATGTATAAGGATATTTTTTGTAAAATATATTATCTATATTATATACATGTAAAGTATATACACCTGCTTCTCCTCAGCATTCCCTGTCTCAGTTCATAGACACCACCATCTACCTGGTTACTCAATCAGGAAACCGAAGGGTCATCTTTGACCCCTCTGTCTTCACCACTGTCACAATTGTCTATCACAGAGTCTTGCACTCTACCTACAAATCATAGCTCAAATCTATTCACATATGTTCTTCTCCACTCCTGGAACCCTAATCAAAACCATCACCATTCTAGTCTGAACCATTGCAACAGCCTCCTAACCAGGTCTTGTTCCCCTTTATTTACTGCACTGTGGCCAGAGTGGTCTTTAAGAAATATAAACCCCAATTCTGTCACTCTCGTGCTTAAGAAATCTCTAATTATCCTCCCATTGTCCTTAAGGATATAGTCTAGATGTCTTGTGGTTTACAGGACCCTGTGCAGTCTGGTCCCTGCTGACGTCTCCAGCCCAATCTTCTAGCACTGAGCACTCATACTGTGTTCCTCACCCCACCCCCTAGCTATCTATTTTAATGTCGCCTGTACTTTTTATCAAATTAAGATGACAGCCTCATTTTATCAGTTGCTTAGGCCCAAAACTCTGAAGTCATCCTTGACTCCTCTGCCTCTCACACCTCATATAAGATCTTTCAACAAATCATTTGGCTCTATCTTCAAAATACGAGAATTCAGTTACTCCTCACCACTTTCACAGCTACCATCCTGGTTTATACCACCCTGTTTTCTTGGCTGGGTCTTTGCAGGAGCCTCTCCATGTTTCCTTTCTTCCTCCCCTGCAGTTTGTTCTCTCAGAGAAGTCAAAGCATCTGTGTCTTTCATCTTTTCAGAACCCTCCAGAGCTTCCCCTCTCGTTCAGAGTAAAAACCAAAGTCCTTACTCTGACCTACTAGGCCTTGCGTGATCTGGACCCATTACCTTGCTGACTTTATCTCCTCTTCCTTTTCCCTCACTCTGCTCCAGCCATTTCTTATCTTGTGTGCCTCTGGCCTGCCTTACAGTTTTACTGCATCCTCATCGACTTGGAATGAATTATAGATAAAGCTTTAGTGTTATTATACAGCTCAGCAGAAAAATGTGAGTTTTTCTTTTCTTAGTCATGACAAAGTAAAACATAGTCTCTTTTACTCTGCCAGGTGGAAGGAAAGAGAGACATGGGCATTTTCAGGAAGTGTGCAAAGGCAGAGAGAAATGAGCTTGGTGTGTTCATGAGACTGTGAGAAAACCACTTGAACAGAATAAGGTTGCAGATAACTGACAGTCCAGATCACGAAGGCCTTGAAAGCTAGGCAGAGAAGTTGAAATTTAAAACAATAACTGGTTAGGAAGCAGGGCTGCTAAGTGACATGATAAAAAGTCTTAAGAAGGAAAATAATGATACTACCTTCTAGTGAGTAGAGGACAGGAATGCTGCTAAACATCCTACAGTCCACACAACAACAAAGAACTTTCTAGAGTGGCGATGGGAATGGAGAGATGAGAATGTTTCACAGGAAAAATGGCTTGTCGACCTGGTGAATCACTGCATATATAAAATGCAAAAAAGGGTAAAAATTGAATGCCACTCTAAGCCTGAGTAACTGATAAAAGTTGTGGGAGAAGACTCATCTGGACAGGAGAAAGTAAGTTGAATTTGAAGTAAACTCGTGGCCTCAGAACATACTGAGGATGTGCTGTCACATTTTCTACAAGCACAATGAGCAGAAGTGATCTTAATATGCATAATAAAAATTTTGAATTAACTCTAGCCATATCCTCATCCCCAGCTGAGCCATCAAAGAACCAGACGTGGATGTGGGGCTCCAAAGGTGAAAGCAAGAAACTAGCCAATTTGGAGTCCTTTTAAAAAATGTCTGGTTTGGGGAGGAGGGGGAAGGGCTTATAATAATTGTATCTTTTGAAAATAAGAAAGGTTCAAAATAAATTTCTTTTACAATTTTATTCCAAATTGTGGCATATCCTTCATATATACATACACACATGTGAAGTAATTTGAATATGTATTATATACAGTATTTATATATAAATTTAATTTTAAAACATTTCCTACTTTCAGACCATACATATGAATCTCTTTTTCTCACATTTCATTTGCTAGCACTTCGGTAGGTCTACTTTGCAGCCTTAGCTGATGCCTGTCATCGTGACCCTTTGGCATTATACTCTTGAAATATTTTCTTGGTTCCTGAAGGAAATATGAAGTTATATTCAATATATTTATTTTGGCATATTCAGAATTACAGAATCTTGGAGACGGATGAGATATTATACCCCATCGAGTTCAATGGGCCATCCAGTGTTTGATTCCCCCCATGTTAGGCTCTAGGGCTGCTGTAACAAATTACCACAGACTTGGTGACTTAAAGTAGCAGAAATTTATTCTCTCATGGTCTGGAGGCCAGAAGTCCAAAATCAAGGTGTCAGCAGGGCACCGAAAGCTCGATAGGGGAGATTCTTTCCTTGCCGTTTCCAGCTTCTGCTGGCTCCAGGCATTCCTTGGCTTGTGGCTGTATAACTCGAATCTCTGCTTCCATCTTCAGGTGACCTTCTCCTCTTCTCTGTGTCTCTCCTCTGTGTCCTTATAAGGACACTTAACTGGAGTTAGGGCGCAACTGGATATTCAAGGATATTCTAATCTCTAGATTCTTACCCTTTTCCCAAATAATGTTGCATTCACAGGTTCTGGGTTTCCAGATATGGACATATGTTTCGGGGGGACCACCATTCAGCCTACTAGACCCCTGAACGCATGGGGGTTTTTTGTTTTTGTTTTTTGTTTTTGTTTTCATAGATGTAGTTTTTCGTTTTGTTGAGGTTTTTTTGGTCACACAAAGAGGGAGAGAGGAAGTGATGGGACAGGGCCCAGTGTTGTCCCCCAGAACAGCTTTTGAGGCAAAGGTTCATCTGGATTCATTTTGAAAAAGCAATTTTGGGGTCCGTGTTTCAGGAAATTCTCCAGGCTGTCAGTCTTAGTGCAAACAGCTTAAAATAAAAACCTCCCTTCTGTTCACCACTCAGGGATCTAACACAAAATGCAAAACAGACCTGTTTGGAAAATGCCTGACCTTAAAACAAGAGTGAGGCCTTTAAAGATGCATTACATACAGAATCTTCCAGGAATCAATTCTGCTGCGACTTCACAAAACCAGAAGCACAGAATAACATTTCCAACTGTAGAACTCCTGGCTAACAAAAAAAGAGGAAGATCACAGAAGACAGGCAGGGGGTCCTACCCGGACACCTGCCTCTTCGTTTTGTTCTGAACAGACTCATAAACTGGAGCGTAGAAAAGCAGCCTCGGGGGTGGGAGCAGATGCTCGGTGGTTGCGGCTCAGTCTCTGGGGAACAGAGGGGCAGCTCACTGTTTGCCCGCCTCTCTGCCCGGCCTCCTTTCTGGCTGATCTCTGCTGGTCCGTGGGATCCCTCCTCGCCCAGCACCCCCCGTGCCATGGCCCTTCTGTCGCTTCTGCTGCAGGCCACCACGGCCACGGCCCTTGGCCGCCACCTCCTCCTTGACTGTGTCGATGATCTCATTGGGGATGCGCAGGTACTTGATGGTGCTGCTGCGGATGTAGCACTCGGGCATCAGCCAGAAATTGTCTCTGTCCCTGGACTTGCAGATCACCTCACGCAAGTTGGTGTTCATCCAGTTGTCGCAGCTCACTAGATGCCCATTGTATGCCTCCCCGTTTTTGAGCTCGACCAACAGTGGGTGATTCTGAGCCGTTTTCAGCAGCCACAAGTGAAGCATGGTGCCAGCAGGGACTGGGCTCCCCGGCCACTTCCACCACAGCCGCCGCAGCTCACCGCATGGTTTTATTGGTTGACCGGCCTCTGCTTAGCTTCCTCTACTCAAGATCTTTTGGATTTTGACTAATTCTGTGGTGACATCAACTTCCCTGTAACTTTTTGCCATCAACTTTGGGTTTTCCTGCTTGAAGCTATGAGAATAAAACCAGCTTTTTTTCTCTCTGAAAGTCCTTCATTTGTTGTCCATGAGACTTCTGCCCTCCAGGCTAAACACCTGTGGTTCTGTCAACCATTTCTCTAACAAAACTATGGCTCCCATTCTTCTATTCATCCTGGGTGTTCTTCTCTAAAGGACCCAGTGACAACAGAAAGAATACTGAGTGTATAACTGAAGACCTAATGCTGAGGTGTCATATCTTTTCCACTAAGTAGGTGACCAAGGCAAGTTAGTTTCTTTTAAATAACAAAAGCACTGGACCACTCTGCTTCACTGCATGCTTTTTATAGTCAAATGAGATTATTACAAAACCTGTAAGAAACATAACCTATAAGAAAGGTTCCAGTTATTTATCTGTATGCTTCTAAAAAGAAATATTAACTCCAGAACTAAACGTAGATCTGTCAGTATCATCTGACACAGTACTAAGTATTGATAGTTGGCACTAGCACGTTCCCTGGTTATCTGCTCTCTTTCTGTTAATACAGCCTGGGATTACATTGGCTTTTTGGTACTCATGTCATAATTCTTTAATCACACGGAAATTACTAGGTACTAAAGAGCTCCAAACCATCTTCACAGATAATCTATTTATTGCTTTCTAATTCATTGACTTTTACCATGTAGGGTCAGTGAATTTTTCAAACAACTTGGAAATATAATTTAATTTGGAAAAGAATTTAATAATTGCTCATCTTAATTGCATTTTCTGTAAAAGTATAATAATAGGAAATGTATACTTGTTCCTCTAGTTATTGAATCTAATACTCCCTTAAATTAATTCTATTTATGGTGCTAAGGACATTTTTCTGGTTGTACTCGAATGACCACATTCTTATCTAAACCTTCTGCAGTCTGCTAATGAGATTCTCTATGTATATTGAATTAAGATGCCTTTGATTTGTATCTTATGTCCTGATGGTAATAGGTTTTACCCTTTTAGATGGATTTCATTTTTCTAGATTGCTTAGATCTATAAATCCATGTACTTTCGCAGAGTAAGATGACTGTGTAATGGTTGGAAGCTATTATACTGTTCAACTTGACATGACCCCTTAAGAATTTGAAAGCAATATAAGATGTGAACTCTGTCCTAATATTTGATCTGTCTTAAAGTTTCCCTATTAGAACCTTTGGCTCTAATCACTCTTTAGATTTGTTTTAATGGTACATACACACCTTGGGGCTCTTTCTTTCTATAAAGAAGCCCCAATGAAGTAATAAAGTCAATGTCATAAGATCCATTCATCAGGATTCAGAGGCTTAGTTTTCAATGTATGCTTATTTCAGTTTACTTTTCTAACATTTGAAACAGTTTCTGCATTTATAACTTGGAAATGGAGATATTTGTGAGTTTGGAGAGCTATGCAGATAGTCTACATATAATGGTTTATAGTATAACAACTATACAGCATAGAGCTTTAGGACTCTAGTAAATTTCTTCATACTTGCCCCTTTGTTGATATATCCTTTCAGTTAGGTAGTTTCTTTGCAGGCTACCCCATACAAGTTTGAAGGATTCCCAGATACCCTGTAAAAGCCTGGTGTGTTACACTTTACTTATCCCGAATTTGCTTTGCTGTCATTTTTAATGCATCTCAATTTAGGGCCAAACTGTATGTCCTAGTTTATTTTTTATAACTTCAATTAAATACAAAGCTATATCTTCTTGATGGGTGTATGAAGCATTTGGTGTTCCACTGTAGAGAATACAGACAGATCATGACCTTGCTCACTCCCCAGTGCCTGTAATTTTACAGTACGACAAATTTACCTTTTGGACATTATGTAATCAGCAACTCGAGAATTTAATATAAAGCTTTAAATTCTGTTTCCTTTCTTTCATTTTCCCTAGAAAACAGTATCCTCCAAGCATTATGGAATGTATCTTTTCCTCAGACAGTTAAAACACAATTGAAATTAAGAATATCCAGTAATTGTCACCTACCATTTATTTCTGTAAGGTTATGTTATTCTTAAGAATAGTCAGATATTGCAAAACTAAGGAAAGTAAAGTTTCTTCCTGACCCTGTCTAAGTTGTGATTGATCTGTTTGTAGAGAAATCTGTTGCAGAGGCCAAAATGCATGCTTGGTCTTGAGAATCAGGGGAAAATATGACTAGAACATAGATATACTCTAACCTTTTCTTCTTCATTTGCAGGAGTAGGAAAAGGGAAATAGTGAAGGAAACTTACTCCCTAAAATAACTCATCACTTTTATAAAGATCTACAGATCTCATGCCTTTGTTGCTTCAGTGAATCAGGTTAAAATGGAAAGTCTTATGAGAACTCTATGGCATGAGTACATTGCCTTGGAGAAGTAACATCCAAATAGCCACCCCTGCGAATGTGAATTAATTTTTGATGAATTTTTGCTCATTGGTGCTGTGGATTTGACTAGCCACCTCAGAAGCAACAGAAACCTTAGATATCGCTTTCATGTCTGATATTTTTCTTAATCTTCTGTCCCTTTTAGTAGAAGTTGAGAGGTCAGGTCCAAAGTATTAGAGGAAAAAATGTTCTAGGATCTTAATCTCAGGGTGGTAGGTTTATGATATATAAATATGAGACATAGTGGCCTCAACTCCTTGAGGATAGTGGGTCACTTTCTTATATATTTGTCCCTTATTGTATGACCTATTCAATTTTTTCTTCGAAACAAAGCAGCCATCATTCTGATTTGACTAATGTTATGAAGATGTTAAGATAATAGGTTACAATGACTATATAAGTGACTTAGTCCAAGTCTTCAGATGTTTATGCTGTATGCAAGCAACTTCTGCCCTTGTCAACAACTTGGAGGTTGTTTTTACTCAAGTTTTTGAAAACTTCTGACCCTACTTTACCTTTTTTAGGTTTCCATTATACCCAAAAGGAGGGGAGAAGTTGCAGTTTGATTATGGTGTCTATCTTCTGAACAAAAACATAGCACAGGTAAGTAACTCCTCTTTACTCCCCTCCTACTTGCCACATGCAGCCTGCTTCCTTGGATCTCTAACCCTCTTTATGAATAAGTAGTACAGTTGACTCCTATTTAACTAGCTACAGTGATAATGCAAAGTTCTTTTTTGGCCACAGTCCTTTTCTGTGCCATTATAAATACCACAAAGAAGCAATGTGTACAAATTGCAATCCTCCGGCTAAACTCAGAAGCCATTTACTGAATCGTTACCTGCTAGTAGACTGTACTTGAATGTGTGGGCTTTATAACCTCTTGCCTCTACAGCTTGACTGATAATAGCTTTCTTCTCACACAGCTTTCTTCTCTTAGACCACTTCTGGGGGCTCATTTTGATTGGGAGTTTACAGAGTAAAGGTTTACTGACTTTGGCAAGTCCCTAATAGTCTCCTCATCTATTATCCAGGGCCCCAAAGAAAAGACCAAGCACATGGTCCTTCCAACCCAGCTTGGATTTTTGTGGCTCTCCCAACATCACACCAGTTCATATCTCACTTAATGCCTTTCCACATGCCATAGAAAGGCTATCAGATGCTTGGGTTTGCATTTTCCTGAAAGAAATATATAGCATTTCCTTAGCTCACTTGGCTCTACTTCAAGAGGTAGACATGCCGTAAATTTTCTAGTTGTAAAGGAAGATCAGCTTCAGCGCCTTGTTTTTATTTGGACATCCAATTGGAATATCACATGGATGAGATCCCACTGTTTGGCTGTTATTTAGTGACATTATCAGCTGTATCCTCAGACCTTTCCTTTTTATAGAAGCAATAAGGTTTGTGATGCTTTTGTTTTTATGAGCCTGCGTTGCCTTTTATCTGTATGATTCTGAAGACTCACTGAACAATTCCCATATTCATTTCTGATGGATCTAGAATAATTCCTCCATGTGGTATCATCTTTGCCTTTCTTCGCCTCATCTAATCTCAGTTTAATGTTTTTTTAAAAATTGGTTTTTATTAAGACTCTTATACTTTTCTGATACTGGATCAAATTTCTAGTTTGCAGTCCTCGATTAATCATTTGCTTATAACCTCACACTCATACTGCTTTTATTGTTACTGCCATCCAGCTCATGTTCATTGCAGGCAAGCAGCCTTGCTCACAGCCTCTGGCCCATGACTCATCTTTCCATGTGCCATTCTTCCCACAGCTGATGCATTCCATCCCTCCATTTTTGGCAGAAGAGTATCTCAGTCTGGGAAACAGGACCTTAATTTCAAGGCTACCTAGCTCACATTACTGATCACAGATGTCATACCATAGAGAAGGTAGTACTTAGACAGAAATGGTCAAGAAGGGGCCAGACTAAGGATACATTAAGGGAGAAGAGGTCTAAGTAGATTAGAGAGTACCTCCAGTGAAGTCAGCCAAGGTGGAAAAGAGTACCTGGAAACTGGGGTCCAGAGTCTGGGAGTCAGGATGTCAGGAAGGTTGGCCTCATTTAGTAGAACTAAGTTCTGATCAGAGTTCAGAGATTCTTCTCTCTTTGCCCTATTTTCTGTTTCTTGCTTTAAGCACATAAGGCCTAAGATCAGAAGTCTGTTGGAAGTTTCCAGGTGAAATCTACTCCTAATTAAGGCTAGGGCTGAAATCCCTGGATTTCCTCATAAATCCCAGCTTCAAACACACACGTGCACATGCACACACACTTAATTCTTTCTTCTCAGGGCCCAATAGGAATGGCAAAGTATGGTATAAAGGGGTGCTAAGAATAGCCCAGCTTGCTTTGAGAACAAGACCAACAGGGAGGCTGACTATGTGCAGTGGAAAATCTGGGACAGCCAGCCCTTCACATCAGACTCAGCTCTAGCCCTGTTTGGTCCTCATTTTAGAGCACTTCCCAGGTAGCTTCTGATTTTATTCTTAACTGAACCAAGGCCACAAGTATGCGGAACTAGTTTTATTCATCTGTTTAAAAAATGGATTACTTCTAGTAATTTTGTATCCTCTGCAACTTTATACTCTTTGAAATTGAGAGATTACATTTGTGTGTGTGTTTAATGGGTTAACCACGCAAACTCCATAGGGAGCAAGTATCTTGCCCTCTATAGTGTTTTTTCATCACTGTGATGGCAGTGATGGAGATGACAATGAAGGGGATGACAATAAACTTCTTATAAACAGACTTTCTTAGGTTTCAGGGTTCATTCAGAAAGCCTCTTCTGAGCATTTAGAAAGAAACTTTTAGCAAATTTGTGACCTTCAACTTTTTTCACTTTAACTCCATTTTGGCCTTACTACCATCACTTTCTTACATTTCAACTTATAACAAATCAAAGAACCATTAATTATTATGGCTCCTAACCAGGTATTATATTAATAAGATATTTCCAACTTGTGAAGGTTTATTTTTATATACATATATACCAATACATGTTGTCAAAGGGGAGTTTGTCTTCTCAGGCAGTCCCATTTAGACTCTAGAGATGTGAACAAATCATACTATTAAAATGGTCCCACCTCAGTAATTTATAAGCCACGTTAGTGGAGGTGGATGAAAGCATTGGCATGTGTTAAAGTGCCAGAGAAAAAAGAGTGAAGTCATTTAATACTGCATCCATAACTTGGTTGAGGATTTGAATAGTCAATAGGACCTTTCATCACAGCCAGAAATAGTAGTAAAATCACTTTTTTTGGTAGAGGAAATGACAGAATTTAGTAATATTTGTTACTTCAGTATTTGGGATCAGTCCAGCTCAAGTTTTGAAAGCACAAGCTTATAAAGACAGGCCTTCAAGTAGAATTCCTCAAGTGTTGTTTGAAGAGCTGAGAGGGTTGGTAAGGTCTGCTTGCCCTCTTCTTGTCACTGTTGTCTAAAGGGGTGTGTGTGCTGGGTTGGGTACTGAAAGGGAATAAAGCAAAATGCCTTGTTCTTAGCACCACTTACTAATATTTTTCAAGTGCCAGCCCCTTTGGCTGGAAATAGTCTTCCCTGTTGGGCAGCCTGCAACAGTATAGGAATGGGCCTGGTAAATTTCAGGTACAGTGTAATTAATGTTGATTTAAGAAACCAGCTCCTGCCGTAATTGTCAGTAAGTTTATAAGGGCATTATATTAGTATTTGTGTATAGCACAGTAGTTTGCTTTTAGTTCCTAGAGCATAAAAAGTAGTAAATCAAAAATTATAATACTTTTACCTTATGTTTGTGGAAAGCTTTATAGTTTATGATATACATACATATATATCCATGTGACCCTCATCATCACCCTGCAAAGTGAAAAGGGCAGCATTTGATCCAGCATTTCCACTTTGGGGTATTTGTCCAAAGGAAACGAAAGCACTAACTTGAAAAGATACCTGTACCCCCCATGTTTATTGCAGCATTATTTAAAATAGCCAAGACATGGAAATAACCTAAGTATCCATCAATGGATGAATAGATAAAGAAAATGTGGTGTGTGTACGTGTGTGTACACACACACACACACACACACAGTAGAATATTATTCAGCCATGAAAAGAAGGAAATCCTGGCATTTGCAACAACATGTGGATGGACCTTGAGGGCATTATGCTAAGTGAATTAAATACCATATGATCTCACTCATGTGGAATCTAAGTTAAAAAAAAAAAACCCCAAACTCATAGATAAAAAGAACATATTGGTGGTTATCACAGGTCGGGGTAGAGGGTGGTAGAAATGGATGAAGGTTGTCAAAAGCTACCAACTTATAGTTATAAAATAAGTAAGTCCTGGAGATATAATGTACAGCATGTTGACTACAGTTAATATCGTATATTCAGAAGTTGCTGAGAGTGTATGTCTTAACAGTTTTCACCACGAGAAAAAAAAAAGTTTGTAACTATGTGTGGTGATGGATGTTGACTTATCGTGGTGATTATTTCACAATATATACATACATTGAATCATTATGTTGTATACCTGAAACTAATATAATGTTATATGTTGCAGTATATTATGGGAGATGAACTAATGGATTGAATGTGGGAGATGGAGGAAAAGGAGTAATCAAGAATGACTCCTAGGTTTTGTGTATGAGCAACTGGATGTATGAAAATGCTGTTTATTGAGATGGAGAAGGGTCCAAGAGACAGGGGTTGGGAGAACCAGAAGTTCTGCTTTGGAAATGTTAAGCTTGAGTTGCCTTTTAGAAATCTAAAGCAGAGTCGTCAAGTAGGCAACAGAATATGGTTCTGGAACTCAGGGTGGGAGGTCAGTTACTAGAGGTACAAATTTGGTAGTCATCAATATAAAGATGATGTTTAAATCCATGGAACCAGGTGCGATCAACCAGGAAGAGAGTGCAGAGCTAGCCAGAGCAGAGAGAGACAGATGCAGACAGAAACATGCCGTGGGATTTAGCCCTGGGAAATCACGTTTAGATGTTGGATAGAGGAGGATGAACCAGCAAAGACTGTGAGGAATGGCCAGTTGGGTAGAGAGAAAACCAGGAGAAAGTAATAATTTGGAAACTAAGAGAAGTAAATTTCTGGAAGGAAAGCATAATCAACTAAATATGTGAACTCTGTCAGATGAAGTATCCAGTGGACTTGGGAACATGGAAGTCTTTAACGAGCAGTTTCAGTAGAGCAGCAGGTGTGTTGAAGAGTGAATAGGAAGTGAGGAAGTGCCATTGATTATAGACAGCCCTCCTGAGGTGTTTTTTGTGCAGTGAGATAGACATGTGGGTTCATAACTGGAAAAGACTGTAGGTTTAAGGGAGGTCTTTTGGGTTTTTTTGTTTTGTTTTTTATTTGTTTTGTGGGGATGTGGAACCTTTTTGGTGTGTTTTATTTTTTAAGATGGGAAATATCCGGGCAGGTTTATATGCTGATGAGAGTGATCAAATGAAGAGAGCAATTGCTAATACAAGGTAAAGAAGGGATACTTGAAGGAGTAAAGTCTTAGGGAGAGGGAAAGGAAATTGGTTTCAGAACATGAGTTTGTTGACCTAAGATAGAAAAAGGGGCACTTTCAGCAAACTCATAGTTTCAAAACAAAACAAAAAGACAAAAACCAGTTTAACTTAAGAATGTCCTTGGGGCTTCCCTGGTGGCGCAGTGGTTAAGAATCCACCTGCCAATGCAGGAGACACGGGTTCGATCCCTGGTCCGGGAAGATCCCACATGCCGCGGAGCAACTAAGCCTGTGCGCCACAACTGCTGAGCCTGCCCTCTAGATCCCATGAGCCACAACTACTGAGCCCACACACTGCAACTACTGAGTCCACACACTGCAATTACTGAACTACACCACAATGAAGAGTAGCCCCTGCTCACCACAACTAGAGAAA
The DNA here is from genome assembly GCF_963924675.1 of Phocoena phocoena. Classification (NCBI taxonomy): domain Eukaryota; kingdom Metazoa; phylum Chordata; class Mammalia; order Artiodactyla; family Phocoenidae; genus Phocoena; species Phocoena phocoena. Next base: position 56,632,203 of record NC_089226.1, on the reverse strand, counting down.
GACCATGTGCAGCAGCGAAGACCCAATGCAACAACAACAAAAAGAATGTCCTTGATTAAGCAGTAAAAGTTATTAATTATATTAAATGTTGACCCTTGACTACATATTTTTTTAATATTCTGTGTGATGGAAAGGGAAATAGGCATAAAGCACTTGTGCAATTGAGTTGCTAACTAAACCAGCTGATATTTTTCATGGAGCACCATCTTGAAAGATTGACTAACACACAGCCAACTATACAGGCAGGTATTTGGCAGACATTTTTTGCAAAAATGAGTGAAGTGAGCCTCTTAAAGGAAATCAACTGATGATGAGATTCAAGATTTTGAATGACAGTATCATTAGTATGTCGGAAAACTTGCATTTGCCACCATGACCTTGACAGCTTCCTGTTTCTTAAAGGTGTTTTTGATGAAGTTGGTAGTGATATTTAACAAAAGAGATTAAAATATTTTATAATGAATGTGTCAGCATTTAAAATGTATATAACTCAGTGAGCCAGTATTTTCAAAATGACCAATGTATGTTGCTATGAAGTCATGTACAGCTAAAGATCTCTTCAAAGTGCAAAAACCCAATGGATTTTTTTTTACATATATAAATTTATTTTATTTTACTTATTTTTATTTTTGGCTGCGTTGGGTCTTCATTGCTGCGTGCAGGCTCTCTCTAGTTGCGGCGAGTCAGGGCTACTCTTTGTTGCGGTGCGCAGGCTTCTTATTGTGGTGGCTTCTCGTTGGGAGCACGGGCTCTAGGTGCGCGGGCTTCAGTAGTTGTGGCACGCAGGCTCAGTAGTTGTGGCTTACAGGCTCTAGAGTGCAGGCTCAGTAGTTGTGGTGCATGGGTTTAGTTGCTCCGCAGCATGTGGGATCTTCCCGGACCAGGGCTCGAACCTGTTTCTCCTACATTGGCAGGCAGATTCTTAACCACAGTGCCACAAGGGAAGCCCACCCCAATGGATTTTAATGTAACAGCTGTAAAAAATATATTGAAATGGCTTCAGATTCTACATTGCTACTAACCTTTAAGAAGCTACTACTTGTTAAGTTTGGAGGTAGTATCAGAGAAGAATATCTACAATTATCTGAAAAAAGCTATTAAAATACTCCTTTCTTTCCCAATTACATTTTCTCATGAAACAACATGTGGTAACAAAATGAATACAGAAGAATATATGAGAATCCAGCTGTCTTCTATTAAGACAGTCATTGCAAAAGAGACTTGCAAAAATGTAAAACAATGTCGCTCATCTCACTAAATTTTTTTTTGAAAATATGCTTGTTTTTCATTAAAAATGTTATTTATATTAACAAGTAATAGATTTCTATTATTATTTTAAAGTGAATTAGTAAATACTTAAAAGCTTTTTCAGTTTCATATTTGTATATGCCTACATAAACAAAAACTTTTTGGGGTCCTCAATTTTAAGAGAGTAAAGGGATCTTGAGACCAAAAAGTTTGAGAATCACCGTCCTAGAGAATGTAGTCACCCAGCTTTCCTATAAAACATCTCAACTGCTCATAGTCTGATAAACCAAGACACATGTGTCAGTTCCCCAAATGTGGAAACATTATATAAGAGACCTACAAATTTGAATTCTGGTAGTACTGTGCAGTACAAATCATCAGGCCAGCAGCTATCAGTGGATGCTTCCCTATCGCTTTTGAGTTTCCTTGAGCCAGGCTTCTCTACTTTCTTGAAAGTTCAGGGACTCAAGGGTAATACTTTGAGGGTGTAGTTTACAAATATTAATGATGATTTAAATTTGTATTGAACTTAATGGCTTTTGGTATACTTACACTTCTGTATCTCATTTCATACCTTGTGAAGTACGTTGACCAGGTCTATCTTTAGTTAAGAGATTGAGTTGCTGCTATGCTAACTTATCGAGGATGATGAAGCTATTAAATGACAAACGGAATTCAAGATCAAATCTTCTGAGGTCAGATCCAGCTATATCCCACTTTGTTTCTTCTTCTTTTTTCTTTTTTAATGTGGGCCTTATTACAATCCTATGAGGTGGATAAGGCACAGACATCTGCCATTTTACATATGAGACCCCTGAGATCAGGAATTAAGTAGAACTAGGATTAGATCCTGGAGATTTCATGACCTCTCTTCTTTTTACTCTTTTACCTCTCTTTTTTCTCAGTTTGCTTTAAGACTTCATAGAAAGTAACAGTAGCTTCTCCTTCCAAAAACAGTTGGAAACTTCTGTTCTGCCAGGGACATGGTCTTTCTGTAAAACTTGACTACTCATGGGGCCCACAGTGCACAGCTATTTAGAAGGGATCAATGCCAGTTTACACCCAGCAGCTTAAATTCATGTCTATTTCTGTAACATACAGTTCAATATATATGACACATGAGGAGAAAATGCATTTTTATTTTCTTAATTCTTCTTGGAATCAAGAATACAAATTCTGAGGGTATTTTAATAGTCAAAATACCATCATTCCCTCCTGCTGCCTACAAAATTGCCAATAATAGAGTAGAAACTATTTTTTTAAAGTCCTGTATCTTAACAACAAACAATTTACTGAGATATAATTCACAAACCATACAATTCACCCACTTAAAATATATAATTCGATGTTTTTTAAAATATATTCAACTAGTGGTGCAACTGTCACCCCAGTCTGCTTTAAAATATTTTCATTGCCCATAAAGAAGCCCTGTACTCATTAGCAGTCACTCCCTGTTCCCCTAAGACTTCTGACCCTAGGCAGCCACCATTCCACTTCTGTTTCTATTCTGGACATTTCATGGAATAGAATAAAATATGTGGTCTTTGTGACTGGCTTCTTTCCCTTAGCATAGGTTTATGGTTCATCCATATTGTAGTATGCATCAGTCATTGCTTTTTATTAACAAATCATTTTGGCAATTCAAAGATGTATATGGATATACCACATTTCATTCATCCATTCATCAGTTGATAGACATTGGATTGTTTACACTTTGGGGTCATTATGAATAATGCTGCTACGAGCATTAATGTATAGATACAAGTTTTCTGTGGGGACATGTTTTTATTACTCTTGGATATATATTGGTAGATATTGGGTTGGCCAAAGAGTTCGATCAGGTTTTTCCATAAGATGTTACAGAAAAACCCGAATGAACTCTTTGGCCAACCCAGTACTTGTGAGTGGAGTTGCTGAGCCATATGGTAACTATGTTTAACATTTTGAGGAATTGCCAGACTGTGTGTTAAAAGCGGTTACACCATTTTGCATTCCCACCATCGATGTATTAAAGTTCCAATTTCTGTCCTTTCTATTATAGCCTCCTACTAGTAAAGTGGTATCTCATTGTGGTTTTTTGTTTGTTTTTAACATATTTATTGGAGTATAATTACTTTACAGTGGTGTGTTAGTTTCTGCTTTATAACAAAGTGAATCAGCTATACATACACATGTGTCCCCATATCTCCTCCTTCTTGCATCTCCCTCCCACTCTCCCTATCCCACCCATCTAGGTGGTCACAAAGCACCAAGCTGATCTCCCTGTGCTATGTGGCTGCTTTCCACTAGATGTCTGTTTTACATTTGGTAGTGTATATATGTCCATGCCACTCTCTCACTTCGTCCCAGCTTACCCTTCCCTCTCCTTGTGTCCTCAAGTCCATTCTCTACATCTGCGTCTTTATTCCTGTCCTGCTCCTAGGTTCTTCAGAACCTTTTTTTTTTTTTTTAGATTCCATATATATGTGTTAGCATACGGTATTTGTTTTTCTCTTTCTGACTTACCTCACTTTGTATGACAGACTCTAGGTCCATCCACCTCACTACAAATAAATCAATTTCATTTCTTTCTATGCCTGAGTATAGAGTATGAGTATGTCCATTGTATATATGTGCCACATCTTCTTTATCCATTCATCTGTCAGTGGACACTTACGTTGCTTCCATATCCTGGCTATTGTAAATAGAGCTGCAGTGAACATTGTGGTACATGACTCTTTTTGAATTATGGTTTTCTCAGGGTATATGCCCACTAGTGGGATTGCTGGGTCATATGGTAGTTCTAGTTTTTAGTTTTTTAAGGAACCTCCATACTGTTCTCCATAGTGGCTGTATCAATTTACATTCCCACAACAGCGCAAGAGGGTTCCCTTTTCTCCACACCCTCTCCAGCATTTATTGTTTGTAGATTTTTTCATGATGCCATTCTGACTGGTGTGAGGTGATACCTCATTGTAGTTTTGATTTGTATTTCTCTAATGATTAATGATGTTGAGCATCCTTTCATGTGTTTGTTGGCACTCTGTGTATCTTCTTTGGAGAAATGTATATTTAGGTCTTCTGCCCATTTTTGGATTGGTTTTTTTGGTTTTTTGATATTGAGCTGCATGAGCTGCTTGTATATTTGGAGATTAATCCTTTGTCAGTTGCTTCATTTACAAATACTTTCTCCCATTCTGAGGGTTGTCTTTTCGTCTTGTTTATGGTTTCCTTTGCTGTGCAAAAGCTTTGAAGTTTCATTAGGTCCCGTTTGTTTCTTTTTGTTTTTATTTCCATTTCTCTAGGAGGTGGGTCAAAAAGGATCTTGCTGTGATTTATATCATAGAGTGTTCTGCCTGTGTCTTCCTCTAAGAGTTTTATAGTGTCTGGCCTTACATTTAGGTCTTTAATCCATTTTGAATTTATTTTTGTGTTCGGGAGTGTTCTAATTTCATTCTTTTACATGTAGCTGTCCAGTTTTCCCAGTACCACTTATTGAAGAGGCTGTCTTTTCTCCATTGTATTCTCATTGTGGTTTTGATTTGAATTTCCCTAAAGGCTAATGATGTTGAGCATCTTTTCATGTGCTTATTGGACATTTGTATATCTTCCCTGGAGAAATACCTGTTCAAACCCTTTGCCCATTTTTAAATTGGGTAATTTTTCTTTATTATTGAGTTGTAAGAGATCTTTATATAATCTAAACACAAGTCCCTTCTCAGATGTATGATTTGCAAATATTTTCTCCCATTTTGCAGGTTGTCTTTTTCATTCTCTTGATAGTATCTGTTGAAACACAAAGGTTTTTGGTTTTGATGAAGTCCAGTTTTATCTACATTTTCTTTTCTTGCTTATGCTTTTGTTGTCATATCTAAGAAAGCTTAGCCCAAGTACTTTTAGGTTTTCTTCTGTGTAGTTTTAGCTTACACATTTAGGTTTGTGATCCATCTTGAATTAATTTTTTTTATATAGTATAAGGAAAGGGTCCAACTTCATTCTTTTGCATGTAGATATCCATTTAGCCCAGAAAAATTTGTTGAAAAGACTACTTATTACCCATTGAATTGTCTTGGCGCTCTTGTTGAAAATTAATTGACTATAAGTGTAAAGATTTATATCTGAACTCTAAATTCTGTTCCGTTAATATATATGTCTGTCCTTATGCTAATACCACCATATCATTTTTCTTTAAAAAAATACTCTTTTCAGAAGAACCTAGGGGTGGGACGGGAATAGAGACGCAGACCTACTGGAGAACGGACTTGAGGATATGGGGAGGGGAAAGGGTGAGCTTTGACAGGGCGAGAGAGAGTCTTGGACATACACACACTAACAAATGTAGTAAGGTAGATAGCTAGTGGGAAGCAGCCGCATGGCACAGGGATATTAGCTCAGTGCTTTGTGACAGCCTGGAGGGGTGGGATAGGGAGAGTGGGAGGGAGGGAGACGCAAGAGGGAGGACATATGGGAACATATGTATATATATAATTGATTCACTTTGTTATAGAGCAGAAACTAACACACCATTGTAAAGCAATTGTACCCCAATAAAGATGTTAAAAAAAAAAATACTCTTTTCAAAAATAATACATTCCAAGCTTCCCTGGTGGCGCAGTGGTTGAGAGTCCACCTGCCGATGCAGGGGACATGGGTTTGTGCCCCGGTCCGGGAGGATCCCACATGCCACGGAGTGGCTGGTCCCGTGAGCCATGGCCGCTGAGCCTGTGCGTCTGGAGCCTGTGCTCCGCAACGGTAGAGACCACAACAGTGAGAGGCCCGTGTACCGCAAAAAATAATAATAATAAAATACATTCCAATTGTAGAAATTTTTTAAAGTACAAAAAAGATAGAAGAACAGAATTTTTAAAATAGTCTTTTAAAATTCACATACACCTTCTGGATATTCCAAACTTTTTTGTCTTTTCCTTTATAGTTGAGATAACATTATGTATACTGCTCAACTAAAAACTCTCTAAGTCAATATTTTTAATATGTAGTATTTCATTTATGTGCATAATGTGCATATATTATCATTTATTTAACCATTCCACTAATCTTGGACATTTGTTCTTCCATGTTTTTCTTAAAAATAAGGTTTCAGTTATCATATTAGCACTAATAGGTGTTTTACATATACATATATAAATTTGTTTCTGCTCTGTAGAGTGATGTTTTCAGATATAAGAGACAGTAAGGTAAATATTAAAGCACTTTATTGTGACAGGAATCCTGTCTCTTAAGTTTTTCCATGGGCTCTACATTGTTTGCACTAAATCAGTTCAGACTTAAGCTTCATACTGCTGTGGACAAAGAGGATTTTCAGTCACATCCTCACTTTGAAAGATGATGATGATCTCCTCTACTCATTTCCTTGGTGGGCTTTTTTTCTTTTTAATAGTAGAACAATTACATTTTCATGTACGTGTGTAATGTAAATCCACAAATATCTGAGTGAGTTGTGCAAGGCCTATGAGAGGCTGACTTTACCCCAGGGTGTTCATATTTGGGGATAAAAAAATATGCACACTATGTAAATAGTTAACTAGTACAAGGCATGCAGTGATAACTGTCAAAGGAGAAGTTCCAGTCAAAATGCGGTTCTGGCTCTCAGCAGGGAGAGTCCCAAAGACGTGGATGCGCTTCCCACCGAGGTGATGAGCTTGGGCATGTAATACAATTCACTGCACCTCCGTTCCCTTATTTCTGTAAAGGTTGGATACTCATTATAGGATTGTTGCGGGGACAAGAAAAAATGAGGGTTAGGTTTGTAGCTCAGGCTTTGTCTGCAGAAAGGGTCCTCAGTAAATAGTAGCTGCCGTTTTTTGCGCTTCATGTTGTTATTCTTGTTAGGCTCATGTGGAGAGGGAATGCTTCAATAGAAAGATACGGCACCTGAACTGGAAGTTCAAGGAAGGAAAGCATCTGGCTAGTGAGAGAGGAGGAGAAGCAGAGGTGCAAAGGAAGGGCTGTTCCAGCCTGGCTGGAACAGGTTACCTTAATAGTGGGGATAGGAAAGACATTTTTGACTGACCACCATTGGCCCTGGCACCATACTGTTACCAGTTGTTATACTTGGAACTAAAACTGGTCTATGTGAGCTCCCTGGGCATGTTTCAGATGTTTAATAAATATTTATTGAAAGAATGAGTGGTGAATGAGTCAACCAGGAAATTGTTCTTTCCTTCCTTAAGATTGATAGTTAATGAACTTATTTCTATTTAAATATGTGTGTGTATTTAAATATATATTTAAATGCATCTTGACTTATGTCTGTTTAAATGGAGGCTTTAACGGAAGTAGAAAAATCACGTATATAGTTGTTTTTCAAAAGTTCCATTCTGTATTTAAGGGATAACATACTACCTTTTTGAACTTGCAAGTGATTGGTTAAATGTTCTTGTATTAATTTTTTAAAGAATCATATCAGTTATTAACCAATTTACTAAACATTTTTAATGATACATTGGCTGTGATCACTGTACTTTCAAGTGCTGAGGGTGATAAATTAACAAGGTAAAATAATTTATTTTTATGTCAGTTGGACATTTTTTCCTACTTTAAACTGAAACTAGAAATCTAATGCCAAAAATATCTTTCCAAATGAAAAATAAAACAGTTTTAACTCACATTTATATAGCTTACTTTAGGGTACAGAGATCTTTCACATATATTACCTCTTTTATCCTTTTCAAAAGCCCTAAAAGTGTTGGTATTATTATCCCCACTTTCCATTTAGGTAAACTGAGACTCTCAATAGTGAGCAAAGAAATTCAGATCCTAATCATCTCACTGTAAGTTCAGGGGACTTGCTGACTTCCTTTTATCAGTCAGAAAGAAACATTAAATAGCAGGTTTCCCTTTTGTCAGCCAAGTAAAAATTTAGCACCTTACTTGGTTTAGCATCTTTGGTAACTTCTGTCTCTTCCTTTATCCTAGTTGTTTTTAAAAATTCACTTTAGGCCTTTATTCTGCATGTTTTAATATTTTAAGCTGGCACATTTTTTTCTTTAATTAAAGAAACAAGTTGCTTATTCAGTAATGATGTGTGAGCCTTTTCCGAGGCACTACTATGAGTGACATTTGTTGCTGGGAGAAAAATATTTAAAGAATGCACCTCAACTGAAATAAAATATATAATGCTTAGTTCAGAGAAGGTAGAATATAAATTCCAACTATTTTTTATGGCTAAGCCTCATGAAGTGAATTATGAGAAATAATATATATGAAAAGTGAATTTGGTCTGATTTTAGTTGGCATCAAAGGGACCAGCGTAGCTTAGGTTTAAGCTATTTAAAGAAATGAACTTCAAAAAATTATTATATGTAAATTTTGGTGTCTAGTAGAGAAAAGCATTTTAAAATGTGCTGATTTGGGTTTCCAGGGAGGATAAAATTAGTATCCTAATTAATGTAACTTTATCAAGGGAAAGGCCAAAATCCTAGAATAAAATGAACTAAAATAAATGCAGCATAGCTGAATATTTAAGAGCAAGTACTATGGATTTAGACTACAGGTTCAAATGCCAATTTATCACTTTAGCTGTATGATTTTGGATAAGTTACTTAATCTCTCTGTACTTCAGTGTCTTTATCTGTAAAACAGGGAAAATAATACCTTTAATTATAATTCCCATCTCTTAGAGTTGTTATAAGGATTAAATAATATTTTTAAAGCATTTAGAATAGTGCCTGGAACTGAGTAAGTACTAAAAAAGTGTTGCTAACTAAATAAAATGCAAAGTACAGTGTAATCTTTGTGATAAAGAAATTCCACATTCCACAAGTACAACATGAGGTGAAGATGTGTGGAAGTGGATTACAAGCTAAATGCAAGTTAAGAATAATAAGTAAAGGAGTGGGGGAGTTGTCTTTTTAGCTGCATCAGTGAGAGTACCATGTATGAGGAAGGAAAATTCAGACACCTTGTTCACTGTCAGTGAACTTTTAGTTTCAAGTTAAGGTAGTATTTTTTCTTCTTTCTTTTTCAAAATAGAAATAACTTTTTTATCATATAATTGATTCAATCTCAGTATAAATTTTTTTCAAAATACAGAAAAGCATTAAGGAAAATATTAAAACCACTTTGGATTCCATTACTCAGAGATAACCGTTGTAATATTTTGGTGAACATCTTTCCAAACATCTATGCAAATAAATATACATGCATAAGTTAAATAGGTAATATTTTACATAAATGGTTTCACATTGTACATTCTGTTGTGTGCCTTACTTTTTTCATTTAACTGTTTTGTGAGGATAGTTTCATATTGATGAATATAGTTGTATAAAATTTTGTTGTCTGCATTGCATCCTGTTGTGTGGACATTAACAGTTTCCTTGTTGTTGGACACTTAGATTATTTCCAAGATTTGCCTATTATGAACAACATTACAATGAGAGAAGCATCTTTCTACTTAGTTAGTTATACCTGTGTTCAGTTATTCCCTTAAGATAAGTATCTCATTGCTAGGTCAAAGAACACATAAATTATAATGTTTGACATATCTGTTTCTTTATCCTCTTGCCAATGTTGTTTGTTATTAACCTTTTTTATATGAGAGAAGAAACATAATATCTCTGTGCTTTTATTTGTAGCTCTCTGATTATTAGTGAATGTTAAGTTCAGGCATTTCATATTTTATATATATATATTTCATTTCATATAAATATTATATATATATTTGCTGTTTCAAGTTCTTTGGTGAATCTCCGATACCTTCTGATAAATAATGCCGTAAAAAAAAAATTATGGTAGACTGTAGAACCCCCCAAATGATATAAGATAAAAGAAAATAATACATAGGCCTTGCAGGTAAGGGTGAAGAATTTGCTGAGTCACAGACGAGTCAGTTTTCCTCTGTTTTTACCTCCTTTCTTCCCCCAGTCCTCTCTAGGATTGTCAGTTCCCTTGCTGTATGAAAGCAGTCTATGGCAGTAGGACAAAGGCTGGACTGAAGACAGCTTTTGGAAGAAGCATCTAAACTCCCATCTGCCACTGCCTGGCTCACTTCTTCATTCTTTTCCTCTGCTTGGCACTTTTCATCTGCTGTAAAATGTTTCTTTTCTTTCATCTGAGCCCTAAGACTGGTATTATGATTTCTGTTTACTCTCTTGGCGTTTCTGTGGCTCCAAGCAGGGCTGATTGATCACTTACTCTGTGTCAGGCGCTGGGCTGGGCTTTGAGGAGAAAAGGTTGAAGAGGACTCCGTTCCTAACCCTGGTGCTGCTTGCCTTCTAGCCAGGGTGACATTGCAGTGTAGTATGCACTAATAATGGATGTATGTGTAAAGTTCTTTGGGAAGTACAGTTTTGCTTTGTTTTTTAAATCATCACCTTCAAGCTTTTTGACTTACCACAACATGATCGAAAAGATTTTAAGATTCTCTAAGAGATCATTTACAAACAGTATGCTATATGTTGGTGATTTTGGTTACAGAAAATAAGCAAAGATTTATGGAATACCACGTCAGGTAAATAAGGGGTCAAGTCCAATACAAGATGGACTTATAATAATAATGATAATACCACCATACATTTAAGGAGTGCTTTATAGTTTTCAAAGTGCTTTCACACAAAAAGCTCATAACTGATCCTCACAGTTTCTTCTCTGAAGTAGTTTTAATAAGAATTTTCAACTTTAATTAAGTTCTTCTTAGGAACTCTTATCATGAGGAAATAATTCTAACTTCCTGAAGACAGTTAAAAGACATTTATCAGGGCTTCCCTGGTGGTGCAGTGTTTGAGAATCCGCCTGCCAATGCAGGGGACACGGGTTCATGCCTCGGTCCGGGAAGATCCCACATGCCGCGGAGCGGCTGGGCCCGTGAGCCATGGCCGCTGGGCCTGCACGTCTGGAGCCTGTGCTCCGCAACGGGAGAGGCCACAACAGTGAGAGGCCCGTGTACCTAGGGGTACCTAGAGGCCTGTGTACCTAGCATCTAGGGGATAGGTTAAATAAAGGAATATCCTTAGTCATTAAAAGTTTTATGAAGATTAGATAATAGCAAAGAATTCATTTGTTATTAGTGGAGAAAGAAGGGTACGGAGTTGAATACATATACTACAATTAAAATTATTAAAATAAAAAAGGTAAAGGCACCAAACAAACATTTACCCTTTATGTAGGGGGAAGAATATTGCCCAGATGTATGCTAAAATTGTGGACATGCTTGTCTTGTGGGAGTGTTGCCACTTGATAATTGTGGTGTTGTGTAAGAAATTTCACTCTGGGCCTCAGTGTCCTTATTTATCTAATGAGGCTCCCAAAACTCATTGTACAACAGAACGTTGTTGTTGACGTGTTTTTCTAAATGGCTTTAAAACACTTCTTTGTCAGCACTGTGTTTACATGTATAGATGATAGTTGTATCTCTTTGTTTCCAGACTGCCTTCCTTGCAAGGCTGCTTAGTCTCTTAGCAGGAGCCCTAGATTGTGTGCTAGCCTTTAAGCAAAGAGTTGCCTCACAGTGACATTGGGCAAGTCTCTCAATCTTTCTAAGCTCTAGATTCTTTTAAAATAAGGAAGTTGAAGTAAATAACCTCTTCATTTCCTTCTAGCAATAATGTTCTATGATTCCTCCCAATCTTGTTTTGAGCAAATGCATGATTAAAAAAAAAAAAAGAAAGCACAATAAATTGGTTAGGTAGAGGTGATGAGAGTGTAAATTGATAAAATCATTTTAGAAAACACTTTGGCATTTTCCAGTGAACTTGAAGATATGCATTTGAGAACGTTTATGGCAGCGCTGTTCGTAATACCCGAAGACTGGAAGCAAGTTGAAAATGTCAGCAATGTGTTTGTCTTTAATCATGATATATTTATGTAATGGAGTACTGTGCAGCCATGAAACCATAGCTATATGCAATGATTAAGGTAGATTTTACAAGCCTAATGTTGAGTAAAAGAGGCACAACAAAAGAGAATCTCCACAAAGTTACTCTTTTTATGTATAGTTCAAAAATGGGCAACATTAAACTATATTGGTTGGGATGAAAACTATACAAAAAGCATGGACAGTGAAGAGCTTTGGGTGAGAGGAGGGGCTATAATGAGAAAGGGGCTCACAGGGAGCTTCTAGGGCACCAGCGTTCTGTTACTTGACTAAGTGGTGGTTACACAGGGATTTGCTTTATCCTTTAAACAATGCATAGCTGTTTTAAGCATTTTGCTATTTGTATGTTGTATCTTGACATTAACAGTTACAGGATAGCAACAATAAAAAAGTATATATGTGGGAATTCCCTGGCAGTCCAGAGGTTTGGACTTGGCGCTTTCACAGGTCAAGGAACTAATATCCTGCAAGCCATGCAGTGTGGCCAAAAAAAAAAAAAAAAATATATATATATATATATATGACACCATTCTTGTAGTCTTTGAGACATATTTGCCAGTGCTAAGGACTTGATAGTCATTGTCATAAACCAGAAGAAAAAGAATTTTGAAGTAGAGCACTTGGAAGTTCATTTGTCTTAGCTTCATAAATAAGAGTGTCTGCTTTTATTGATTACCTATATGCAAAGCACGTTTTACTCTTTGTCTCTAATTTTCATAATAACGCTTTCAGGTTTTTATTATCCTCATTTTACAAATGAGGAAACTGAGGCTTAGGGTAATTAAATAACTCCTTGGTAGAGGAAGAATTTTAAATAAATCACTGAAACAAATCTGCATGGACTATTTTTGGTATTTTTTTTTCTCATCCATGTTATAGTAAGATAAATTGGAAACAACTTTTGTAACCATTTTAAGATACGTAATATGAAAGTAAGCTCTGAATAAATGAACAGACTGAGTTTTGGATAGATATCTTTTTTTTTTTCTTTTTTTAGATATCATTTCTTTGTGCCTAAAAGTATGGAAGATTTCCCAAATGCCTAGTAGTAAATGAGTTTTTGGGTATTTGGACATTTACCACTTGTAGGTCAAGCCCCTGCACTGAGCATTAAAATTGATCTCATTAGAAGAGAAAGTGGGAGAAACAATGTCTACATTTTTTTTAATTTAATTTAATTTTATTTTTATACAGCAGGTTTTTGTTATCTATTTTATATGTATTAGTGTATACATATCAATTCCAATCTCCCAATTCATCACACCACCACCCCACCCCTCCCCCACTTCCCCTTGGTGTCCATACGTTTGTTCTCTACATCTGTGTCTCTATTTCTGCCTTGCAGACCGGTTCATCTGTACCATTCTTCTAAATTCCACATATATGCATTAATATACGATATTTGTTTTTCTCTTTCTGACTTACTTCACTCTGTATGACAGTCTCTAGGTCCACCCATGTCTCTACAAATGACCCAATTTCGTTCCTTTTTATGGCTGAGTAATATTCCATTGTATATATGTACCACATCTTCTTCCATTCATCTGTCAATGGGCATTTAGGTTGCTTCCATAACTTGGCTATTGTAAATAGTGCTGCAATGAACATTGGGGTGCAAGTGTCTTTTTTTTTTTTTTTTTTTTTTGCGGTACACAGACCTCTCACTGTTGTGGTCTCTCCCGTTGCGGAGCACAGGCTCTGGACGCGCAGGGTCAGCAGCCATGGCTCACAGGACCAGCCGCTCCACGGCATGTGGGATCTTCCTGGACCGGGGCACGAACCCATGTCCCCTGCATCGGCAGGCAGACTCTCAACCACTGCGCCACCAGGGAAGCCCACAAGTGTCTTTTTGAATTATGGTTTTCTCTGGGTAAATGCCCAGTAATGGGATTCCTGGGTCATATGGTAATTCTATTTTTCATTTCTTAAGGAACCCCCATACTGTTCTCCATAGTGGCTTATCAGTTTACATTCCCACCAACAGTGCAAGAGGGTTCCCTTTTCTCCACACCCTCTCCAGCATTTGTTGTTTGTAGATTTTCTGAAGATGCCCATTCTAACTGGTGTGAGGTGATACGTCATTGTAGTTTTGATTTGCATTTCTCTAATAATTAGTGACGTTGAGTAGCTTTTCCTGTGCCTCTTGGCCATCTGTATGTCTTCTTCAGAGAAATGTCTGTTTAGGTCTTCTGCCCATTTTTTGATTGCACTGTTTGTTTTGTTAATATTGAGCTACATGAGCTGTTTATATATTTTGGAGATTAATCCTTTGTCTGTTGATTCATTTGCAAATATTTTCTCCCATTCTGAGGGTTGTCTTTTCATCTTGTTTATAGTTTCCTTTGCTGTGCAAAAGCTTTTAAGTTTCATTAGGTACCATTTCTTTATTTTTGTTTTTATTTCCATCACTCTGGGGTGGGTCAAAAAAGATCTTGCTGTGATTTATGTCAAAGAGTGTTATTTCTATGTTTTCCTCTAAGAGTTTTATAGTGTCCGGTCTTACATTTGTGTCTTTAATCTATTTTGAGTTTATTTTTGTGTATGGTGTTAGAGAGTGTTCTAATATCATTCTTTTACATGTAGCTGTCCAGTTTTCCCAGCACCACTTATTGAAGAGACTGTCTTTTCTCCATTGTATATCCTTGCCTCCTTTGTCATAGATTAGTTGACCATAGGTGTGTGGGTTTATCTCTGGGCTTTCTATCCTGTTCCATTGATCTATATTTCTGTTTTTGTGCCAGTACCATATTGTCTTGATTAATGTAGCTTTGTAATATAGTCTGAAGTCAGGGAGTCTGATTCCTCCAGCTCTGTTTTTTTCCTCAAGATTGCTTTGGCTATTTGGGGTCTTTTGTGTGTCCATACAAATTTTAAGATTTTTTTTTTTTTGTCCTAGTTCTGTAAAAAAAAATGCCATTGGTTAATCTCATAGGGATTGCATTGAATCTGTAGATTGCTTTGGGTAGTATAATCATTTTCACAATATTGATTCTTCCAATCCAAGAACATAGTATAATCTCTCCATCTGTTTGTGTCATCTTTGCTTTCTTTCATCAGTGTCTTACAGTTTTCTAAGTCCAGGTCTTTTACCCCCTAAGTAGGTTTATTCCTAGGTATTTTATTCTCGTAGCAATGGTGAATGGGATTGTTTCCTTAATTTCTCTTTCTGATCTTTCGTTGTTAGTGTATAGGAATGCAAGAGATTTCTGTGCATTAATTTCATATCCTGCAACTGTACCAAATTCATTGATTAGCTCTAGTAGTTTTCTGGTGGCATCTTTAGGATTATTTATGTATAGTATCATGTCATCTGCAAACAGTGACAGTTTTACTTCTTCTTTTCTAGTTTGTATTCCTTTTATTTCTTTTTCTTCTCTAATGGCCATGGCTAGGACTTCCAAAACCGTGTTGAATAATAGTTGTGAGAGTGGACATCCTTGTCTTCTTCCTGATCTTAGAAGAAATGCTTTCCGTTTTTCACCATTAAGAATGATGTTTGCTGTGGGTTTGTTGTATATGGCCTTAACTATGTTGAGGTAGGTTCCCTGTATGCCCGCTTTCTGGAGAGTTTTTATCATAAATCGGTGTTGAATTTTGTCAAAAGCTTTTTCTGCATCTATTGAGGAGATCATATGGTTTTTACTCTTCAATTTGTTAATATGGTGTATCACATTGATTCATTGATTGAATTCTATCAAACATTTAGCTCTTCTCTAAATATTTGATAGAATTCACCTGTGAAGCCATCGGATCCTGGACTTCTGTTTGCTGGAAGATTTTTATTTTTATTTTTGCGGTACGCCTCTCACTGCTGTGGCCTCTCCCGTTGCGGAGCACAGACTCCGGATGCGCAGGCTCAGCGGCCATGGCTCACGGGCCCAGCCGCTCCGCGGCATGTGGGATCCTCCCGGACAAGGGCACGAACCCGTGTCCCCTGCATCGGCAGGTGGACTCTCAACCACTGTGCCACCGGGAAGCCCCCTGCTGGAAGATTTTTAATCACAGTTTCAATTTCGTTACTTGTGCTTGATTGCTCTGCTCATATTTTCTATTTCTTCCTGGTTCAGTCTTGGAAGGGTATACCTTTCTAAGAATTTGTCCATTTCTTGCAGGTTGTCCATTTTATTGGTATAGAGTTGCTTGTAGTAGTCTCTTATGATGCTTTGTATTTCTGTAGTGTCCATTGTAACTTCTCCTTTTTCATTTCTAATTTTATTGATTTGAATCCACTCCCTCTTTTTCTTCATGAGTTTTATCAATTTTGTTTATCTTCTCAAAGAACCAGCTTTTAGTTTTATTGATCTTTGATATTGTTTTCTTTGTTTCTGTTTCATTTATCTCTGCTCTGATCTTTATGATTTCTTTCCTTCTGTTAACTTTGGATTTTGTTTGTTCTTCTTTCTCTAGTTCCTTTAGGTGTAAGGTTAGATTGTTTATTTGAGATTTTTCTTGTTTTTTGAGGTAGGATTGTATTGCTATAAAGTTTCCTCTTAGAACTGCTTTTGCTGCATCCCATAGGTTTTGGATCATCGTGTTTTCATTGTCATTTGTCTCTAGGTAGTTTTTGACTTCCTCTTTGATTTCTTCAGTGATCTCTTGGTTATTTAGTAACGTATCGTTTAGCCTCCGTGTGTTCATGTTTTTTACATTTTTTTCCCTGTAATTTATTTCTGATCTCGTAGCATTGTGGTTGGAAAAGATGCTTGATATGATTTTGATTTTCTTAAATTTACTGAGGCTTGATTTGTGACCCAAGATGTGATCTATTCTGGAGAATGTTCCATGTGCACTTGAGAAGAAAGTGTAATCTGCTGTTTTCAGATGAAATGTCCTATAAATATCAATTAAATCTATCTGGTCAAAAAAAAAATCTCTCTGGTCTATTGTGTCATTTAAAGCTTGTGTTTCCTTATTAATTTTCTGTCTGGATGATCTGTGCATTGGTGTAAGTGAGGTGTTAAAGTCCCCCACTATTATCGTGTTACTGTCGATTTCCTCTTTTATAGCTGTTAGCAGTTGCTGTATGTATTGAGGTGCTCCTGTGCTGGCTGCATATATATTTATAATTGTTACATCTTCTTGGATTGATCTCTTGATCATTATGTAGTGTCCTTCCTTGTCTCTTGTAACATTCTTTATTTTAAAGTCTATTTTATCTGATATGAGTATTGCTACTCCAGCTTTCTTTTGATTTTCATTTGCATGGAATATCTTTTTCCATCCCCTCACTTTCAGTCTGTATGTGTCCCTAGGTCTGAAGTTGGGTCTCTTGTAGACAGCATATATATGGGTCTTGTTTTTGTATCCGTTCTGCAAGCCTGTGTCTTTTGGTTGGATCATTTAATCCATTCACGTTTAAGGTAATTATGGATATGTACGTTCCTATTACCATTTTCTCAATTGTTATGGGTTTGTTTTTGTAGGTCCTTTTCTTCTCTTGTGTTTACCACCTAGAGAAGTTCCTTTAGCATTTGTTATAGAGCTGGTTTGGTGGTGCTGAATTCTCTTAGCTTTTGCTTGTCTGTAAAGCCTTTGATTTCTCCATCGAATCTGAATGAGAACCTTGCCAGGTAGAGTAGTCTTGGTTGTAGGTTCTTCCCTTTCATCACTTTAAGTATAACATGCCACTCCCTTCTGGCTTGTAGAGTTTCTGCTGAGAAATCAGCTGTTAACCTTATGGGAGTTCCCTTATATGTTATTTTTCCCTTGTTGCTTTTAACAATTTTTCTTTGTCTTTAATTTTTGTCAATTTGATTACTATGTGTCTCGGCGTGTTTCTCCTTGGGTTTATCCTGCCTGGAACTCTCTGCGCTGCCTGGATTTGGGTGTCTATTTCCTTTCCCATGTTAGGGAAGTTTTTGACTATAATCTTTTCATATATTTTCTCAGGTCCTTTCTCTCTCTTCTCCTTCTGGGACCCCTGTAATGGGAATGTTGTTGCATTTAATGTTGTCCCAGAGGTCTCTTAGGCTGTCTTCATTTCTTTTCATTCTTTTTTCTTTATTCTGTTCCGTGGCAGTGAATTCCACCATTCTGTTCCAGGTCATTTATCTATTCTTCTGCCTCCGTTTTTCTTCTATTGATTCCTTTAGTGTATTTTTCATTTCAGATATTGGATTGTTTATCTCTGTTTGTTTGTTCTTTAATTCTTCTAGGTGTTTGTTCTTTAATTCTTCTAGGTCTTTGTTAAACATTTCTTGCATCTTCTCAATCTTGGCCTCCATTCTTTTTCCAGCATCCTGGATCATCCTCACTGTCATTATTCTGAATTCTTTTCTGGAAGGTTGCCTATCTCCCCTTCATTTAGTTGTTTTTCTGGGTTTTTATCTTGTTCCTTCATCTGGTTCATAGTCCTCTGCCTTTTCATTTTGTCTGTCTTTTTGTGAATGTGGTTTTTGTTCCACAGGCTGCAGGATTGTAGTTCTTTTTGCTTCTGCTGTCTGCCCTCTGGTGGATGAGGCTATCTAAGAGGCTTGTGCAAGCTTCCTGATGGGAGTGGGTAGAACTTGTCTGCAGTTGGGTGGGCTGAGTTCCCTCCCTGTTGTTGATTGGCCTGAGGCGACCCAGCACTGGAGCCTACAGGCTCTTTGGCGGGGCTAATGGCAGACTCTGGGAAGGCTAATGCCAAGGGGTGCTTCACAGAACTTCTGCTGCCAGTGTCCTTGTCCCTGCGGGGTGAGCTACAGCTGCCTCTGGCTCTGCAGGAGACCCTGCAACACTAGCAGGTAGGTCTGTTTCAGTCTCCCATGGGGTCACTGCTCCTTCCCCCTGGGTTCTCATGCGCACACTACTTTGTGTGTGCCCTCCCAAGAGTGGGATCTCTGTTTCCTCCAGTCCTGGCAAAGTCCTGCAGTCAAATCCCGCTAGCCTTCAAAGTCTGATTCCTGGGAATTCCTCCTCCCATTGCCAGACCCCCAGCTTGGGAAGCCTGATGTGGGGCTCAGAACCTTCACTCCAGTGGGTGGACTTCTGTGGTGTAAGTGTTCTCCATTTTGTGAGTCACCCACCCAGCGGTTATGGGATTTGATTTTACTGTGATTGCGCCCCTTCACCCATCTCACTGCAGCATCTCCTTTGTCTTTGGATGTGGGGTATCTTTTTTGGTGAGTTCCAGTGTTTTCCTGTCGATGATTGTTCAGCAGTTAGTTGTGATTCTGGTGCTCTCACAAGAGGGAGTGAGCACACGTCCTTCTATTCCACCATCTTGAACCAGTCTCCAGTGTCTGCATTTTTGATATATTAATTGTCATGGTCACTTTATCCAAAGTTTACTGATCTATGACCACTAAACTAAGCACTAAAAGGAAATTACTTTGTCTAGCTAAGCCAAAAAAAGATATTTTACATATAGTTTGTAATGTCACTTAGGATTCTTCCTAAAGGCTTGTGAACCTTCGCCTTCTTTTAATAAGTCTTCATAATAAGGTCCCCTGAGAGTGAAATCATCTGAGTAGAATGTGCCTGTGTCTTAAAATATGATAAACATCACTTCATTGTATTTAGGAGATTAAAAGAGACTTAAAACACGTAAATGTTACTTTCAGGTTATTACAGCCAAGGAAGCCTATGGCCCAGCTATCCAAACAGCTTAGCTTCAGCAAGTTGTGAGCAGCGTGTTAGCCAAATTGGTTAGCCCACTTTAAGACTGACTATACTGTCTTTTGAGTTGACCTTTAACTTATGATATAGAATATAATTGTTTCATCTCTGAGGCACATTTATGTGTCCCTTTGCCCCAACACTAATTCATCATCTGCTTTATAGTAATTCCACTCAGACGTCACCATCAAGCACACTGGAGGCTACTAAATGATGTGATTTCCTAATCAATGACATTAGTTTATATCTCCTTATTAAGATACCCATTAAATTCATACTGGGAGAGATAACATGAACGCTAATGCACTTTACATCTTCCATCAGTGCTTTTTTATTTATTTCTATAAAGGAGTTATTAATATCTGAATTTAAGAGTACAAGAGAATGCAAAGCTTTTAGTAATGGTCTGCAATCTTTTACTCTGGTAAGATGTGGAAGATGTGAAAAGCAAAGACATTCATTATTATGTTGTCATTTTTATTCTCTCTCCCTCTCTAAAACATAGCCATTAAAATATACATAATGCCATTTATTTTAAAAGTTAGTTAATATCTTTCATATAATCTCCTTCTAATTTTAATTTGAAGCTCAGAATATATACAGAATTTTGTGTGCCTTCTGAATATAATGGCCAAAAAGTATAATTGAATGTACTGTACTAGGCTCTGGTGGGTGAGGGGTTATACAAGAAGATGCCCCTATGAAAATTAGTCCACATGTATATAAAATCTAACTATTCTGATGAATTCCTCACCGAACTGCCTTAACCAAGAAAGATATTCAGTAAATATCTCTCCGTTTCCATTCATTAGCGTATGCATTTGAGACAGTTGGCAAAGTGGCTAATGTGACTTTCCATTTGAGGAATCCATAAACCTACTGCCTTCAGGGCCTATGGCAGCAACATGGTACCCTTTGTTTTGCTTTGGGTTTTTGCTGTTACTGCTTTTTCAAAACTGGTAACATGAAGTAAATAATACCAAGAAGTGGCACTTTGGCAAATCTGTTAGCACATACACTTCTGTTAGTGTTACTGTCAACATCATTACCTTCTACCTTTGGTCCTCACTCTTAGTGTGTTATTATCCCAGGTGCAGAAAGAGAAAGTTAGGCAGTGACAGCCTTTTTCATTTGCTACTTGTATCAAACTTTCTCTACTGTGAGTAAAACACAATGTCTTAGACTCACTGTATTTAATTTTATATTAACATTCTCTTGCCCCCCAAATAATCACATGGTTCCATACTAGTACCCACATTTACTAGGGCTGCATTAGTTTGGATTTAACAAGAAGCCGCATTCAAGAGGGGATTAGATGGACAAACGATTTATTGAAAGAGGGAGTGGAGGAAGGTGGGAAGAGCCTTTAGACTGCAATGCAGATATGATACTTGTAGAAGGAGAGAGGGAAGGAAGGAGAACTAAGTAGGAAGATTCTTGGACTGCAACTCAGTTCTAAGAAAGGTTCATCCAGGTTGATGGGAAGTCTTCAAGCGAAAGTTGCCCATTGGAGGAGTCCCATGTTTCACCGAAGTGGGCCTACCTCAGCAGCATTGTTGTGCAGTCATTGTCTGGGAGCAGCCTGTAGGAAGTTTGGCATGAATGCAGTAAGGATCCAGAGGTGCAGTAGCTGGAGCCATCAGCCTGCATGTATATACCTGCTGCAGAAGATCTAAGGGACACATTTTATGGCTTCCATACCAGTTCATGACTTCAGATAAATTTAGCACCTACTGCCAATACAGGGTTATTGTAAAGGTTAAATAATGTATTTTAAAACCTTGAACATGATAATAATAAATGTTAGCTCTTTTTCTGCCTCCCCACCCTCCACTTCTAATAGAATATGATAATTTTCTAACTTACTTTACTTAGAAGAATATCATTAGGGTAGAAAATGTGCCACGGTTGTCTATAGCAGTGCTACTCAAAGTGTGTTCTCCAGACCAGCACGTTACCAGTCTGCAGCAAAAGTAAGGAACTTATACCAAATGTAAGTCAGCTATGTCAATAAACACACTACTTAGTCCAGGTGCAATTTTTTTTTCATATCAAGACAATGAAGGAAGCACTGTGTTTAGTTATATTCCAGCACAAGCTTCTTATTTAACGCGTATTGGCACTTTGAATAGCATTGGGGTTTAGTCAAATATAAGAAGCAAAATATAATATCCTTTTAAAAATCAGATTTTCTTTTTCACTCTATATGCGACTTCATTATATATATTTCTGCTTGTCTACTACCGAGGAAACCACTCAAAGCTGGGCATTGGCAATTCATGTTACTTGTGTCAGTGGCACCGTTAGCATTTGTCAGCTTCAGGGCCTGTGACCAAATACCAAAAGTAGGCAGGTTTGTCACTGTCATATTTCTAGGCCCTTTTTCCCAACTCATTTACCAGCAAATATTCATTGACCTTCCACCACCTGCCAGATACCATGTGCCTGCTGACGCCCAGTGTTCTCACACTGCTGTGTTACAGCCTTGCGAGCCCCCAAGTTTGATGCGCCACCAAAATCTACTTTCCCACAAAGTTCCAGGGAACTGAAAGTCCCATTCCCTCAGTAATACAGAGGTGACTTTACCTCCTAGTTACATATTTGCAGTTTAAAATTTGAGCCTCTTACTGGAATGATATAAGACACATTTTTGAACTGTGGATGCACTACCTTAATCCATGAGCTGTAATCTTTCTTTAGTTCTGTTCACCGTGTATACCAGAAATACTTGTCATCACACATCTGTAAAGCTGCTGACCTCTGCCCTAAAGTGGGTGTTGAATTTTCCCACAACCTTTTACTTTGGTAACCTTCTGCCATGGAATGACCGTGGGCATGGAGACGTGAATCCAGGAAGCCAGTCAGACCTGTTCCTTGTATGTTTAAGGATTTAAAGTATTGGCTGTATATTGTTTTTAATTGCAGGCATCCTTTGATATTTGAAACTAATTAGATGGAGGCTTGGTGTATTTTTTTCCTATGTATTCCCAGATCTTTGGTGGTTTGTTAACATGATGTAGTAGACTAGGAATATCTACTTTTGCCTTCAGACTTTCGAAAACTAAAGTGCATGTTTCATAAAATTAAAGTGTCCCAAGAGCCAGTTAATGTAAAGCAATATTTTACCAAGGTCATAAGTGATTTAATATGAAAGATCATATTTTATTGTAACCATAACAGACTTAACAAAACCTAGGCAGACAAATTGCTGGTTTAGAGATGATCTGAACTTATTTTTCCCAAAAAAACAAAACCCACAAGATTGTGTATATAAGGCAACAGGCATTATTTCATTGATCCCCAAGGTTGTGGATCTAGCAGCAACTATTACAGTGTGCTTTGTTTTTATTATTGCTCTGTTTAGTTAGTCATCCAAATTCTAGCCATTTCTGTTTATAGCAAGATATAGCACATAGCCCAGGCAGCACAGCTAGTCATACCTTTTTATTGATGTAATTTGACTTATTTTGGTTCCTTTCCTAGTGTCTAACATTTTGTGAAGCCCTGACATAAATTATTGGCTTGTGTAACCCACTGCATCACCTTCACCCAGAGATTTGCTGCCTATGCAGTTCCTTAATTTTCAAGTGTGCGAGATTTATTTTTCCTTAGTGAGTCCTAATGTTTTTGCACGCACATGCACGTGAATGTGTGTGGGTACATAGGAATGCCAGTGAGAAAGTCAAACATATTCTTGGTTAATTCCTGCATGAGATTCTGGAGAAATCTTTAAACTTATAGATACTGGTTACTGTGTTCTCACATTGACTTATCATAACCAATATAGTGGTATTTTTAATTTTTTTTCCAGTTTTGCTTATTTTTCCAAGGAATTCTGACTAATCAGGACTCTACACTTCATCTCTCTCAGTGAATACTTATTGACTGCATAGCTGACCAGTTGATATTCCCTAAGCCAATGTAAGTGCGTAAGATACTCTTACAAGTGTTGTGTATCAGACAAGGCACTTCAGTCCTATAAGACCCTATAAGATAGAAGGAATTGTCTCCACTTTAAAAATGAGGACTTTGAAGTTCAGAAAACTTAAACACCTTACCCAAAGTCATACAGTTTATAAATGAAGGATCGGGGTGCTTTATCAAAAGACCTTTATGTACATTATTTTATTTGATCCTTATAAGTCCTGGAGGTGGACAGAATAAATTCTTTTCTATGCTGTTGAGTACGTGGTCACTACAGTGGACCTGGTTCAGTCCAGTACTGTCCTCTGAACTCTGATATTACTTGGCATTTGTTTAAAGTTTATAGGCCAGTAATGGCATTGGCCACACCATTTTAGTGCCCCTGTGGTTTTCCGGTGGATAGTTTTGTTAAGTGATTCTCTGTTGTCCCCAAGGTAGAGTCCCTGCTCAGATACTTGGTGTTCATGTAAGCATTCTTATAATGAAAAAACAACGGGGTGGGTCGGGGAGGGGGGAAGCCTTGCAAATCTGTTCTTGTCAACCACCTGCTTAAAACCTTCAAATAGTTTCCACAGGCTACCTTCCCACAACCCTTCCCCCTCAAAAACAACAACGAAAGGGCACTTTAGCATGCCAAAGGCTTCACATGATCTGTCTTCTTCCTCCCTTTTCAGCCTTATCTTCTGCTGCCACTTACCCCAAAACCCCTGCTACTGGCCCTTTATGCCAGGAAAGCTGAACTGCTTCACTGAGGTGAGGCCCACCTTCCACTTTTGCTTTTTTACCCCCTTTTACCCCCTTTGCCTGATATCTCCCCTTGTCATCCATGTGCTAAACTTCCATTCAGTCTCCACTGTACAGCTCTGCAGTCTTCTCTTCTATGAAGCCTTTCTTTACACTCCTGAACAGAGTTACTGTTCATCGTCTGTTCTCCCTGCAGAACTTAAAAAAAAAAAAAAAAAAAAAAAAGAAAAACTCAATTGGGAATTCCCTGGTGGTCCAGTGGTTAGGACTCCCCAGATTCCATCCCTGGTCAGGGAACTAAGATCTCACAAGCCTCACAGCGTGGCCAAGAAAAACCTCAGTCAAATATATCAATATTTTTACATTTCTCTTGTTATCTATTGTGTGTGTTTATGTCTCCCCTACTAGACTAATAAACTCTTTAAGGATGAGAGACCAAAGCTTACTCATCCCTTTATCCTAACACAGTGCTCAGCACAAAAAATGAACTCAGGAAAGGTTTGTACCTAGAAGACAAAAAGAATCATGACCTTCCTCTGTGGATTAAGGACTAAGAATTCAACACTGAAAGGAAGAACTTGCCATTTAAAAGGAGAGGGAGGTACACATTTGTATCAAATGAAATTACTGTCTTCACTTATAAATGTGCTGGGCTTTGCCTGTGTCTAGGAAAATAATGCAGGGCTTTGAGAAGTGGAGTGAGATTAAAGAGAAATTATACAGTGAGTAAGCATTTTCCCCAAAACTATTCCTTTGGTAATAAGTTGTTATAAGTTATTGAGTACCTTTTTCTCTTCTAGTTAAACAGAGAGCTGACAAATGTTTTCAAAGTGTTATCAGCATTTTCTAATAGTTTGTCTTTCACTGACACTTTTATTTAATTATTTCAGATGTAGTAGTAAATTACTGCCCTTGTGTGTAATTCAGCTAGTGGCAATATTGGGCAGATTGTTACCAACTCACCAGGATGTGTGACATGATGCCATTTGAAACTCTGAAAATGGAGGGGAAGGGATTGTGTCTTTAGATAACTCAGCCGTGGAGTTCTGGACCATTAATACCGTTTTTAGTTTTATAAAAATTGTACATGCTGTTAAAGAGTCAAATAGTTCCTTAAGGTTTATTATGAAAAACAGTATTTCTCCTTGTTCCCCAAAGGCAAACACTTTTCGATAATTTTAACAGATTCTCTTAGTATTTGTCTCCAAATAACTAAATAACCTGACAGTATTGATGCTTCTTGGGTTTTGTTTTAGGATTACCAGTGATTCCTTCAGTGAAGGATGAGAATTTAGCTCCCTTTCACCACCTCTTTACTGCAGCTATATTCCATTCTACCAATATAGATTAGTATTTAAATTACTAGTTCTATGTAAATTTCCCTCATAGATAAGAATGCAGTATAGTATACTATGATTACTTTTTTCCTACCTAATATTTTCTGTTTTCTTTGAAGTTTATGATTCTCTTATTTTTACTTTGATTAGTTTTCAGTATGCTTATAACTAATTCTACCCCAAATTCTCCACCAGTTATCTAAATCTCCTTTCAAAATGTTCAGACATATCAGATGTACAATCTGTTACTTGTCAGGTATTCAGTCAGTTTAATCTTTGGAAGAAATCTCTCCTGAAGCCTTCTGACATGCTTCAGTCTCTATGCCTTTACTATAATCCTAGGGGGATTCCCATCACTCCTCTTCTGTTGAAATCCATTTCTCGAATGGATTCCATGTCTTCCTCTTTCTCAGTGTACTCTCTTGTTTTGTTGGCGAATATCCTCCTATAGCTTCCTAAGAAGAGGTAAATTATAGTGACTTTGTAAATATAAAAATATCTTTATTCTTTTTTGGCTGGGTATGGAATTAGGCTGGAAAAAATATCTATATATATGTATATATAGATAGATTTTTTTGGAAGAATTTTCAAGTGGTTGCTCCATTATATTTTAGCTTCTGGTGTTACTTTTGAGAAACCTAAAGATATTTGATTCCCCCTTTTTTTGAATGTGATCTATTTACTTATTTTCTTTTTCTTTGCTTTGTTTTCTTTCTGGAAATTTGTAGGAACTCCTCAGTGTTTTAAAATTTCAGACTGATGGGCCGTTGAGTTTATTTTTATCCATTGTGCTAGGTACTCAGTGGATCCTTTCAGTCTGAAAATTCATGTCATTAAGTTCTGGGAAATTTCTTTGAATTACTTCATTGATGATTTCTTCTTTATTTTCTCTTCTCTTTCTAGGCTACATTATATTTAGGTGTTCGATCTCCCATACTGATCCTCTAATGTTCTTATCTCTTTTCTCCTGTTTTTCATCTCTTTTTCTTCTAACTCCTCAGAGATTCCCTTAACTTTATGTCTTGCCCTTGTATTTTTTGTTTTTCATATTTCGCTTTCATATTTTAAATTGTTAAGAACTTTTTCTCTGAGTAGCATCACGTGTGTAGTATCTTCTTTTATCCATCTCAGCATATTAATGGTTTTTAAAATATTCTTGTTTCTGTTTTCGGTTTGATCTTGATACTATAATTTGCCTTAGAGGCTTTTCTTAAGTTTGGTGATACTTAATTGCATATTTATTTTTAAGAGGAGAGGACTAGAAAACATTGGAAGCTCTTCGTATGTGGACTGAGGTGGTTAACTGTGGGGTTCACTGTAGGGTAATTTGGCTCAGCTCTTTTCATTGGGGAACACCTGATGTCATTCTGCTTAGGTCCCTCCTCTTGGGCTTGTCTAGGATCTCTCAGTTATCCACCGTGAAGTATTTGCCTGTGCAGAGTGGAGGGGAAGAGGACTGGAGGTCACAGCATTTAATACGCATACGTTCATTTAATCACCTTGTTTTCAATACAGTGCCTTTGCCCTTAATTGTGTTGATGTTTCCCTCTCCAGAGAATAAAATTCTAGTTTATTTGCCAAGGTGTAAGAGTAGTTGTTGCCTGACTCTGTGGAGTTGGGAGGAGATCTGGAAATATAATTGTCTTACAGATTTTCACCTAGTCTTCCTGGTTTGTTTTTTTTTAATTGAGATGTAAGTGACTTACAACACTGTATCAGTTTCAGGTGCATAACATAATGATGCACTGTTTGTATACACTGCAAAATGATCACCCAGGTTTCTGTTCTTAACTCCAGTTTTACTGCCACTTTAAGAAGTACTTGGGGGTCACCAATTCCTGAGCCTTATGGTTGTTACTGAATTATAGCTCACATCGCCTCTCAACCCCCCTCTTCTGGCTTAGAATTCAAACTTTTTAAAGTCAGCTTAGTTACCACTCATCCATCTGCTTTTCAGCTTCCAAAATTTTGTTGCTATTACAACCTTTCCTATTCTCTCTCTTCGTTATATTTACATATAAGCACGATACATACAGGGGATAATAATTTAAAACATTACTGTCTTCTCATTAGAAACAATGGAAGCATAAAGGTAGAAAACCCCATTACTGACATGTTACTGGAGTTTTGGGAGGTTGCAAAAGTAAATGTACAGCGTGGTGCAGTGGTTAAGAATCCGCCTGCCAATGCAGGGGACATGGGTTCGAGCCCTGGTCCAGGAAGATCCCACATGCCACGGAGCACCTAAGCCCATGCACCACAACTACTGAGCCTGCACACTAGAGCCCGTGAGCCACAACTACTGAGCCCACATGCCACAACTGCTGAAACCCGTGTGCCCTAGAGCCCGTGCTCCGCAACAAGAGAAGCCACGGCAATGAGAAGTCCATGTACCGCAACAGAGTAGCCCCCACTTGACACACCTAGAGAAAGCCCACACACAGCAACGAAGACCCAACACAACCAAAAATAAATAAATAAATAAAAATTAAAAAAAAAAAAGTAAATGTATATGTTTCAATCTGCCATCTTAACCCACAAGTCCCCAAAAGAAGTTTTTAAATGAAGGAAGGTTTTTTAAAGGTATAAGAAACCAGTGAACTTTAAAATATTCTTCTTATTTTAACCAAATTCAGCCTGATTTTGTTGCATTTCCAACAGTAGAAGAATGAGATCCAAATACAGCTAGTGAATGTCTCAAAGCCACAACGAGGCTTTTTGACTATTTGTCTTTTCCTGTCAAGAATTAAAATCCAGAGAGTCACAAAACCTAGAGATCCAAGACATTTCCTCTAATTTCCAGCACTTCTCTGCAGTATTCCTAAGAGATACCCCTTGTGCTCCTTAAAACTATTTGATGTGGAATGTATTACCTTCTGAGACAGTTCATAAATTTATTCTGTGAAAATAGGGAGGGAAGTAGGTTAGAAAGTTGGTTCTGTCACTCTGTAATGTTTATCCATAATATCCATGTTATAAAAACAGTATCCTGGGAACAGCGTTATTTGATATTCATGGCTTTAAATCAGATAGACTAGAGTTTTATTGGTTTTATCAGTTGTGTAACCTTTAGGAATTACTTAACACTCTGAACCTGTATCATCATCTGTGAATCAAAGATTAAATACAGTCGGCCCACCTCATCCACGGGTTTGGCATCCGTGGATACGGTGGGCCCATGTAGGAACTTGAGCAACTTTGGATTTTGGTATCTGCAGGGTTCCTAGAACGAATCCCCCACTGATACTGAGGGACATCTTTAATATCTTGAGGGTTTATAAGCTTTAAATAAGATACAATATTAAAGGACCTGGCAAAGAGCTTAGCACACAGAAGCTGAACACTAAATGATATCCATTTTTCTTCTTACTGGTTCAATCAGAGAAAGCTTTTCAGTGTATAACATTTGGACTATACCTGAAGAGAGGGTAAGATTTTAATAGATAAGCCAGAGGTGGAGACCTTCCTGGAAGGATAGACCTCCCAGACTGAAGGAATAGCATGACAAAGCCATAGCTGTATCAGAGAATCAAGATCTGAGGCTTATTTAAGGAATGGCAATAATTTTTAGGTGTTTGGATTATAGAGCACATGAAAGGCTACAGCATAATGTGAGTGAGGCTAGGAAGGTTTTGACATAGGACACCTCAGCAAGAAAATTCAAAAGCTGGTGTTCTCACATATTGCAGCACTGAGTGAGACACAGACAAAGCAAGGATTCATTGGGAAATCGAGGCTCCCTTCTCTGTTAAAGCTTACTTAACATGGCTTTTTAACGACCTGATAGAGATCAAAATTGTAATGGAAGTGATTGATAATCCTGGAAAAATGTATGTTACATATGTAGTTACTCTAAACAAGTCAAGAACGTAAGTAAAGAATATGTCCAAGAGAAGAAGATTGCTGTCTTCATATTTCAAAGGCTGTCAGGGGAAGAAGGAGTAAAATTAAACCTTGCTGATGGATTAGATTAATACAAATAGGTAGGAATCAGGAAGAGGGAGTTCTTAGTTCATATGAGAAAGAATTTTTATCAAAACTACCCAACAGTGAAATGGAAAGCTTGGGATGAATTAAGTATCTAGTCATTAGAGGTGTACATACTAAAGCTAGATGATTGTCAAAGATGCCGTAGAAAGTGGGACTGTTCTTTGAAAAGGTAAAAGCAAGTGCCTTCTAAGGTTATGCTCTACTCCATATGGTTCTGTGCCTGACCAGGGCTCTTACATTATCTAGGTATAAACCTCGTATCAAGCTTTTCCCACAACAAACTATTCCACAAACTAGAACCTTGAGGACTGTTACAAACACTCTGAGGCAATGCCGTCCTTTAGTCAACTGTTTAAACTGCTTCAAAGAGTTCCAGTAGCCCTCACTAGAGCAGGCTCCTGATGGTGCCTTAACCAGGGACTTCTCCACAGTTCTGTTGAACACAGTGGGACAGTCTCACCCAAGTGAAGCCTTTGGTGCTGCTCGATGGACCTCAAGGACATCCTCGCCCAAACAAGAGCTTCCAGACTCTTGAGACAGTGCTTGTCATCCCCCTGCAAACCTCTAGTGGCTATAATACGCTTTCCTTCTCTTTGTGTTAACTGAAACTTGAGCCCCTTCCATTGGAGACTTGTTTTTTGACACTCCACAAGAACAAGAAGGTGATAAAGATGGAGGGAGGGATGGGTAGTTTGTACATTTCTCCAGACCATTACTTTTCCCTCCTTGTGTAAAACCATCATTCCTTCTTTGGAGCTGTTTAACTGTTCAACTCTCCATCACACCTAATCTTGAACATCTGATATGCTGGTTACTTCTTGGGGGCACTCAGAACTTGGAACCTTGCTTAAGGTCTTCCTTTCTAGGCCGCTGCTCGTATAATAACCGTGTTTTACCCTAATCTCATCCCGTCTTTCCCATACCAAACTGTGTGCTGTTTCCCATGTTCTCTCTTGCTTCTGTGCTTTTATGCACGCAGTTTCCTCTATTTGGAATACCGTTTCCCTACTCTTTCACCTAATAAAATCCAGCTTGCACTGTGTGGCCATATAGGTTATTACTTCCTTATTACTTCCTTTCCAAACATACTTGTCTCCCCTAGACTTGGTTAGGCGTCCTTCCTCTGTGTTCCTATGATTTTCTCTAATGTGATATTTATTATTCTTTAATACATTTATGTTTCTGATTTTTAAATGTCTTTTCCATTATATTATTATTACCCGGAAAGCAGGAGTTGCCTCTTCTTTATTTTATAACTCCAACCCATGGCCTAGCACATAGAAGGTGTTCAGTATCTATTGGCAGAATGTATACATGATTCCAGCTGGTTGTCCACTTTGTGCCTATACAAGACTGAAGGTGGAACAAAAAGGAGTGGACTAGGTCTTATTACTGTAGCTAGTTTATATCTAGTTCAAATTCTGTTTGGAATGTATATATTCATACCAGTTAAATAAATAAATACACACACACTGATGGACTTAGGTTCAGAACGTAATTCTGCCCTTTACCTCCTGTTGTTTTACGCTTTCTTCCGGATAGCCCTACACTGTCACCCCACTTTTCTGTTTCTGCCAATTTTCCAGTCCCCTTACTTCAGCCCTTTGGCATTTCTTATCTTCAGAATGTTATGAATATGTCACCTACCTTGGATGTTTTCTTTTTGGTGAGTCCTGTCTTTTAACGGTATAGAACAGCGGTCCCCAACCTTTTTGGTACCAGGGACCGGTTTCATGGGAGACAATTTTTCCGCAGGTGGGGCGGGGCGGGGGGAAATGGTTCAGGCAGTAACGCAAGCGATGGTTCAGGGGGTAACGCGAGCGATGGGGAGTGGTGGGGAGCAGCAGATGAAGCTTCGCTTGCTCACCCGCTGCTCCTCTCAGGCTGTGTGGCCCGGCTCCTAACAGGCTGCAGACCGATACCAGGGGTTGGGGACCCCTGTGAATGTTTCATTTAAGACATGTCTGATTCAGTTGAGACCAAAAATAATAGGCTTCACTAAAGGAAGTTAGGAGAAAAACTAGTAATGATTGAAGCAGAAAAATAAGGTGCAGCATTAATGGTTAAGTGTAAAAAAACAGTAATGTTCTTAGGAATAGCTGTTGAGGAAAGGGGATGAGAACGAACAACTGTAAGATACTTACAACTCACAGACTGTGTTGAGAGCTTTACACACATTATTTTCTTTATTCCATACAATAACCCTGCAGCAGATGTTGTTACATGCATTATGCAGATGAGGAACCAAAGGTTCAGAGGGGTCAAGTGACTTGCTCAAGGTCACAAAGGTGTTCACTTGCAAACCTGGAATTCCAAACTAAGACCTTTTCACTTTTTAATTCCGCTCCGTTACCACTTCATATATTTTAAATTGGCTTTTTATTAGGTTATTTTTGATTTAAGAATTTTGGAAGTTAGCTAGGAAGTTAACGTGAAAGTGGCAGTTTGAAGATAGAAGATCATGTGGTTTAATAACCTTGGAATAGTCCTTGGAATAGCTAATTGGTTTGATGGGGTGGTTTTGTGTCATAACCTGTTCAAAGATTATTAACTAATAGTGCCAGAGAGCAATATTTAAATAGCAAATGGAGCTCTCATTTACCAAATCTCTTGATGGAAATTTTAACACAATCTAAAATTTGTGCTAATTTTTTTTTGTATCTTTTTCTTGGACAATTGTCCAAAATTGTTCATGCCTGCTTAGATGATTAACACATTATATAAACTTTATTTTCAATGCACTTTGTTCAGAAGAAAATTGTATTCACACTCCATTGTGAGAAATTAAATGATTCCTTGGCCAGTCTGCTCCTCTTTCCCTCGACACCCCCCAACACTCACACACACACACACACACACATACATACATACATACATACATACATACACACACACATTCATCTAATGCACTTCCCTGCCTGTGAGCTTCACTTAGATTCTTTCCTCCATCTCCACTGATTTGCCTTTTTTCCTACTATTTCCTACTATTTACTATTTACTTGGCTCAGCTCACTTTTGTCAGATTATGGCTTAGGTCCCAACACTTCAAGAAAGTTTTTCCCATGGAGATTTCTCCGTAAATCAAATAAGCAAATTTGGATTTCACCCCTGCAGTCTGCAACTCAGTTCCCCCCCAAAAGTTTATTAATTACCATGCACCTGGCATAATGTTAGTTGGCAGGCATTTACTGATAAATAAAATAGATCTGTGCTATTAACATAGTCTTATTGTAGGTACTGTGTAAGGTGTATGGGAGCAAATTATTCAATCTTTCTGTATCTCAGTCTCTTCATCTATAATATGGGGACAATAATAGTACCTGCTTTGTTACAGTTCTTACGATGATGATTGCATGAGTTAGTATTTGTATAGTACTTAAGACAGGGCCTAGCATATAGAAAATGCTATAGAATTATTTTTATTTACCAAAACAAAACTGAACATTGCAATACTTTATCTAGTTCTAAAAAATCCTATTGGTATCTACTAGTATCATAATAAATTTATAGGTTAGTTTATAGAAAAATGTCATTTTTATAGTAACAAATCTTCCTATCCAAGAACAGGGTGAATTTCCATTTATTAAGATCTTCTTTTGCATCCCTTAATAGGATATTAAGGTTTTCATCATATAGATCTCACCATTTGGTTATTTTTGTTTCTAGGTATTTTATCTTTGTTGCTGTTTAAGTTAGCACCATGTAATAGTCTGATTCAATATTATTTATATAAAGACTACTGATTTTTGTTTTTAAATTTTCCGCTGAATTTGTGATGAGTCTTCAGTTGGTTTGCTTGGATTTTCTAAATGTGTAATCATATCATCTCTCATGCTACCTGTTCATCAAGGAACTGCTCAGGCCACATTCTCCCCACGAATTCGCTCCAAGTATCTTCAAGTAAAAGGTAGACATAATCTTTAACACCTGTATTAGTTTTCTGTTGCTGCGTAATAAATTACCACAAATTTAGCAGCTTAAACAACATGGGTTTTTTAACTTCACAGCTCTGTAGGTCAGAAGTCTGAGTGGGCTCATCCGGTCTCTCTGCTCAGGGGCCGACAAGGCCAAAATCAAGGTGTTGCTCAGGCTGGGCTCTGATCTGGAGACTCTTGGGAATAATCCACTTCCAAACTCATTGAAAGTGTTGGCAGAATCCAGTTCCTTGCAACTGTAGGTCTGAGCAGGCTTTACTGGCTTTCTGCTCCTAGAGGCCTCCTGCATTCCTTCTCACATGGTCCCTCCATCCTCTCACCAGTAATGTCCTATCAAGCACTTCTCACAGTGCAAATCTCTCAGAACACTCTTTTTTTCTAGCCAGAGAAAACTCTCTGCTTTTAAAGGCTCGTGTGATTAGATTAGGCCTACCCAGATAATATCCCTTTGCCATAAATATAAAATAATCAGGGGAGTAACACTGGGGCTAAGGGTCATACAGGCCATCTTAAAATTCTGCCTATTGCCCCACCCTTCAAACTCTCATTGAAAGTTGTACTTTCCTTCTAGATTCACTTAGTTATCATTCATTTACGAGGTAACTGCCTCAGAGTGGCATCCATGGCTGAGTCACTTTATGACACTCTTATCATACCTTGCAAACCTTCCCTGTAGTAGATATTCAGTACGTATCCAATGAATTAATTATACTTTTTGTTAAATGAATCACGAGATGAAAAGATGAGCAGAGTTATTCCAGACCAGATTGTAAGAACATCTGTCCAATTGGAAGGGCAGTGTGTACTTGACAGTTCATTGCCACTTGGGAGGCGTTTTTTTGTTTATTTTGCTTCTCCTTTTTTGAAGCTACATTTATTTATGATCAACCAGAGAGACTAAACAATGGATGCATGGGCTTGGGCTCTAATGCAATTCAAGTGAGGTCAGAAGAATTCCACACACACACACACAAAAAAAAACCCTTAAAAAGCATGAAGTAGATATTACAGTAAAGTTAATATTTGAAAGGGAAAAAATCATTAGTAAGAGAAAAAAGCATTCTGGAAAACTGTGTTCCATTTAAGGCACCTCATTACCAGATTATTTAAGGGAAACTGGAGGGAGTTCAGAGACGTAAAGAATGATGGGGCTTCCCTGGTGGCGCAGTGGTTGAAAGTCCGCCTGCTGATGCAGGGGACGCGGGTTTGTGCCCCGATCCGGGAAGATCCCACATGCACGGAGCAGCTAGGCCCATGAGCCATGGCCACTGAGCCTGCGTGTCCGGAGCCTGTGCTCCACAACGGGAGAGGCCCCAGCAGTGAGAGGCCCGTATACAGCTGAAAAAAAAAAAAAAAAAGAATGATGAAGAGGCTGTAGGGATTAATACAAGCAAAGATTTTAAACAACTAAATATGTATAGCTTAACTGAACAACAGCTGAGTAGAGATGTAACTGTTGTCAAATGTCTGATATCAAGAGAAGGAATGTGTTTCTCTGAAGAGTTGAGAGTCCCTTTCTAAGTATTAGAATTAAATGAGAAAACAATCTTTTCTGTCCAACTTGTAAGCAGTATTTAGATTGTGTGTTGGGATGTGAAGTGTCAGAGTTGAATTCAAATCCCAGCTCCACTACCTGCTACCTGCGAAAATTCAGACAACTCCTTTAACCTCTTTCACTTTGTCACGTGTAGAGTGGGAATTATATGACCTACCTCATGGGGTTATTACGAAGATTAAATGAAGCAGTAAACAGTGAGGTTCTGTGCCTGGCACGGGTTGCAAGTTGAGGAGAATGGTAAATGCTATTGGTATTACCATTACCGTCTTCATTCTTTTTTTATTTTTAAACATCTTTATTGGGGTATAATTGCTTTACAATGGTGTGTTAGTTTCTGCTTTATAACAAAGTGAATCAGCTATACATATACATATGTTCCCATATGTCTTCCCTCTTGCGTCTCCCTCCCTCCCACTCTCCCCCTCCCACCCCTCCAGGCTGTCACAAAGCCCCAAGCTAATATCCCTGTGCCTTGCGGCTGCTTCCCCCTAGCTATCTACCTTACTACGTTTGTTAGTGTGTATATGTCCATGACTCTCTCTTGCCCTGTCAAAACTCACCCTTCCCCCTCCCCATATCCTCAAGTCCGTTCTCCAGTAGGTCTGCGTCTTTATGCCTGTCCCACCCCTAGGTTCTTCATGACATTTTTTTCCCTTAAATTCCATATATATGTGTTAGCATACGGTATTTGTCTTTTTCTTTCTGACTTACTTCACTCTGTATGACAGACTCTAGGTCTATCCATCTCATTACAAATAGCTCAATTTCATTTCTTTTTAAGGCTCAGTAATATTCCACTGTGTATATGTGCCACATCTTCTTTATCCATTCATCCGATGATGGGCGCTTAGGTTGTTTCCATGTCCTGGCTATTGTAAATAGAGCTGCAATGAACATTTTGGTACATGACTCTTTTTGAATTTTAGTTTTCTCAGGGTATATGCCCAGTAGTGGGATTGCTGGGTCAAATGGTAATTCTATTTGTAGTTTTTTAAGGAACCTCCATACTGTTCTCCATAGTGACTGAACCAATTCACATTCCCACCAGCAGTGCAAGAGTGTCCCCTTTTCTCCACACCCTCTCCAGCATTTATTGTTTCTAGATTTTTTGATGATGGCCATTCTGACTGGTGTGAGATGATATCTCATTGTAGTTTTGATTTGCATTTCTCTAATGATTAATGATGTTGAGCATTCTTTCATGTGTTTGTTGGCATTCTGTATATCTTCTTTGGAGAAATGTCTGTTTAGGTCTTCTGCCCATTTTTGGATGGGGTTGTTTGTTTTTTTGTTATTGAGCTGCATGAGCTGCTTGTAAATTTTGGAGATTAATCCTTTGTCAGTTGCTTCATTTGCAAATGTTTTCTCCCATTCTGAGGGTTGTCTTTTGGTCTTGATTATGGTTTCCTTTGCTGTGCAAAAGCTTTGAAGTTTCATTAGGTCCCATTTGTTTATTTTTGTTTTTATTTCCATTACTCTAGGAGGTGGGTCAGAAAGGATCTTGCTGTGATTTATGTCATAGAGTGTTCTTCCTATGTTTTCCTCTAAGAGTTTGATAGTTTCTGGCCTTACATTTAGGTCTTTAATCCATTTTGAGCTTATTTTTGTGTATGGTGTTAGGGAATGATCTAATCTCATACTTTTACATGTACCTGTCCAGTTTTCCCAGCACCATTTATTGAAGAGGCTGTCCTTTCTCCACTGTACATTCCTGCCTCCTTTATCAAAGATAAGGTGTCCATATGTGCGTGGGTTTATCTCTGGGCTTTCTATCCTGTTCCACTGATCTATCTTTCTGTTTTTGTGCCAGTACCATACTGTCTTGATTACTGTTGCTTTGTAGTATAGTCTGAAGTCAGGGAGCCTGATTCCTCCAGCTCCTTTTTTCGTTCTCAAGATTGCTTTGGCTATTCAGGGTCTTTTGTGTTTCCATACAAATTGTGAAATTTTTTGTTCTAGTTCTGTGAAAAATGCCAGTGGTAGTTTGATAGGGATTGCATTGAATCTGTAGATTGCTTTGGGTAGTAGAGTCATTTTCACAATGTTGATTCTTCCCATCCAAGAACATAGTATATCTCTCCATCTATTTGTATCATCTTTAATTTCTTTCATCAGTGTCTTATAATTTTCTGCGTACAGGTCTTTTGTCTCCCTGGGTAGTTTTATTCCTAGATATTTTATTCTTTTTGTTGCAATGGTAAATGGGAGTGTTTTCTTGATTTCACTTTCAGATTTTTCATCATTAGTATATAGGAATGCCAGAGATTTCTGTGCATTAATCTTGTATCCTGCTACTTTACCAAATTCATTGATTAGCTCTAGTAGTTTTCTGGTAGCATCTTTAGGATTCTCTATGTATAGTATCATGTCATCTGCAAACAGTGACAGTTTTACTTCTTCTTTTCCAATTTGGATTCCTTTTATTTCCTTTTCTTCTCTGATTGCTGTGGCTAAAACTTCCAATACTATGTTGAATAAGAGTGGTGAGAGTGGGCAACCTTGTCTTGTTCCTGATCTTAGTGGAAATGCTTTCAGTTTTTCACCATTGAGGATGATGTTTGCTGTGGGCTTGTCATATATGGCCTTTATTATGTTGAGGAAAGTTCCCTCTATGCCTACTTTCTGGAGGGTTTTTATCATAAATGGGTGTTGAATTTTGTCGAAAGCTTTCGCTGCATCTATTGAGATGATCATATGGTTTTTCTCCTTCAATTTGTTAATATGGTTTATCACATTGATAGATTTGCATATATTGAAGAATCCTTGCATTCCTGGAATAAACCCCACTTGATCATGGTGTATGATCCGTTTAATGTGCTGTTGGATTCTGTTTGCTAGTATTTTGTTGAGGATTTTTGCATCTATGTTCATCAGTGATACTGGCCTGTAGTTTTCTTTCTTTGTGACATCCTTGTCTGGTTTTGGTATCAAGGTGATGGTGGCTTCATAGAAGGAATTTGGGAGTGTTCCTCCCTCTGCTATATTTTGGAAGAGTTTGAGAAGGATAGGTGTTAGCTCTTCTCTAAACGTTTGATAGAATTCACCTGTGAAGCCATCTGGTCCTGGGCTTTTGTTTGTTGGAAGGTTTTAAATCACAGTTTCAATTTCAGTGCTTGTGATTGGTCTGTTCATATTTTCTATTTCTTCCTGATTCAGTCTTGGCAGGTTGTGCATTTCTAAGAATTTGTCCATTTCTTCCAGATTGTCCATTTTATTGGCATAGAGTTGCTTGTAGTAATCTCTCATGATTTTTTTTATTTCTGCCGTGTCAGTTGTTACTTCTCCTTTTTCATTTCTAATTCTATTGATTTGAGTCTTCTCCCTTTTTTTCATGATGAGTCTGGCTAGTGGTTTATCTATTTTGTTTATCTTCTCAAAGAACCAGCTTTTAGTTTTATTGATCTTTGCTATCGTTTCCTTCATTTCTTTTTCATTTATTTCTGATCTGATTTTTATGATTTCTTTCCTTCTGCTAGCTTTGGTGTTCTTTTGTTCTTCTTTCTCTAATTGCTTGAGGTGCAAGGTTAGGTTGTTTATTCCAGATGTTTCCTGCTTCTTAAGGTGGGCTTGTATTGCTATAAACTTCCCCCTTAGAACTGCTTTTGCTGCATCCCATAGGTTTTGGGTCGTTGTGTCTCCATTGTCATTTGTTTCTTGGTATTTTTTTATTTCCTCTTTGATTTCTTCAGTGATCACTTCATTATTAAGTAGTGTATTGTTTAGCCTCCATGTGTTTGTATTTTTTACAGATCTTTTCCTGTAATTGATATCTAGTCTCATGGTGTTGTGGTCAGAAAAGATACTTGGTACAATTTCAGTTTTCTTAAATTTACCAAGGCTTGATTTGTGACCCAAGATATGATCTATCCTGGAGAATGTTCCATGAGCACTTGAGAAAAATGTGTATTCTGTTGTTTTTGGATGGAGTGTCCTATAAATATCAATTAAGTCCATCTTGTTTAATGTATCATTTAAAGCTTGTGTTTCCTTATTTATTTTCATTTTGGATGATCTGTCCATGGGTGAAAGTGGGGTGTTAAAGTCCCCTACTATGAATGTGTTACTGTCAATCTCCCCTTTTATGGCTGTTAGTATTTGCCTTATGTATTGAGGGGCTCCTATGTTGGGTGCATAAATATTTACAATTGTTATATCTTCTTCTTGGGTCGATCCCTTGATCATTATGTAGTGTCCTTCTTTATCCCTTTTAATAGTCCTTATTTTAAAGTCTATTTTGTCTGATATGAGAATTGCTACTCCAGCTTTCTTTTGGTTTCCATTTGCGTGGAATATCTTTTTCCATCCCCTTACTTTCAGTCTGTATGTGTCTCTAGGTCTGAAGTGGGTCTCTTGTAGACAGCATATATAAGGGTCTTGTTTTTGTATCCATTCAGCCAATCTGTGTCTTTTGGTGGGAGCATTTAGTCCATTTACATTTAAGGTAACTATTGATATGTATGTTCCTATTCCCATTTTCTATATTGTTTTGGGTTCGGTGTTATAGGTCGTTTCCTTCTCTTGCGTTTCTTGTCTAGAGAAGTTCCTTTAGCATTTGTTGTAAAGCTGGTTTGGTGGTGCTGAACTCTCTCAGCTTTTGCTTGTCTGTAAAGGTTTTAATTTCTCCATCAAATGTGAATGAGATCCTTGCTGGGTAGAGTAGTCTTGGTTGCAGGTTTTTCTCCTTCATCACTTTCAGTATGTCCTGCCACTCCCTTCCGGCTTGTAGGGTTTCTGCTGAGAGATCAGCTGTTAACCTTATGGGGATTCCCTTGTGTGTTATTTGTTGTTTTTCCCTTGCTGCTTTTAATATGCTTTCTTTGTATTTAATTTTTGACAGTTTGATTAATATGTGTCTTGGCGTGTTTCTCCTTGTATTTATCCTGTATGGGACTCTCTGTGCTTCCTGGACTTGATTAACTATTTCCTTTCCCATATTAGGGAAGTTTTCAACTATAATCTCTTCAAATATTTTCTCAGTCCCTTTCTTTCTTTCTTCTTCTTCTGGAATCCCTATAATTCTAATGTTGGTGCGTTTCATGTTGTCTCAGAGGTCTCTGAGACTGTCCTCAGTTCTTTTCATTCTTTTTTCTTTATTCTGCTCTGCAGTAGTTATTTCCACTACTTTATCTTCCAGGTCACTTATCCGTTCTTCTGCCTCAGTTATTCTGCTATTGATCCTATCTAGAGTGGTTTTAATTTCATTTATTGCATTGTTCATCGTTGCTTGTTTCATCTTTAGTTCTTGTAGGTCCTTGTTAACTGTTTCTTGCATTTTGTCCATTCTACTTCCAAGATTTCGGATCATCCTTACTATCATTATTCTGAATTCTTTTTCAGGTAGATTGCCTATTTCCTCTTCATTTGTTAGGTCTGGTGGGTTTTTATCTTGCTCCTTCATCTGCTGTGTGTTTTTCTGTCTTCTCATTTTGCTTATCTTACTGTGTTTGGGGTCTCCTTTTTGCAGGCTGCACGTTCGTAGTTCCCGTTGTTTTTGATGTCTGTCTCCAGTGGCTAAGGTTGTTTCAGTGGGTTGTGTAGGCTTCCTGGTGGAGGGGACTAGTGCCTGTGTTGTGCTGGATGAGGCTGGATCTTGTCTCTCTAGTGGGCAGGTTCACATCTGGTGGTGTGTTTTGGGGTGTCTGTGGCCTTATTATGATTTTAGGCAGCCTCTCT
Organism: Phocoena phocoena; assembly: GCF_963924675.1. Lineage (NCBI taxonomy): Eukaryota > Metazoa > Chordata > Mammalia > Artiodactyla > Phocoenidae > Phocoena > Phocoena phocoena. The sequence continues at coordinate 56,591,385 of NC_089226.1, read as the reverse complement.
GCGAATGGGTGGGGTTGTGTTCCTGTTTTGCTAGTTGTTCGGTATAGGTTGTCCAGCACTGTGGCTTGCTGGTCGTTGAGTGAAGCTGGGTGCTGGTGTTAAGATGGAGGTCTCTGGGAGATTTCCACCGTTTAATATTATGTGGAGCTGGGAGGTCTCTTGTTGACCAGTGTCCTGAAGTTGGCTCTCCTACCTCAGAGGCAGAGCCCTGACTCCTGGGCTGGAGCACCAAGAGCCTTTCATCCACACGGCTCAGAATAAAAGGGAGAAAAAGTAGAGAGAATTAGTAGAAGTATGAGGAAAGAAAGAAGGAAAGGAGGGAAGGAAGGAAGAAAGAAGCAAAGAAGGAAAGAAAGGAGGGAGGGAGGAAGGAAGGAAGGAAGGAGGGAAAGAAGGAAAAAAGACAGAAAGAAAGAAGATACAGTAAAAATAAAATAAAGTATAATATAGTTATTGAACTAAAAAATATTTAGAAAAAAAAAAAAAACGGACGGATAGAACCCTAGGACAAATGTTGGAAGCAAAGCTATACAGAGAAAATCTTACACAGAAGCATACACATACACGTTCACAAAAAGAGGCAAAGGGGGAAAAATCATAAATCCTGCTCCCAGAGACCACCTCCTCAACCTGGGGTGATTCGCTGTCTAAAGGAGGGAAGGAAGGAAGGAAGGAAAGAAAGAAAGAACGAAGGTAAAGTACAATAAAGTTATTACAATTAAAATTAATTATTAAGAAAAAAAATTTTTTTTTTAAAAACCATGGACGGATAGAGCCCTAGGACAAATGGTGGAAGCAAGAGTATACAGACAAGATCTCACACAGAAGCATACACGCACACATTCACAAAAAGAGGAAAAGGGAAAAAAACCACAGATCTCGCTCCTAAATTCCACCTCTTCAATTTGGGATCACTCCCTGTCTATTCAGGTATTCCACAGATGCAGGGCACATCAAGTTGATTGTGGAGCTTCAATCCGCCGCCTCCGCGGCTGCCGGGAGAGACCTCCCCCTCCCCTCCCTGCTCTCACAGCTCACAGGAGCTCAGCTTTGTACCCTGCCCTGCCCCTGCGCGCAGGTCGCTGGAGGGCGTCTGTTTTTTGCTCAGACAGGACGGGGTTAAAGGAGCCGCTGATTCGGGGGCTCCGGCTCACTCAGGCCGGGGGTTGGGGGATGGGGGAAGGAGGGGCACTGCGTGCGGGGCAGGCCTGCGGCGGCAGAGGCGACGCGTCGCTGCGGCAGAGGCCGGCGTGACGTTGCACCAGCCTGAGACCCGCCGTGCGTACTCCCGGGGAAGTTGTCCCTGGATCCCGGGAACCTGGCAGTGGCGGCCTGCACAGGCTCCGCGGAAGAGGGGCGCGGAGAGTGACCTGTGCTCGCACACCGCTCCCCTGGTGGCGGCAGCAGCAGCCTTAGCGTCTCCCGCCCGTCTCTGGGGTCCGCGGTTCTAGCCGCGGCTCGCGCCCGTCTCGGGTTCGCGCTTCCAGCCGCGGCTCGCGCCCGTCTCGGGGGCTCGCGCCCTCAGCCGCGGCTCGCGCCCGTCTCTGGAGTTCCTTTAAGCAGCGCTCTTAAACCCCTCTCCTCGCGCACCAAGAAACAAAGAGGGAAGAAAAAGTCTCTTGCCTCTTCGGCAGGTGCGGGCTTTTCCCCGAACTCCCTCCCGGCTAGTCGTGGCGCACCAACCCCTTCAGGCTATGTTCAAGCCGCCAACCCCAGTCCTCTCCCTGCGCTCCGTCCAAAACCGAAACCCGAGCCTCAGCTCGCAGCCCCGCCTGCCCCGGCGGGTGAGCAGACAAGCCTCTCGGGTTGGTGAGTGCCGGTCGGCACCGATCGTCTGTGCAGGAATCTCCCCGCTTTGCCCTCCGCACCCGTCGCTGTGCACTACTCCGCGGTCCCGAAGCTCCCCCCTCCGCCTCCCGCAGTCTCCGCCCGCGAAGGGGCTTCCTAGTGTGTGGAAACTTTTCCTCCTTCACAGCTCCCTCCCACTGGTGCAGGTGCCGTCCTTATTCTTTTGTCTCTGTTTTTTCTTTTTTTCTTTTGCCCTACCCAGGTACTTGGGGAGTTTCTTGCCTTTTGGGAGCTCTCAGGTCTTCTGCCAGCCTTCAGTAGGTGTTCTGTAGGAGTTGTGCCATGTGTAGATGTATTTCTGGTGTATCCGTGAGGAGGAAGGCGATCTCCACGTCTTACTCTTCTGCCATCTTCCAACCCATCCACCCGTCTTCATTCTTAAGTGGTTAAGAGTTCAAAGTGCTAGAGTCAGACAAAGCTGGGGTGCAAATTCAAGCTCTACAATCTGTTAACTCTACCTCTAAGTCTCAGTTTCTTCAACCATATGAGCGTAATAGGACTAATAGTGAGGACTAATGAAATAATACAATCTGAAACACTTATCGTAATGCTTGGCACATTATTCAATAAATATATTAGCAGCTGTAGCATTATTTTAATTGTCATTAATTGTCATTAACACAATCAGCATAGAACCTGGCCAAAGTACTACTATATATTCAAATTATTTCCAGATTTCCCGTTACAATGCCATATATGTATCTTTTTTTCCATTATAATCACCACATGTGCGCGTGGGCGCACACACACAGAGTTCAGTAATTATTTGTTGAATTGAATTTGATAATTTCTACCAATAATCATGTCAGATATTTGTGGTCACTGTGCATTGCTAGGGAGATGCTGGAATGGGCTTCTATACTCCTTGTGTAATCAAATTTATGACAACAGATTTAAGTGCTTTTTTCATTCCAATAAAACTCTGACACTTAGATTTACCTGAGTTTCTATGAAAGAATCCCTGCTCTTATAATGGAATTTTCATTTTTGTCTTTTACACACATAGAACTCCCTGTGGCTCCTCTTTACAAATAGGATTGTGTTGTGTAGTAAACAGAATCTACTCTGGCTAGATTAAACAGAAATGGCATTAGAGGGTTTCCAATTAGAAGATATTAAGATCAATCAGGTAATCAGAGTGTATTAGTCAGATGTATTCATCAGTGATAGCTCACAGAAAATACAGGATAGCCCAAAGAAGAGCTACAGGTGGCAAAAAAAAAAAAAAAAAAAGTCTACATGAAAGGATGCTAAATATTATTAGTCATTAGGGAAATGCAAATTAAAACTATAATGAGACACTACTACATACTTACTAGAATGGCTAGACTTTTTACAACTGACAGTCTCAAGTCCTGGCAATGATGCAGAGCAACTAACACACTCATCCATTGCTGGTGGGAATGCAAGATTGTGTAGCCATTTAAAGACAGTTGGGCATTTTTAAAATAAAGTTAAACATATATCTACCATTCAACCCAGAATTTCCACTCCTAGGTATTGGTCCAAGAGAAATAAAAAATAAAAGTCCAAACAAAAACCTGTGCTTAAATGTTTATAGCACCTTAATTCATAATAGCCCAAACATGAGACAATCCAAATGTCTATCAACCAGCATACAGATAAACAATTTGTGGTATATCCATACAATGGAATACTACTCAGCAATAAAAAGGAGCATACACTCATACATGGAACAACATGAATGAATCTCAAAGACATAAAAAAGGCAGGCACTAGAGGTTAAATATTCTGTGATTCCATTTGTAAGATATTCTAGAAAACTGTCTCTGCCCTATTAGACTATGATCTCCTTGATCAGATGCAGCTTTTAACAACAAGATTGCATCAAAGTCGGTGAACTGGAAGTAGAAATGGCTAAATTTGATCAGTTTAGCGAGCAAGTTTTAGCTCGCAAGGGAATCAGGAGTCCAGATTTGGCCAAAGGTCAATATAAGGTAGCCTGGGGTAAATCAGAGTGCACAGGACTTTCAACAGGAGGGCAGGGAGCCAACGTGGAGCCTGCTGGACCTGACATCATGAATATCTGCTCTAATGGATCCTACACAAGTTTGTCCACTCACACAGCCTTCGGCCTCCAGAGAATGTAACCTTTCTTTGATGGTCACTAGTTAAAGCTGATTGCAGTTGCTATCAAGGGTCTGATTTACCTGCCTTTGACAAATTTCCAGTTGTACTTTGCTTGTCCATTTGTAGTATGCTTTACTGATCCTCTTCAGCAACTCAAGAATCGGCAGTGACAGAGGCCACACTTACCGACCAGGGTGACCCTGGAGTTGCATCAGTTTATTAGTGCTTCTAGTTATCGTAAGAATCTGAAGCAAAGGACCATCTTAATTAAAGTGTTTTTAATGTGACAGATTTTATAATGATAAGTTTGGCTCAAATATAACCTGTACCTTGTAAATACAACATATGCTATAAAGAAAAGAACCTGCGGTTAGAACTCACAAACTTAGATTCTGGTCCCTGGACGCCACCCCTTCACCCTTGGCTAGGCCACTTAGCCTCCCACTTACCTTCCAGGGTGAATGGAGCAGGTGGGCCAATACTCTCAAAAGTGCCACTCAGCTCTAACTTGAATCCCGTGATTCTAAGAGTAGTTGATAGGATGATTGGGAGGAGGAATGGAAGAAACTTTTCCATTCTTAGACATCTAAGAGCTTTTAGACTTGACTTTTAGACTTTTCAGACCTCAGAATGTCAGGCTTCAGCTGTGTCCAGTGTTTACATTATAATGTCCATTTTGGAAAAAAACTGGCAAGGTTTATAGATGAGGATGGAAAAGTACTTAGATTGTTCTTGCAACTCGAAGCCCATAATCAGGTTTTTATCCTTTTCTTAGAGGTATATATTGCAAGAGTCACTGTAAGAAACAATATCGTTACTCATATTAAATATTTAGGTAGCTTTTCCACATCTTTGAAAGAGTTGTATTTTCTTCTAGGAAGGAAGATTTTATTTTTGGCATGGTGGTGCCCTTTTTTTAAGCTCTTAATCTAGTTTTTTTTTTTATGTCAATGAAACCCTAGCATTTAAAAATGAATTGAAATATCGGTAACTAGTCCTATAGAGATTTTTGACTACATAAGCCAGAATTCTAAAGTCTTTGATGTATATGTGCATTTTTAATTTCTTATTTTTTCAATTCCTCTTGACCAGTTCTTTTTGTAGTCAAATTCATTGTAATCCCATCACGAAAGTGTTGATCTTGTAGTAAACTTTATTGAAGCATTGTATTAATGCACATTCCCCTCGTGGTAAGAGACACTTTGTATCAAACCTATCATGCAGCTCAGCTCAAGTCCCATATGGAACTAATAAGCCACGCAATAAGTGACCTTGTGTAGATGAATTTGGCTTGGAAGGGTGAGAGAGAGAGAGAGGAGAGAGAGAGTGTGTGTCTGTGTGTGTGTGTGTGTACGCCTGCACGCGCACACATGTGTTGTCTAAACTGAATTTCTCCTGCCAAAACCTAAATGACAAAATGATTCTTGAGCCCCCAGAGTCTTTACCAGCCTGGAAAAATTGGGCGTTTGAAAAATAAAAATAAAATTGAGCGCTTTGATATTCAATTAGGCCTCAGCTCAATAGGATGCTCACTGAGTACAAGAACTCAGCATTTATGTCTCAACAGTACAATCACACTTTATTTTAAAATACGATTTCTAGCGCTGCAACTGGTCTTAACCTAGACAGCGGAGCACCATTAATCAAGCTGTATGAACTAGTTAATTTCAATTACAAGAGTTCTAACATCGTAGCTGATCTGTCTATATATAGTGATTTGAGATGAAACCGGCATGTGGCTTTGGAAAAATACTGTATTTTTATACAAAAAAGGTGGTGTGGGAGAAGAAAACAGAAGCTAATGAATGGAATTGACATGGTTATAAAGTGTCTGTTGAGGGCTGAATGTATTCATTGCTCTGGTGTTCTTTCTATTTATTTATTTATTTTTCCAGTAACCACAAAGCTAGATCTTCCTAGTTATTTTAGTATAGGGATTTTCTTCTGCTAGTAGACAGTAGCACTTGTTCATTTTTCTGGGGAAACCACTGAACATTGCTTCTCCCTACTTCCTGTCTAATTTATCATCTATGTGTAGTTTTCACCTACTAGCCTACTATAGAGTTGCACAGAAATTTAATTGCTCCCTTGGAGGTCTAAACCAATCAGGGTAAAGCTGAAATTCAAGCTAATTGAAACCAAAATTCCACTTAAAACTGCTTAGACTCTTTGGGTGGTGGTGGTGCAGTAGGAAGTTGTTACAAAAGCTGTTTATTTCAGAGACTAATCTGCAGCAGTTAGACCCAAAGCAACATTTTATTTGCCTGGATTTCTTGGCATCTGCCTTCCCCAGTAAGAATTGAGAGCAGAGGGAGCTGCATTTAGGGAAGTGTGGTATTTACTGGTAGTAGTTGGGAAGGGCAGGTTTTGATGGAATGTTGGAGAAAGATTTCTTAGAGAAAAGAGTACTTTAGTCTTTTAACCTATCCTTCACAGCTGCCCCTGGAGTTGTTTTCCCCATTCACTTTCCTGCTTAAAACCTTGTAGTAGATTCTTACTGCTGTCAAGGAAGATAAATCCGAATTCTTGAGCTAAGTGCTCTAGGCCCTCAGTAGTTTTAATGAATGCTGTCTAAAAATCAGGCCTCAGAAGTTTCCATTCTCTACAAAAATCCTGATTGAACTCTTAAAACAATTTTATGAGACAAATATTGTTTGTCCTGTTTTATAGACAAGGCACAGATTGGTTCTGTACCTTGTTCAAGGTTACATACATTATATGGTGAGAACAGACTATGAGTCCAGCCAGTCGCTCAGAAGACAGAGAGCTAATTCGCAGTGCCCAGCCTAGTGGACACTAAATAAATATTTGCTGTATGAATAGGATGTGTAGGAACTTAGTAAATGTAGCTCTTTCTCTCCTTTCCCTATCCTTGTTCTTTCTTTCCCCCTTGGCCTCACTCCTTTAACTTCTTGTTTTTACTAATACCTTACCAGGGAGCTAACTTGTTAAAGAATTACTTAATAAAAATATAGATTTGTTTCTTTCCTGAAGTATTTACATTTTAATACCGGGTCATCTCTACCTGACATAGTAGAGCATTAGACTGAACCCCATTTTACTTCCTCCATTTTTGGACACTTCCCTTAAGGTGTCCAGAAATGTATTTTCTGGAGACTCTTCCATCAGACCTACCCCTCAGTGAACACATAAAGATTTGACACCCTCTTAGCCAACTTTGACTTCTGAAACCATCAGAAGTGAGCAAAACCTGAAATGGGGCTGAGTGGACCGATGTTCCTTCATCACTCACATTGTGAATGTGTGCTACCCTAACCGTATTTTTATATCAAAATCCATAGATGTATGGTTCCTGTAACTTACAGAGCATTTAAAGTGGACTCGTAGAACTTTTTGAAAGGCTCTTGGAGATGACCTTAGTCCAGGGGGTTTTAAACTCCAGATGGGAATGCCTCCTTGGCTCTAACTCTACTCGCCAACAACTGCCTACAGTTAGAGCAGTTTCCTATTTGTTTCACACTTTGGGCTTCTACATAATATTTCATGTGAACTAAGGATTCCAGGGCTACCAAAAAAAGAAGTTTGAAAATTATTTGACTAGCCCAGGCAGGGAAGGGACTTACTTGTAGCCATACAGCAGAGCTGTGTCTTTCACCCAGGTCTTCTGACCACCCACATCATGAGTCGATCTTCCCACTTCACTGTGTAATTATTTTAAAGATATTGATACGTATACGTGGGTTTTTTTTAATTTATTTCTTTTATTTCTTTTATTTTTGGCTGCGTTGGGTCTGTGTTGCTGCGCACAAGCTTTCTCTAGTTGCAGCAAGCAGGGGCTACTCTTTGTTGCGGTACGTAGGCTTCTCACTGCGGTGGCTTCTCTTGTTGCAGAGCACGGGCTCTAGGTGTGCAGGCTTCAGTAGTTGTGGCTTGCGGGTTCTAGAATGCAGGCTTAGTAGTTGTGGCGCACGGGCTTAGTTGCTCCGTGACATGTGGGATCTTCCCAGGCTAGGGCTCAAACCCGTGTCCCCTGCATTGGCAGGTGGATTCTTAACCACTGCGCCACCAGGGAGGCCCTGTATATGTGTTTATTGCTGCCTCTCTCAAGTGCTTGTAGTCAGAAACTTAGTAAATTAGTAAAAATTAGCTTTTAAAAGGGTGAACTACGTACTTAAGATTTTTTCCCCTTTGATTTGAATTCTCTTGTTTTCCTTTTCTGATTCTAATCATAGTTAAGTGTTAAGCCATTTTTGAGCACCAGTTTTATGCCCAGCTTAGTGACAGATGCTATGATAATGATATCATATATACAGAGAGTATATATGTAGCATGATGATAATAGGTATAGTTTATTGAGCATTTACTATGTACCAGATATCGTTTTGGGTCCTCTACATACTTTATCGTATTTAAACTTTAAAACAGCTCTGCAAGGCAGATAACATCCCATTTACAAGAACTGCCTTACCCAAAGTCAAACAACTAATAAGTGACAGCACTGGAATTTCAAACCCAGATTGTCTGCATCTATGCTCATTCCAGTGTGTCAAGATGCCTCTCATTCCCTCCCATACAGCACTAATTTTAACTTACTAATTAATTAACAAATATGTTTTAAGTATCTATTCAGTTAGTTTAGGCTTTCCAAAGACAGCAAATGGAAAGGTGGTATAGGAAGGGTTTGGCAGAAGGGTAAAATGCCCCCTATCCTGGAGTAATCAGAGACCTTCCTACAGTAAATGGAATTGGTGTTGACTCTTTGAGAATGGACAGAATATGACCAGGTGGAGCAGAAGCAAGAAGAACTACAGTCCTGCAGCCTGTGGAACAAAAACCACATTCACAGAAAGATAGACAAGATGAAAAGACAGAGGGCTATGTACCAGATGAAGGAACAAGATAAAACCCCAGAAAAACAACTAAATGAACTGGAGATAGGCAACCTTCCAAAAAAAGAATTCAGAATAATGATAGTTAAGATGATCCAGGACCTCGGAAAAAGAATGGAGGCAAAGATTGAGAAGATGCAAGAAATGTTTAACAAAGACCTAGAAGAATTAAATAAGAAATAAACAGAGATGAACAATACAATAACTGAAATGAAAAATACACTAGAAGGAATCAATAGCAGAATAACTGAGGCAGAAGAACAGATAAATGACCTGGAAGACAGAATGGTGGAATTCACTGCTGAGGAACAGAATAAAGTGAAGACAGCCTAAGAGACCTCTGGGACAACATTAAACACAACATTCGCATTATAGGGGTCTCAGAAGGAGGAGAGAGAGAGAAAGGACCCAAGAAAATATTTGAAGAGATTATAGCCAAAAACTTCCCTAACGTGAGACAGGAAATAGCCACCCAAGTCCAGGAAGTACACAGAGTCCCATACATGATAAACCCAAGGAGAAACACACCGAGATACACAGTAATCAAATTGGCAAATATTAAAGACAAAGAAAAATTATTGAAAGCAACAAGGGAAAAACGAGAAATAACATACAAGGGAACTCCCATAAGGTTAACAGCTGATTTCTCAGCAGAAACTCTACAGGCCAGAAGGGAGTGGCATGATATACTTAAAATGATGAAAGGGAAGAAACTGCAACCAAGATTACTCTACCCTGCAAGGATCTCATTCAGATTCGATGGAGAAGTCAAAAGCTTCACAGACAAGCAAAAGCTAAGAGAATTCAGCACCACCAAAACAGCTCTCCAACAAATGCTAAAGGAACTTCTCTATGTGGAAAACACAAGAGAAGAAAAGGAGCTACAAAAACGAACCCAAAACAGTTAAGAAAATGGTAATAGGAACATACATATTGATAATTATCTCAAATGTGAATGGATTAAATACTCCAACCACAAGATACAGGCTTGCTGAATGGATACAAAAACAAGACCCATAAATATATGCTGTCTACAAGAGACCCAATTCAGACCTAGGGACACATACAGACTGAAAGTGAGGGGATGGAAAAAGATACCCCATGCAAATGGAAATCAAAAGAAAGCTGGAGTAGCAATACTCATATCAGATAAAATAGACATTAAAATAAAGAATGTTACAAGAGACAAGGAAGGACACTACATAATGACCAAGGGATCAATCCAAGAAGAAGATATAACAATTATATATGCACCCAACATAGGAGCACCTAGGCAACAGCTATAAAAGAGGAAATTGACAGTAACACGATAATAGTGGGGGACTTTAACACCTCACTTACACCAATGCACAGATCATCCAGACAGAAAATTAATAAGGAAACACAAGCTTTAAATGACACAATAGACCAGATAGATTTAATTATATTTATAGGACATTCCATCCAAAAAGAGCAGAGTACACTTTCTTCTCAAGTGCACAAGGAACATTCTCTACGATAGATCACATCTTGAGTCACAAATCAAGCCTCAGTAAATTTAAGAACATTGAAATCATATCAAGCATCTTTTCTGACCACAATGCTTTGAGATTAGAAATCACTTACAGGGGGAAAAAACGTAAAAAACACAAACACATGGAGGCTAAACAATACGTTACTAAATAACCAAGAGATCACTGAAGAAATCAAAGAGGAAATCAAAAACTACCTAGAGACAAATGACAATGAAAACATGATGATCCAAAACCTATGGGATGCAGCAAAAGCAGTTCTAAGAGTGAAGTTTATAGCTATACAAGCCTACCTCAAGAAACAAGAAATATCTCAAATAATCTAACCTTATACCTAAAGGAACTAGAGAAAGAAGAACAAACAAAACCTAAAGTGAGCAGAAGGAAAGAAATCATAAAGATCAGAGCAGAAATAAATGAAATAGAAACAAAGAAAACAGTAGAAAGATCAATAAAACTAAAAGCTGGTTCTTTGAGAAGATAAACAAAATTGATAAACCATTAGCCAGACTCATCAAGAAAAAGAGGGAGAGGACTCAATAAAATTAGAAATGAAAAAAGAGAAGTTACAATAGACACCGCAGAAATACAAAGCATCATAAGAGACTACTACAAGCAACTTTATGCCAATAAAATGGACAACCTGGAAGAAATGGACAAATTCTTAGAAAGGTATAACCTTCCAAGACTGAACCAAGAAGAAATAGAAAATATGAACAGACCAATCACAAAGAATGAGATTGAAACCGTGATTAAAAATCTTCCAGCAAACCAAAGTCCAGGACCAAATGGCTTCACAGGTGAATTCTATCAAACATTTAGAGAAGAGCTAACACCCATCCTTCTGAAACTCTTCCAAAAAATTGCAGAGGAAGGAACACTCCCAAACTCATTCTATGAGGCCACCATCACCCTGATACCAAAACCAGACAAAGATACTACAAAAAAAGAAACTTACCAATATCACTGATGAATATAGATGCAAAAATCCTCAACAAAATAGTAGCAAACAGAATGCAGCAACACATTAAAAGGATCATACACCATGATGAAGTGGGATTTATCCCAGGGATGCAAGGATTCTTCAGTATACACAAATCAATCAATGTGATACACCATATTAACAAATTGAAGAATAAGAACCATATGATCATCTCAAGATGCAGAAAATGCTTTTGACAAAATTCAACACCCATTTATGATAAAAACTCTACAGAAAGTGGACATAGAGGGAACTTACCTCAACACAGTAAAGGCCATATATGACAAATCCACAGCAAACATCATTCTCAATGGTGAAAAACTGAAAGCATTTCCTCTAAGATCAGGAACAAGACTAGGATGTCCACTCTCATCACTATTATTCGACATAGTTTAGGAAGTCCTAGCCACGGCAATCAGAGAGGAAAAAGAAATGAAAGGAATACATATTGGAAAAGAAGAAGTAAAACTGTCAATGTTTGCAGATGACATGATACTATACATAGAGAATCCTAAAGATGCCACCAGGAAACTACTAGAGCTAATCAATGAATTTGGTAAAGTTTCAGGATACAAAATTAATGCACAGAAATCTCTTGCATTCCTATACACTAATGATGAAAAATATGAAAGGGAAATTAAGGAAACACTCCCATTTACCATTGCAACAAAAAGAATAAAATACCTAGGAATAAAACTACCCAGGGAGACAAAAGACCTGTATGCAGAAAACTATAAGACACTGTTGAAAGAAATTAAAGATGAAACCAACAGATGGAGAGATATACCATGTTCTTGGATTGGAAGAATCAACATTGTGAAAATGACTACACTACCCAAAGCAATCTACAGATTCAATGCAATCCCTATCAAATTAACCAATGGCATTTTTTTTACAGAACTAGGACAAAAAAATCTTAAAATTTGTGTGGAGACACAAAGGACCCCGAATAGCCAAAGCAGTCTTGAGGGGAAAAAATGGAGCTGGAGGAATCAGACTCCCTGACTTCAGACTATACTACAAAGATACAGTAATCAAGACAATATGGTACTGGCACAAAAACAGAAATATACATCAATAGAACAGGATAGAAAGCCCAGAGATAAACCCATGCAGCTATGGTCAACTAATCTATGACAAAGGAGGCAAGGATATACAATGGAGAAAAGACAGTCTCTTCAATAAGTGGTGCTGGGAAAACTGGACAGCTACATGTAAAAGAATGAAATTAGAACACTCCCTAACACCACACACAAAAATAAACTCAAAATGGATTAGAGACCTAAATGTAAGTCCGGACACTATAAAACTCTTAGAGGAAAACATAGGAAGAACACTCTTTGACATAAATCACAGCAAGATCTTTTTTGATCCACCTCCTAGAGCAATGGAAATAAAACAAAAATAAACATACGGGACCTAATGAAATTTTAACGCTTTTGCAAAGCAAAGGAAACTACAAACAAGATGAAAAGACAACCCTCAGAATGGGAGAAAATATTTGCAAACAAATCAACGGACAAAGGATTAATCTCCAAAATATATAAACAGCTCATGCAGCTCAATACTCAAAAAACAAACAACCCGATCCAAAAATGGGCAGAAGACCTAAATAGACATTTCTCCAAAGAAGACATACAGATGGCCAAGAAGCAGGTGAAAAGCTGCTCAACATCACTAATTATTAAAGAAATGCAAATCAAAGCTACTATGAGGTATCACCTCACACCAGTTAGAATGGGCATCTTCAGAAAATCTACAAACAACAAATGCTGGAGAGGGTGTGGAGAAAAGGGAACCCTCTTGCACTGTTGGTGGGAATGTAAATTGATACAGCCACTATGGAGGACAGTATGGAGGTTCCTCAAAAAACTAAAAATAGGGCTTCCCTGGTGGTGCAGTGGTTGAGAGTCTGCCTGCCAATGCAGGGGACACGGGTTCGTGCCCCGGTCCGGGAAGATCCCACATGCCGTTGAGTGGCTAGGCCCGTGAGCCATGGCCGCTGAGCCTGCGCATCCGGAGCCTGTGCTCCGCAACGGGAGAGGCCACAACAGTGAGAGGTCCGCGTTCTGGGGAAAAAAAAAAAAAAAGAAAACTAAAAATAGAACTACCATACGATCCAGCAATCCCACTATTGGGCATATGCCCAGGGAAAACCATAATTCAAAAAGACACATGCACCCCAATGTTCATTGCAGCGCTATTTACAATAGCCAGGTCATGGAAGCAACTTAAATGCCCATCGACAGACAAATGGATAAAGAAGAAGTGGTACATATATACAATGGAATATTACTCAGCCATGAATAGGAACAAATTAGGTCATTTGTAGAGACGTGGATGGTCTAGAGACTGTCATACAGAGTGAAGTAAGTCAGAGAGAGAAAAACAAATATCATATATTAACGCATATATGTGGAACCGAGGAAAATGGTATAGATGAACCAGTTTGCAGGGCAGAAATTGAGACACAGAAGTAGAGAACAAACGTATGGACACCAAGGGGGGAAAGCGGTGCGGGGTGGCGGTGGGTGTGTGCTGAACTGGGAGATTGGGATTGACATGTATACACTGATGTGTATAAAACAGATGACTAATAAGAACCTGCTATATAAAAAAATAAAATAAAATTCGAAAAAAAAAGAATATGACCAGATGTAGGATGCCTAGAGGGAGACTGGGAGACAGGAAAGAGAGCTGTCTGCCGGAGTGGTGAGTTCTGAATAAACCATTGTTAGCCAATACTGGAAAGCTATTTTATATATATATATATATATATATATATATATATATATATATATATATATATATATATATATATGTATATATAGGGGACTTCATGATAAGCAAATTGAATATACTCATTTATGTCAGCTCCCTAGTGAAATGCTACTAATAAAGATAAAATAGTTTAAAATTGTAAACACACAAGGATGAAAAGAACAGAAGAGACAAGAGCAGGTAATAGAGTCGACAACATTTTAGAAGATCACAAGCAAATAAATGAGGGATAAACTGAGTTGGCAGAATGGAAAAAACTAAAACCTAAAGCCTTCAAGAAGCAATGTAGTTCTAGCCATAGAACTCCAGAAGATCTTAGGATTTGGAGTTATCAAGTACCTCATAGAGTGTAGGGTAAGGAATAAGTCTAAGAACAGGAGGATTAGTTGAAAGTCAATAGAAAGAGAATTAAGACTCCCAGTTCACTCACCACTCTGCATAGCCAAGCAACTACCCCAGCACACACCCCAGTGGGAGACTGGAGGTTTACTTTCTGAAGAAAATCAAACCCAAGAAGCTTTGGACTCTGAACTGCCTGGTATACTGGGGCAAGAAGTAAGACGCCTTACTAAAAACAAGGGGATTCAGTGAAAGTCCTACATACCAACACTGAATTCCCCAACTGCTTTTTCCTGCTTAACTCCCAAAATGGGATCCAGATTATACCCCTAGGCAGAAGGTTGGAGGATACTGTCTGGAAAAAAACAGTCCGAGCAATGATAGCTGCTGGATTGGCATGTCCCCCACAGAAAGGGCTCACCCACTCATTCTACAGTGAAGTCCCCAGTCAGCAAGCACTGTCAATACACAGACTGTCTGATCAGCTTTTTAAAGTCTCATTCATAAAGAAGAATTGACAACCAAAGATTACTGCACATTAAAGAAAGCCTCTATTTTTTTTAAAGTCTGAAACAAACAGAAAAAGAAAGAAAGAAACCCAAAAGTAACAGAAAATGGAGGAGACGAAAACAACAATAATAATAATAGAAAATAATCGGAATTAGAGGATAAGAGTTTTATACTGAATGGACTCACTAGCAAGGTACACAAAAGGCAAAATAAACAAATGGGACTACATCAGACTAAAAATATTTTGCACAACAAAGGAAACTATCAACAAAATGAAAAGGCTGCCTACTGAATGGGAGAAGATATTTGCAAGTGATATATCTGATAAGGAGTTAGTATCCAAAATATACAAATAACTCAGACAACTCAAAATCAAAAAAACAACCAACCGGATTAAAAAATGGACAGAGGACCTGAATAGACATTTTCCCAAAGAAGACACAGAGATGGCCCATAGACACATGAAAAGATGCTCAACATCACTAACCACCAGGGAAATGCAAATCCAAACCACAATGAGATATCATCTCACATCTGTCAGAATGGCTATTATTAAAAAGACAAGAAATAACAAGTGTTGACAAGGATGTGGAGAAAGGGAACCCTTGTGCACTGTTGGTGCAACCACTATGGAAAACAGTATGGAGGCTCTTCAAAAAATGAAAAATAGAACTACCACACAATCCAGCAATTCCAAGTCTGGTATTTTTCCAAAGAAAACAAAAACACTAATTTGAAAAGATGTATGCACCCCTATGTTCATTGCTGCATTATTCACAATAGCCAAGATATGGAAGCAACCTAAGTGCCCATCAATAGATGAATGGATAAAGACGATGTGGGGTATACACGTGCATGCACGTGCACACACACATACACTGGAATATTAGCCATAAAAGAGAACAAAATCTTGCCATTTGCAATAACATGGATAGACCTAGAGGGTATTACGCTAAGTGAAGTAAGTCAGACAGCGAAAGACAAATACTATATGATTTCACTTATATGTGGAATCTGAAAAAAAAAAACAAATGGACAAACATAACAAAACAGAAATAGAGTCAGAGCTACAAAGAACAAACAGGTGGTTGCCAGAGGAAGGCCAGTATGTGGGGGAAGGAGTGAAGTAGGTGAGGGTAATTAAGAGATACAAACTTTCAGTTGCAAAACAGATGAGCCACAAGGATGACATGTACAGTGTGGGGAATATAGTTAGTGATAGTGTAATATCTTTGTATGGTGACAGATGGTAACCAGACATTGTGGTGATCACTTTGTAATGTATAGAAATAATCGAATCACTGTGTTTTGCACCAGGAACTAACATAGTGTTGTAGGTCAGTTATACTTCAAACATAAACTCATAGAAAGAGAGATCAGATTTCTGGTTACTAGAGGTAGGGGTGAGATGGGAGGGTGGGAATTGGGTGAAGGTAGTCAAAAGGTACAAACTTCCAGTTATAAGATAAGTAAGCACTAGGGATGTAACATATACCATGATTAATATAATTAACACTGTTGTGTGTTATATATGAAAGTTAAGAAAGTAAATTTTAAGAGTCCCCATCACAAGGAAAAAATATTTTTTTTTCTTTAATTTTGTGTCTATATGACACGATGGATGTTCTCTAAACTTACTGTGGTAATCATTTCATGATGTATGTAAGTCAAATCATTATGCAGTACACCTTTAACTTATACAGCGCCGTATGTCAGTTATATCTCAATAAAACTGGAAGGAAATAAAACAAGAACAAAGGACTCACTGAAGTGAGATCAAAACAGTGAAGAAAAAAAGACCCAAACAGAAGCTTTTCACTGTGAAATTTCTGAATACTGAGGTTAAAGAATAAAATCCTAAAAGCTTCCAGAGACAGGAATCAGCTCACACACAAAGAATCAGGAATCAGAATGTTATCTGGTTTCTCAGTTGCTATATGCAAAGTTAAATGACAGTGAAACAATACTTCAGAAATTCCAAAGGAAAAATCATTTGTCTTGAATTTTATATGCAAGGAAACTATCATTCAAGTGTGAGAATGGAATAAAGGTATTTTTAAATATTCAAGGTGTTAAAAAAGATACCTGTCATGTGGCCCTTTCCCAGAAAGCTGTTATAGAATATGCTCCACCAAAATGAGGCAGTAAATCAAGAAAGAAGTGATGAGATCTAGGAAACAAGAGCCTCAGCACAGAAGTACCGCTGGCCCTCTGTATCCACTGATGCAAAACCCTGGATGTGGAGGGTTGACTATGTTCATTGTACATTCAACACCATTTTATATGAGGGACTTAAACATCCACAGAGTTTGGTGTCTGCAGGGGCTCCTGGAGCTGATCCCCTGGGGATACAGGGGGATGACTGTAAACAGAATTTCCAGGATTATGGTGAAAGAAAGTTCTAGGAAGGTAACAATGGAACCAGCCTAGAGAGCAGCCTGTTCAGATTGGAGCAGAGAGAAGGGTGCTTCAGGAAACAATCTCCAAGGGGGGGAAATGGGCTTGATAGATTATATGGTGTCTTTAATCAGATTGGGAAGGATTTAAGGTTTTGTCCTAATTGGGGGAAAATCTAGTGATAGGTACGTGGATACTCAACAAGTAGTACTATCCACAAGGTAGGTACTCAACAAGTGGGGAAAATGGCAATTACCACTTCAGGAAAAACAAACAAAAGGTCAAAAAAGGAATAGTACATTATATGGCTTAGCAGTGAACAGTATTATTGTAGGTATAAGGCAAACACTAAATATTGATTTAACAAAAAATGTTATATTCAAAAATAATTGAATAGCTTGAGAGGATGAGAAGTATATTTGGGAGAGTGGAGAGTTAAATCCTCATATTTAATAAGAAGTCAGTGGTAATGTATGGGGATAAGGAGATAAAATGTGCTAAGAAAAGAGCTAAATTCTCATTTTACATAGCACGAACATAGTAGATGATGTCTAAACGAGGGGGAAAGAGTAAGAAATATTAATATGTGTATTATTTAGAAATATGAAGGTAAAGAAGAAACAACTAAAAGTGGTTGCTACTGAAGAGCAAAGAACTGCTGCTTTTTCATTGTAAGCCTTTCAGTAGGTTAGACTTAAAACAGTACGTGTACTTTATTTTAAAATTTTAATATATTCTTATTATGTATGAATTTCTATTTTAGTTCTGTATGTTGAAAGTTAAGAGGGCTACATGATAGAAAGAATTCAGAGTTGTTATTGAGAGGTTCTAGCCTTGGCTTTGGCCCTTATCAGCTTTGAGACCTTGGGCAGGACACTTGTCTTACTGAGTTTAGTTTCTTCATTTATGAAAGGATGGAGGTTGGAAAAGATAATCTCCATGATCTCTTTAAGCTAGATATCCCAAGAGTCTATGATAAAGATAATAATGCTATACAACAAATGAAGAGTTAAGACTTGGGTGGAGGCTTGAAATTCCCACAGTTTCCTTTTTTAGTTGAAATTAGACTTGGAGAGAAATTTTCACTGTGGTCTCTGAAAAGAATTCAACACCCACCTTCGATTATGGAGCCTGGGGCAGGCAATTGACCACATACTGGCTCAGGGACACATAGCTTAGTGTTATTTTAGTATGGGGTCATTTTATTTTTTTTGATATTTAATATTTTTCAGTATGAATCACAGGTGAAATTTTCATGCCATGTGTAAACAATTTCACTTTTTTATTGAAACAATGAATTCAGGAATGTCATATTGGGATGTCAGCCATTTTATCAATGTGTGGAAAAAATGTTTTTATATTAATATAAGAAATGATGTCATTTAATATGGAGGATATCTCATAATTCAAGGTCAGCAAATCTCAGGAGGTGATTTAGGTCACCAAGCTAGCTTTGGAAAAGGAAAAGAATGTTTTCCCTTTGTCTTCTCAAGATTGTGGCGTTTTGGTTTTTTTCAACCAATTTTCCTCTTAGACTTTCGGGTAGCTGGTGTAGTGGCATGGTTGTGAAAAAGAGACTCTGACTAATAATGTCTTTGCCATTGAAACATGTGGCTTTGGAGAATTTCCTTGCTCTTTTTCTCGGCTTCAGTTTTCCCATCTGCACAAGAAAAGGATTAGCTTAAATAATATTCAAGATACCTTTTAGCTTTAACATTCTCTGTTTCTGCCTCCTTATTTTATGTGTGTATTCAGACCATTCAAGAGACCTGATTAGATTTGGGGGTTTCTTTTTAAAGTTCAGTGTAGTGAGAGTGAACTCTTTCTCTGTTAAATGTCACTCACACTTAAGTGAAAAGTCAATAGAGTACTAGATACAAACAAAAGAAAACTTACTTTTTCTGTTGATAGTGGTTTAATTTTTTAAAAAGAGGAAAATATTTAAAAGTTTAACTTAGCCACTTTTAAATTAGGTGCTAGAAAAGTAAAACTTCAATACAGATGACCCTTCATATCTGTACATCAGTATGCAGTTTACAGAGTCCTTTCTTCATATATATTATGTCATTTGAAAAATACATTTCTACAGGGCTGTGTTGTACACTTACTGTGTATTTGATGCTGTGTGTGTGAGCGTGTGTATGAATATGCACATATACTTACCTCGGGTCTCTATTATGTTTAGTGAAGGAAGCAAACGGTCTTCAGAGACAAAATGAGAGGAGACGGGAACAGACATTAAAACCATTTAGTAGGTTACCCAAGGCACATAGAAGGACACATAATTTTAGAAAATCAGCCTCTAGCAGAAATAAGTAAAGCTAAGAGCAGATCTTACCCACAGGCCATAGTTTCCTCATACTAGCTCTATAGCTCTCTACTCTGGTCCTAGAGAAAGAGGAAAGCTAGAGGCACAAGAGAAATAACATAAAGCACAGCCTCTGTCAAAAGTGACTTGCTGTTTGTTTAATAAGCATTGACTGAGCGCTAGCACTGTGTCAGACACTTGGGGATCAGAGATGGATACGACATGACCCTTGTTCTTGATTCTACAAAGGGAAAAGGGTCAGTGTAAAAAGGGCTGAGTGTGCTCAGAGTGTGTAATACCAACCTTCAGTACCTAAAATGAAATACTGGTTTTATGGTATATGTCCCTGGAGTTGATGTTAGCAAACTCTACAGGGGTCTTGGAAATAATCCTGATTCCACAGTTGGTGGTTCTTAGTCTTCTCCAACGTTAGAGGGCAAGGGAGCAGGAAATGAGGAGGCTACCTTTAAACACCATCCAAAAAGTGCGGTTGATGATGTTGGGATCATACACTCACATTTCCTCTTTCAGCGTTTAAAATGGGGTGGGGGGGGGAGAGGGACTTGTTTAGTGAATCATGTTTGGGAAGCATTGCCTAGTATCTGCCAAAATTTCTTTTAATTCTGTTTTCCCACCTTTGCAGCTAAGATATCAACATGGACTAGGGACTCCAGACTTGAGGCAAACCCTCCCTAACCTGAAAAACTTCATGGAGCACGGACTAATGGTCAGGTGGTGAGTACCTTTCTCTCTCATACCCAGAAACTGCAATGTGGATAATAATCCTGAGAAACTTGCCTGACTTCCACATCGCTCCACACCTTCCTTCTGGGTTTTCTTCTGTAATAAGATATCTGAAGAAAAGGAAAGGCAGCCATCATACTTGTGTAGGTCTAAGCTCCAGTCTGCCTAAGAGAGCGAAGCACCCACGAAGGGGGGTGAGTTCAAAGGGGTGCTGTTTGGACATGGGAAGGTTGGCGGGACAAGGAATCCTTGAGAGCTTGGCTGAAGCAGAGACTAGAGGATAGCCATGTGATTCGTAAAAGGGGGACATGGAGCCCCCAGGACTTTTCCAAAGAACAAGCGAAGGACAATAAGCATCAGGATCAGTGGTTGTGAGAGTGAAGGGAAGAAAGCACACAAGGAATAGGTCAGGCTGTCAGGACCTAGTCTGAGACCAAGAGACACACACATACAGGAACGTTTCTCACATGTGATGTCAGTGCCTATTGTGCCATAAGGGCAAGCTGCTGCCTAAAAGTGCTTTGTCAGGATGGACATGACCCTCTTCCAAAGACAAGGGGAGAGGGAAAGTGATGCAAAGAAAACATTAGATGATTCATTCGACTTAAATAAATGGAAAGCTGTTGGCTTAAGTCATTTAGTAATTCGAATCCTTGGATGATGGGCAATGACTTACAAAATCACGTGAATTCCTGTCAGGCCTTTAGTTAGACAACTGGGAACAGCACGGTTTCTTCTAAAGAGCACTGGCTTCTGATCCCAGATCTTTTTTGATTTCCTATGTGAATTTTTGTTTTTTAAGTTTTGAGATTCCTTTATTCAAGCTAAATTGTTCAACCTTTATCACAGTGTAACAACCTATTTTAAAAACCTCAAATAAGTTATCCATGTAACCTTGCCATTTCAATTTTCTAATTTGCTGTGTGAATTTAAACTCCTGCCTCTCTGAAACGTATTTCCTCATCTATAATCCCTGCTCTGCTCATCTCACTGGTTTGTGGTGAGGATGAAGTGAGATGGTAGGTGGAAAAATAATTTGTGGGGAGGAAAGTACAAGAATAGTTTCAATTTCTTCTGTGCCATCAAGATAGGCCTTGAGGATAACAAGAAAGTGACATCTATGAATTTACCTTTGACGTTTTCTGTTTTTGTCTTATGATCTTCAAAATGCAAATTCTGGATGTCTGACTTTAGATAGGACTTCTGTTAAGCAAATACACAATTGTTTAAAAAATTCTACTCAGAATATCAAAATAATTATTAAAAATTCGTGTTGATATGGACCTGTATGCCCTGAGGAATGAGGTCTAGGAACTGAGTTTTAATGTAAAACAATAATAGTAATGATGATAATAATAATTTAAAAAGTGAGCTAGCAGGCATGCATTTAACATTGTCAGTGTAAAGTTCCGTGATAGGTACTCTGGAGGTAACAAGAAGTATAAGGCTCAAGCCCTACCTTCAAGGGATTTGTCATCTAGTTGGAAACAAGGTATATAATTCATGAAAGGTTTTATAACACACATGGTAAATAACTTAAAATGATCAAAAAAAGAGGCAACTCACAGCACCACCTGATTAATCAACTAAAATGAATCTTGTTCAGTACAGACAGCAAATTGTCCCAGTGTCATTTATTGAAGACTCAATCTTTTGTCCACTGTTGATAATGCCGTCTCTTTCATGCATCAAGTTCACTTACACACAGATCTGTTTCCAGGCTCCCTATTCTGCTTCATCGTTTTATTGTCTATCTATAGGCTAGTACCACATTTTTAATTAATATAAGGTGTAATTTCTATAAGTCTTATTGAGGTTTGAGCATCTCTCTTCCCTCTGACATTTGGAACCACTTGAGAGAGGAGATACAAGAGACAGACTAATAGGAATCAAAATGTCAGTTTTATTACTGATAAAGCTGCATTTTCCAAGTGGCTTTAGATCTATAATAAAAGGGCTTGCAAAGACATCACTCAAAATTGAACTTACTTTTGCAATCACGATGTGAACTGGAGAACCTCAGGCTTTCCCCGCAGAGGCAGGCCCTTAACTATACTATAGAGGGTTGTCAGGCGACTCCTCCAAGAACCCAGATGGGGCTAAGCCAAGAATACCCAGGTTTTATTTTTCCCTCTAAATTCACTGATTAGAAAAGGCCCTCCTCCTCTAAGAGCGAGTGGGAGGATGGAGAGAGGCCAGGAGCGTTACTCTTAAATCATGTTCCTTCATAGCAAGGGAAAAGGAAGATTTCCCCAATTTTCTTGATATCTGGTCAGGTGAGGCTCCTACTTACGATCCTTCTTCAAAACTCTTTTGGCTTTTCTGGACTTATGAACTGTATCTGAGTGATTTGACAGCTGTATGATATGGAGTCTTTCTAACTGTGAACATGGTATCTCTTTATATGCTTTCTGTTTTTTAAACATACCTCAGTGAAGTTTTAAATTTTTCTTCATAAAGATCTTACACATCTTTTATTAGATACTTAGTCCTAGGTAGCTTACCATTTTGGTTGCTGTTATAAATTTTTTTATTACATCATCCAACTTTTTTGTGGCTAGTATACAGGACTACTACTGATTTTTGTATTTTGAGAATGTATCCAGCAGCCTTGCTAACGTTAATTACAATGGTTTATCTTAGATTCTCTCGGATTTTTCTGTGGGTACGATCATATTTTTTTAGTGAATGATGGTGTTGTTTCTTCCTATTTTTACAACGTTTATTACTTTTTCTTGTCCTTTGTTTTATTATGGAAGAGGAGCAGCAATAGTGGATATCCTTGTCTTATTCCTGACTTTAAAGAGAATGCTTCTTTTCACCATTAAGTATTAAGTTTATTGCAAGTTTGGATAGATATTATTTATTAGCAAAAGGAAGTTTCTTTCTATTCCCAGTTCACTAAGAGTTGCTTTTTTTAAAATCATAAATGTGTATATTTTGGATTTTATAAAATGCTTATTATGTTTATTGAGATAACACTATATTCTTCTTTCCTGTGTTAATAACTAGTAATACATTTTCTGATGTTAAATCATCTTTGCCTCCTGCTTGGTTGTGATGAATTATTTTTTGTATATTGTTGGATTCAATTTGCTGATTTACTTTTTTATTTTTTTTAAAGCTTATTTTATTGAAGTATAATTGATTTATAATGTGTTAGTTTCTGCTTTACAGCAAAGTGATTCAGTTATACATATATATATACATTATTTTTCATATTCTTTTCCATTATGGTTTATCACACAGGATGTTGAATATAGTTCCCTGTGCTATACAGTAGGACCTTGTTGTTTTTCCATTCTATATATAATAGTTTGCATCTGCTAATCCCAAACTCCCAGTCCATCCCTCCCTTACCCCCTATCCCCCTTGGCAGCCACAAGTTTGTTCTCTATGTCTGTGAGTCTGTTTGTTTCATAGATAAGTTCATTTGTGTCATATGTCAGATTCTACATATAAGTGATGTCATATGGTATTTGTCTTTCTCTTTCTTACTTCACTTAGTATGATAATTTCTAGGTCCATCCATGTTGCTGCAAATGGCATTATCTCATTCTTTTTATGGCTGTGTAGTATTCCATTATAGATACAGGTATAGCTATATAGATTGTATCTTTTTTTTAAATTTTATTGGTGTATAGTTGATTTACAATGCTGTGTTAGTTTCAGGAGTACAGCATAGTGATTCAGTTATACGTATACATATATTCATTCTTTTTCAGATTCTTTTCCCATATAGCTTATTACAGAATACTGAGTAGAGTTCCCTGTGCTATACAGTAGGTCCTTGTTGGTTATCTATTTTATATATAGTAGTGTGTGTTTGTTAATCCCAACCTCCTAATTTATCTCTCCCCCACCATGTTTCTTCTTTGGTAACCATTAGTTGGTTTTTGAGTCTGTCATTTTTTAAATTAGAGTCCATGATTTGCTAATATTTTTAGGATATCTGCCTCTGTAAATGAGATGAGGCTAGCCTATAACTTTTCTTTCTCATATAATAATCTTTGTCTGATTTTGGTAACAAGGTTGTAACAGCCTCATAAAGTAAATTGAGGCTCTTTCCCTTCTTTTCTATTACTATTTTCTGTTCTCTGGAACAGTTTATGTAAGATAGGAATTATCTATATCTTGAAGGTCTGAAAAACCTAGTGTTTTTCATTTGTTGAGAGGGAAAGTATAGATTTTTAGCTACTGACTTAATTTTTATGATGATTATGAGTCTATTTATGTTCTGTTTTTCCAGTTCCTCCTTAACATACTCCAGCCTGATTTCAGTTCTATCAGTATACTGAAATTCCTCTTATCTAGGTAGGTGTCTAGAACGCTATGTTGCCAAACCCAGCGGCCGCTTCTCCATCCTTATCCTACTAGTCTGTATTTAGTGGCATTTGGCTTTGCTGGCCATTCCTGCCTTCTTGAAACATTCTCCTTTCTTGGCTTCCACAATACTACCCTCCCCTGGTTTTCCTCCTTTCAGCTGCACTTTTTCTGCCTGTTTTTCCTGTTTGTCCTCCTTTTCTTGATCACTAGATATGGAGATCTCCATAGTATTCTCCTTTTCTCTCTCTTTCTTCTCATGTGAGCTCATCCACTGCCCCCATTTTGAAAAACATCTATATGCTGTGACCCTCCAAGTTATGTTTTCAGCGTAAACCTCTCCTGCAAACTCCGTAGTCAGAGACCTGCTTGACACCTCCCCTTGGAGTATCACAGGCACCTCAGCCTCAACATCTAAAACTGTCCTTCACCAGGCTTCTTCAGCTCAGCAAATGACACCCTGTCTACCCAGTTGCTCAAACCAGAGAAACATCCTTGATCTCCTTCTTTTCTTCACTCCTACCTGAGCCAGCCTAGTTCATCAGCAAACCATGTCATCTCTACCCACCAAGTGTACTTCCAACTATCTCTGCTGCCACCATCCCAGTCCAAGTCACCACCTGCTCTTACCCAGACACTGCACCAGTCCAGTTTGTCTCCCTAATTTCACTCTTGTCCCACCTCTGTTCATTCTCCACAGCCGCCAGAGTGACTTTTTAAAATTTTATCTATATCTTAATCACTCCCTAGCTTCAGCGGCTAGAGTAAAATCCAAGCCCTTTTCTGTGGTCTCCCGACTACCTGCCCCTCCCCCTCCTCTCATGTATAGTCCTATACTGACCTCCTCTCAGCATGAAGAAGCTCTTTCCTGACTCGTCACACTCACTGTCCTTCTGTCTAGAATGTGCTCTCCCTCTTGCTTCCCTCCCACCACCATCCATCCCTTCATACAGAGGGAACAGTTTTAGAAAAGGCACAGGAGGTTTACTGGCAAAGAACAGACCGCTTGGCCAGACTGCACATGCATTTTAGGAACAGAGAATCTGCGTTTGTGGTACTTAGAGCTTGCGCAATTTGGGAACCCTCTCAAGAAAACAATACAAAACTGAAAATACTAAATTAGGGGGGAAAAGTTAATATTTTAAGTGAGAAACAAGATCACAACAAATTACTGGAACTTTAGAAATCAGATCCCTTTCCCTTTCTTCTGTGATCTTTTTAGACAATTTACCCAAAATGCTTCCTCACTGCAACCTGACTGTCCTATCCCTCCTAAAACACCGTCATTTCCAGCAACTCTCATTTCTGAGGTTCAGATAAATTAAATGACTTTCCAAGGACTTCCCTGGTGGTGCAGTGGTTAAGAATCCACCTGCCAATCAATGCAGGGCACACGGGTTTAAGCCCTGGTCCGGGAAGATCCCACATGCCGCGGAGCACCTAAGCCCATGCACCACAACTACTGAGCCTGCACTCTAGGGCCCACGAGCCACAACTACTTAGCCCACGTGCCACAACTACTGAAGCTCGCATGTCTAGAGCCCGTGCTCCGCAACAAGAGAAGCCACTGCAGTGAGAAGCCTGCGCACCGCAATGAAGAGTAGCCCCCGCTCACCACAACTAGAGAAAGCCCATATGCAACAACGAAGACCCAGCTCAGCCAAAAATAAAATAATTAAAAAAAGAAAATAAATAAATGACTTTCCAAGCATGATTGACCTATGAGCCTGTGGCAATAAGACTGGAGTCTAGGTCTCCTGGCACTGACGTAGTAACCCATTAAGCCCCAAACTCACACACTATGTAGTGCCCCTCTGAGCCACTGTACCAAGCACATTAACACTGAATGAGTAGTAGGTACCACTTCATGGTGCTGTAATGAAAAGTAGGCTACCGAGACAGATGCAGAGTACCACAAAATGCATGCCACATTACGATCCAAGTAAAGGCCGCTGTGGAAGCCAGGCTGCAGGTTACAGATCTAAACAAAGCTGCAACAAACACTTTTAGCCTCAGAGGAAACCTCAGAATTTCTGAGAGCAGCCATGAACTGAAGAGTTACCTCCCAAGCCCGTGCTCCTTAGGGCAAAGGGTAAAAAAACTCATGCTCCTAAGGGAGCCTCTTACATCTTTTGTAAAAGAAAACACTTCCAGTTTCTGTGTGATTGTTACCATTCACAGATTGGTCCCTCGTGGACCGTATGTTCTTTTGGTGTCGAGGATTTCAAACTGGCTCTGAGGTTCAGTGCAGTCACTGAATTCCTCCTTATGGTAAAAGCTTCAAAGTTATGTGACAGCTTGTTTTGTTTTGCTTTTCGAAGAAAAGACAATGTGATTAAAATTCCTTTAATGAAGTGATTTTTTTCCCTTTCACATTACAGAATTCTTATCTAATATCAAAGTATCTACCTGATTAATCCTAAAACTATCCCTTTTCCACATGAACGCAGTTACCTGGAGCACAGTTCTCAGCGCTTTATGCTAGTCCTTTCCAAAAGAAGTCTCCTTTTTCTCATCCTTGGATCAGTAACCTCGTTGTAACTGCCAAGCAACACAATTTTGAAAAGCAGAATTTCAGCTCAGAGGTTGTACTCTTGAATATTTTGGTTAAAAGCCACCAGCATGCCACTTAAACATCGCATTTTTTTCTTTCTTTTACTGCTGACTACAAAGTGGTCCAAGATTCCAGTTGACATGCGCGTGCACAGCTGATGCTGGTGCTGAATTATGGTCTGGGGAGAATGTACGCCCAAGGCGCTGCTTGATGGCTGCCAGTGAGACAATAAGTTCAGGACTGAGAGGAAGAGATTATGTGCTGTGTTGCTGTGAATGGGCTGTGCGACGGGGCCCCCGCATGCAGGTCCCGGGACAGCACCTCCACCCTCTCTCACCCCAGCTCACCTGACCTCGAGACACGCCCCGCTCATTTCTGACCTCAGTTCTTTTCTCAGACAAGTTCCTACCACCTAGAATCGCCTGCTTTTGCCTCTGCCCTCTCCAAACGTCGCTCTCACTTCAAGATCCAGTTCATGTCCTACCTCATTCATTCACTCACTCAGCAGGTGCAGAGGTAACACGTCCTCCCTCCGTAGCTTAAGTTCACCTCTCCACCAAGTCTTACCCACTAGGCTTTTGAGCAGCAATGAGCAGGCAGTGAAATAGGAACAAACAATATGTAATAGCAGCAAGTATGAGTACAGAAGAAAGGTGGATAAGTTATTTGGAACATTCTGAGGATGTCATTTACTTCCTGGTGTGAGGGGTGTGGGTGAAATTGGACGAGCCTTCACTAAGAAGATGGCATTTAGTAGACCTGGTGCACAAGGAGAATTGGGGTGTGTGAAGACTGGGGTGTAGGCCAGAGTAGGAAGCCGTTGCCCAGTTTGTAAAGAGCATGTAGAGACTACGGGTTTGAATACCAACTCTCCCACTCACTGTCTCTGTGACTTCAAGCAAGTTTAAGCTCTCAGCTTAAATTTCTCTGTAAAATGGAGATAACAGCCTACCTGATAAAGTTGATATAAAGATTAAATATGTAAACACTTAGCATACTTCCTGGCACACAGTAGTACTCAATAAATGGTAAGTATAAGAGAATCATAGTTATTATCTCTGTTTAAAAAATTAAATCCATTCTTTATTATAGGTATTTTGTTTTTCCCTTAAAATCTACAGTCTTCTCCTTACAGATAGGTATAGAACATGGTTCTTGGTCACATTTTTAATAATGGCTCATGCTGCCTTGTACGTTAGTGGTACAAAATATTCACCATCTCCCTTCCACTTTTCCCCAAGTCCTTTATATGACCCTTCTGAAGCCTTAGAGATAAGTTCCCTACAAGTCTATTTGCCTACCTACTTTTTTTGGTACCTACCTTCTTAGGTAACTCTCACCTCTAGTGAGAAGTTATGTAAAATAAAAGTTTCTTATTTGTAGAATTTTCCATGTTTTTATTTAAGCTTCTAGCAACCCTGTGAAGGAGGCAGGGCAAGGATGATGATCACTATATTACAGGTCAGAAAACTGAGACTTAGAAATATGAAGTATTTGCCAAGATCACATGATAATAAGTGATGGAACTGGGACCAGAAACCCAGGTTGTCTGACTCCTAGTTGCATGTTCTTTTTATCATACCAGGCTGCCTCTTCTTAGTTAGTGGTCATTCTTTTCCTTCTCTGCCCTTCCCCAGCCCTCCTGTCTCTCTGCCACTGAATTTCTAACACCTATTACCTTCTCCGGGAAAGCCCACCAAAGTCAAATCCAGAAAAATACACTGCAAAATCAGGACAGGCAGGTCTGGTGGAGACATTCTTTGTTGCTTATTGTACCCCATTTACTTCAGAGATGTAGGAAACTCATAAGAGTCATAAAACTTTGAGAAGAATTTAAAAACTTTAAGACCAAAGGAAACAAAAATGAGTATATGTTTCAACTCCATTGGTTAAGAAACAAGAAAGCTAAGGGAAGCACATGAGTTGGCGTAAAACATATGTTTGCCCGTAGTGTTTGTCTTCCTTGAATTTCACGTTTTTGTTTTCTCAGAATAAGACATGATAAAAGCAGGATTTCAAAACCATCTTTCCTGCTTTATACATGGAATTTTTTATTCTAAGTTCAATTTTTACTGACTGTAAAGCTTCACAATTAACAGTGGAAAGAGCACTGAATTTGGGAATCAGAAAACATAGGCTCCAACTTCAGCTCTTTCATTTAATTTGCATAAACTGTTTTTGAGTATCGGTTTTTTTTAATGGAGTTAATAGCACCAGCCGTATTTCCCAAGCATAATTGTACAGAACAAATGAGATAATGTCTGTCCAAGTGGTTTAGAAACTAAAAAGGACTATACAAATATTATTAAGTATTATTCATGCATTTAACAATTAAGGGTCTCCTCTGCATATAGCACTATTCAAGAGATCAAAGAAAATTCAGAAGTGTTAGATTTGCCCTGCCTTTGCTTAGTTGACAGTTGTTTAGTTTATAATCGGAATGAGTACATAAGACAAATATTTTGAAGAACAAGACTTGCAAAAATATTCTCATGCGTTGTTCAGTCTCACTGTTGTGTGGGACTTAGAGCCTGAGCCCCGGCTTCAGTGGACAGTCCGTTACAATGATGGCGCTCAACCTTGCACTAACTTACTTGATGTTTTAGGACCAGGTATGCCATTTTTATAGAGACCGCATGAATTTCAGTGACCTTGGTGAGAACACAGAGGAGAAGTATCCTTGGCTGTTCTGCAGCTTGCTGGAATACTTCTGATTCCCTCCAGTGTTTAATGATGTGACTCTGGAAGAAGCAACTAGTGGCTTTATGTAAGGTCATATCATTTCAGTGGTAAAATCTCTAGGTAGTATTTCTGCTGACCTATTTCTGATCTAGTTCTCTATTCCTTTTTATAAATAGAATAAAACTCGATCAAGCTTTTTTGAATGAACGAATGAATAAGAAAGTAGCTAAGAATTTTGACACATGTTAAGAAAATGGGCCAATTAAAAAGAATGAAAATCTAGAGCAAGTGAGCCAGTCTTTCTATAAAACCAGAAAGTAGTGATATAATAATTCAGCTCTTAAGCCAAACCATCCACCTGTGAAAATGAGACCCTATCCAGCATTAACATTTTTTTAAAGCCTTACTTTTTAAAAGCAGATCTATCTTCTCTCCTTCCCTCCATCATTTGCTCATGCTGAATTCAGAACTAGTCTCTAGCAGGTGACCTCCGAGGGACTTAAAAACCCTGCTGTCTAGCTGACGTTGGTTTTTAAATTTAGATCAAATGACATTGTGTTTGAAGTCTCAAGAGCACTACTTAAGGTAGCTGTATCATATGGGCTTGCCTTTCAGAGTGCTCCTTGCAGGCTGGCATCCTTAATAGGAAAAGTGAAGCCTGGTCAAAAATAAATGAAAAAGAAAGTTTTATTGGAGTTATTTACTCTAAGACAACTATTTTAGACGGAACCTTGACAAGTCATCTCATTGCCTCCAGACAGGAACACTCAAGGCATATGGGTATCTATAGTATTTTAAATGACCTTGGGGGACGAGGCTCCTTCCATAACTCATTCCAGAGTTTAAACACCCTCGCTTCAGGAAATTCTTCCCTATATTTAACTTACAGGCCCCCTTCTGCGGTTAACACCCATTTCCGCTTTTTTCTGTCCCCAGTCAGGATGGAGAACAGCTGGCCAACATCCTTTGTGTGCTAACCCTCCATCAGTGAGAAAGTCATTTGGGCATCCCTGGGCTGCTTTTCTCAACCTCCAGCAACCAAGTCTTTGAACCAAATTGAGATCTTTTTCCGTTTTTATTTGTGCCTTGTCTCTCTCTTGTCATTCCTTTTGATTATCAATGAATAAAATTTGGAAAATGTAAAAATATACAGACGAGGGGAAAACAATAGCCCTATAATCCAGGGAGCGAAACCACTGTTAAGTTAGTCAGTTTTCTATGTGTTTCTTATGCAGCTGAGATCATGTCATCTATACCAGCCCTGAAATACAGTCTGATCCACATATATAGAAACTTACATTTTCTGGTAGCCACATTGAAAAAAGGTAAAAAGGAATAGGTAAATTAATTTTAATTATAGTTTGTATTTAATTCCAATAAAATATTAAAATGTAATCAGTATTTTAACTATTAACAAAATATTTCACATTCCATTTTTTATACTAAACTGTCTAAATCCAGTGTATATTTTACATTTATAGCACATCTCAAATCCAGCTGGCCACCTTGCAGGTACTCAGTACCGTGTGACTAGTAGCTATAGTGTTGAAGCACAGTCCTCGCAGTTGTATATGCTGCTTTTTTGTCTATCATATCTTAAGCCTTTTACGAATGGCGTTACAAAAATTTTAGCATCATTTTAGTGGCTGCATAATAGTTCATCATTTAGACTTACTATAACTGTATCTTTAGAAAGTTTTGTTCTTTATGTTATAAGTAACCCTGTAGTGTTCTTTTTTTACTTATTTTTTATTTTTATATCAACTGTTTCTCAACACATTGCCAAAAGAAAAAAAAATTATTCCTTTTGGGCACAACTAATCAAATCCACTTATTCATAAAACAAATATATCCACCTAGCATCTACTGTATACTCTGTACTACATTAGATTGGGAAGTGGAGCAGTGGATTTCAAGAAATAGAAGACCAGGTCCCTCCCATACATTGTTTACAAGACTTGACTCCACAGTTGGACTGCACACATATTGTATTTTATTCTGACTTAAATATCCTTCCCTTCATTTCTTACTCCCCTCTGCCCCTACATATACACACAGAGCCTGGTTGACTCCCCCTTAATGCTTCAAAGTGCCAGTCAAAGGGAGCCACCTCTGCTGAGTCCTCTAGGTGACTGCTGGCTCCCTCCTCCATTATACAAAATGTATATACTGTGTACAGAGCACCCAGGTGTTCTGGTTATTGGCTAACTCTCTGTCTTCTCTACTAGAGTAGAAACTCGTTAATGATAGAAACCTTATCTTATAAGCCTCTTTATTCCCAGTGCCTAGCAGACTGCCAGGGCAGTGAATGTGGATGTCAGTAATATCTACTGAAATACTTGTTGAAATACAAGTGATGATATTAAGCATCAGTTGGATAATATAATTACAAGTATTGATCAAGGAGTTCAGAGAGCACACTTTAAATTGGCATATGGTTGAAGAAGGCTTTAACAAAGGAGGTAGGACGTGAATTGGGCTTTGGAAGATGATCATGCGTAAGTGAATGGATGGGAGATATCATGTTCCAAGAAGCCTCTTTTTTTTTTTTTTTTTTTTTTTTTTTTAAATTATTTATTTATTTATTTATTTATTTATTTATTTTTGGCTGTGTTGGCTCTTCGTTTCTCTGCGAGGGCTTTCCCTAATTGCGGCAAGTGGGGGCCACTCCTCATCGCAGTGCGCGGGCCTCTCACTATCGTGGCCTCTCCCATTGCAGAGCACAGGCTCCAGACGCGCAGGCTCAGTAATTGTGACTCACGGGGCTAGTTGCTCTGCGGCATGTGGGATCTTCCCAGACCAGGGCTCGAACCCGTGTCCTCTGCATTGGCAGGCGGATTCTTAACCACTGCGCCACCAGGGAAGCCCCCAAGAAGCCTCTTTTTCAGGAGGAATTCTTTAGCGTGTGCTAAGTATCAGCAGATAGGCATTTTTCTAGATCTAAAACACTATAGTAAGTTTCAAGAAGGCTGTAGAGATATGGTCTTGGCCATCAAAAACTGTCAGGGCGGGGCTTCCCTGGTGGGGCAGTGGTTAAGAATCCGCCTGCCAATGCAGGGGACATGGGTTCGAGCCCTGGTGCAGGAAGATCCTACATGCCGCTGCAGAGCAGCTAAGCCCATGCGCCACAACCTCTGAAGCCCACGTGCCTAGAGCCCATGCTCTGCAACAAGGAAGCCACCACAATGAGAAGCCCGCACACCACAACGAAGAGTAGCCGCGGCTTCCTGCAACTAGAGAGCCTGCGCGAGGCAACAAAGACCCAACCCAACGCAGCCAAAAGAACAAACAAACAAACAAAAAACAAACTGTCAGGGCTTTGCAGAATTAGAAATTACCACTGGCTGCTTCAGTATGATCTTTGAGTTTAAGCTCTGTTTCAACTTTGGAGTTGTTAAAGGTCATTTTATATGATGCTTGTTCAATAATCCTTCTGGTAGTAGACAGTTGTATATAGATAATAATAAGTATGTCATTATAGCTAATATCAAATGACCATTACTGCAAACTAGGCACGCTTCCAAAGCATTTTGAATGGATTATTTAGTTAAGTCATTTAATCCTCACAACAGTCAAGTGAATTAGGGCCCATTATCCCCTCTCATCTTACAAATGAGGAAACTGAAGCACAGAGAGGTTTAAATAACTTACCTGTAACACAGCCATCAAGTGGAGGAGCTAAGATTTGATCCCAGGCAGAACAGCTTTAGGGCCTCTACTTTAGCTATCACCCTGTACAGCCTCTCTTATAACTATGTTAAAAATAAAATGTTTTATACAGGGATCATTTAGCATCTTGTGGTTCCAGAAAAGGAATCCTATTATTATAACCCTCCCCTATTTTTCTTCATTCCTCTGATGGCTCCTTAGCTCATTTGCAGGCTCCTCTTCTTCTACCTCATCATAAAAGACTGGAGCTCCTCAGGCTCAGTCCTCAGCCCTCTTTTCTCTGATTTTTTTCTTCACCACCCTTGCCCAGTGATCTTATCTACAACTATCATTTTAATTATCACCCACATTGAAAGGAAGCACAGTGTAAATCTTCAGCCCAGATCTCTTTTCCGATATCAGACCTCTATTCAGATTGCCTCCATGGACCTTTTCACAGCACATTCTGTGTGCCATTGTTTTTTTCTTCCTGTCTTCCACCCCAACCATCACAAGCCTCATGGTCTTCCAGTGCTCTGTTTTCAGCAAATGGAATCTCCATCCATTCTTTTACACTGGCCAGGAAGCCAGCTGGTTCCTCCCTTTCCCTCTTAACCCCATATCCAACCTTCACAGCCTCTGCTGATTTCCCCTGATATGTCTATTTGCCTGTATCTATACATTTCCACTCTGGCCCAGGCCTCCATCATCTCTCACCTGTACTACTGCACAGCCTGTGGTCCCCCAGCATCTGCTCCAGAACCCCTCCACTCTGTTCTCCAGCTTCAGTGAGAGTGTACCTGTCAAAATACAAATTAATCAATCAGTCTCTTTCTTTCTCTCCTTACCCCCCTAGACACACACACACACACACACACACACACACACACACACACACACACACACACACACACACACACACACACACACACACACACACACACACCCCTAGCCTAAAACACTTTAATGACTTAAATAAAGAGGAAAATGCTAAACATGGCCTCTGGGCTTCTGCACGGTCTAGACCTTGTTTTCCTCTTCAGCTTTATCTTCTGCTGTGCTACTACCCTTCACTTGATGACCTTTAGGGTCCTCAAATGTTCTCCCTCTTGACATAGGGTCTTGACATATGCTATTCCTTTTGCCTGGATGCTCTCACACACCCACCCACTCTTTACCTGGTGAAGAAGTCTACTAGCCCTTCGAATCTTGGCCTCTGCTGGGTTAGTTGCATAGCGTGTGTCAGAGGTTGTCATTTTGCATTTATATCTATAATTCTGTGACAAACGTCTATCCTCTCCCACGTACAAGCGCCACAGAAGCAGGAACCATGGCTTTTTCCAATCACTATTGTATCCCCAGAGTCTAGTGCACAGTGCCTTGTGCATAGACACTCACTATATATTTAAATGAGGGAGTAAATAATTTGTTAATATGTTCTGTTAATATACATAGTTTATACTGCACCTCTGGCAGTAGTACAGAGGGCTACAAAAAATAAGGTTCCCGAGACATTGTCCCTGAAGTCCCACAGTCTCTAAGCAGTGATTAAATGATGGCTGTCATTTAAGCATTTCTTCCAAAGGCCTCCAGCATCTCTGAAAATGGTGGCAGAGCTATCCTTTTTTCTTTTAAAATAAACAACTAAGGCCCCATGGTTCGGTTCATGTCAGAGCTTATTAGAAATGTGATGGTGGTTCAGCTTTAGCAGTGTCTTTCAAAAACTTAATTTCATAGATTCTGTCATTGGCCTCTGGAGTCTAAAGCTTCCTTTAGCTCTCTCTGCAAGTCTACTTTTTAAATTCTGACCAAGGTTTAAATTTCCCTGTCAAGTTCTTTCTGGGGCTGGGCTGTGACATTGCTATTCCTCTGGTTTCCCTGGCAAAGGTAGTTTTTTTTTTTTTTTTTTCTAGTTTCAGCATGAACACTTTATCACTCCCATGTTCAGGTGCTATCTAGACACTCCGAGGGGTCATCAGGTATCCTTCCTGGCGTCTCTTTCTGTTTCTGCAGACCATGTTACAGTCCTCATAATGTGTGTTGCCTTGCCTGGCTGTGATTTCAGTACGTTAAATTTGTGTGATGATTTCTTAAACGGAAAGCTGATGGGTGAAGTGGTTGACCTGCCAGCTCCTGGGACCTTCTGTCTCCCTGGAGGATCACTCTCTATTCCCTAATCCCAGGGAACTCAGCCTTGAAGGAACCAAGCTGGCTTCCAGGTGGGCTCCATGCTGTGGGTACCCCTTCAGCCTCTGTTCATAGCATGTGCTGGGACCTTTCTTTTCCAAGGTGGGCCCTGTTGCCCAGGACCACGGAGGCCCTCACATCACAGAGTCTGGGGAAATGGATTTCTTCAGCTTGCTTGTTTTATCCTTTGCCTGTGGAATTTTCTCTTTCACAAATTCGTCTCTCCATCAGAACTCAGTTTAAATAAAATCTAAAGGCTCCCTTGTTCAGTTATTCCTTTTTAAACTCTGTTTCTATTTAGTCAGACTTTGGCAGGAAAACTTCTAAGCAGAGCCCAGGGGAAAAGTGACCACTGGCACAGATTTTAGCCTGTGCTTTGGGCCAAGATTGTTTCTATTTTTATTTTGTTTCTTGTTTTTGTTAACATCCAGGGCACAGATTAAGCACTTTCACTTATCTGTAATGGTGAGAGGCCTTTAGATTGCTTGCCTTTGGCCAAGATTCTGCATGCTTAAAACTATTAACCCCCAGCTACCTCCTGGGAGATAAGATCTAGCTGTTCAATTTGGCTTTTCCAAAAGGAGGCTCTGTGCTTCTACTTGATCTGAGATAGAAAAAGGAGAAAGTAAATCCCAACCTTTGCTGGATTTTCAAAGAGGTTAGTAGCCTAATTTATGGGTTGTCTTTTTTTAAAAAAAAAAAAAACAAAACTTTATATTGTAATTTCTCAGCTGCCAAAAGACGTAATTCTGCCTCAGCTTCGCCTTGGCAACCTGCCTTTGGCACTCTGTGCAGCCCTGTCGTAGCTCTGCATTATTTAAGCAGTAATCTTTAAGAAGGTGAGAAACCATTATTGCTTTTTAGTGGAGTTGACATGCTATTGGCGCAGAGTAGTACCTAGAGCTTCAAACATTTCTAATGGCTCTAAACCAACTTAAACACCTCCATGTAGATGTCTCACTGCCATGAGGTCATAGTTTGCTACAAGGGGGAGAAAGAAGAAGATCAAATGTTATGTAAAAGTGTGGGTTGTTGTTTTTTTCTCCTTCTTTTTAAGTATTCTTACTCCACTGAGTTGTGGCTGTAGATTTTGGCCATGATCCAGACAATCAAGATTTAGCATTTTGACCAGCTGTGATCTAGTAATGTTCCTCAGAGGAAACATTTTGTAGGAGGGAAAGACACATATTTGAGACTGTGAATTGTACTCCTTCCTAATACTTTACAGTGTGAGACCTGGTTGTAGACAGATAAAACAAGCACAAGTGAATCTGAAAGAGAACAGAGGGAAAAAAAAGTTTTCAAAGAGCTAAAACTTCACTCCAGCTTGAAGAACTCTCTTGAGGTGGGAAATCTTTACATTTTTTCTTTATTTCACCTTTCCCTAAGTCTTCACATTCATATCATTCCATGGCAGAATGTATTTCTGTTCATAATTGATACTTAGAATGCATTAACATTCTTATAAGAGCATAACAAGTCTTAGGAAGTAAAAATGCCACACAAACTTAATGTAGGCAAGAAGAGAAGAGAAGGAAAAAGTATCAAGCCACTTGACCTAAAAAGTATTATTCTGATTCTCACTCCTCCCTCAAATAGAAGTAGAGTGTGTTTTGGTGGCCAGTCCTATGGATTGGGAGAGAGAAGATTAACGTTTTTTAGTCAGACTCCCTCTGTTAAAGCACAGTTAGTTGCTTTGTGATCTTAGGCAGGTTACCTAACCTCTGTGCCTCAGTTTCTTCATCTGTAAAATGAGGATGTATACTTCATAGAGATGTGAGGATGAAATGAGACCATGTATAAAGCTGTTAACAGATTACTTATTCCCTAGTACTTCATAAATGTTAGTTGCTATTGTTTTATTATTAATAATTTATGGAGTACCTACTCATTGTACTAAGAATTTTCCTTGTATATTTTGTTTAATCCTGACTGCAACAACTGTTAGATGGATATACCCATTTCATAGGAGAGGAAACATAGGTTCGGGGTAGTGAAGTGCTCCACCCATCTCCCATATTTTATAATGGCGGAGCTATATGTGAAGGTCTGGAATATTATATATGGGAGATGTGGAAATGGGAACACATTTTGGACCAGTGCTTTCTTACTTTGTTTCCTCTCTCCCAGTCCCTTTTCTGTAAAAAGAAGCTATAGCTTCAGGAAATAAAACCAACAGAAAAGGAAGATGGGGAGAGAGTGGTGGGGCAAGGATAGTGGAGTGGAATGAACTGGTTCTGCTGTCTCCCGGGTTGGGCTGGCTTCATGGCGAGGTATTCGTATAATGGTTATAGAAGTGCTGAACAGGGTCCTCCCTCTTTTAGGTTGGGGAAGCAGAGAAATTCTCCCTCTTATAAAAATTCCCTCTCCCTGAAGCTAAATTCATAAAGAAAAATGACACATCAGAGGTTTGGGGACAATTGGAATGTACCTCAAAGGATTCTGGGAAGCTCTTCTAGTCCCTCAGCATTTGGTAGATCGTGTAAATAGAGGCAGCTGAGCATTTCCACTTGATTCAAAGCCTTTCCCACCCCATGTCCTCAGGAAAAAGGAAAAAGCTGGAATGAAGTTTCACATTGGGCAGAATAAACCTTTTGATTTAGTACTTTCTCCCCCAAACTCTTTTACACTTGCCTTGACTCCTTATCTTCTTGCAGGCAGCTCCCTGATGGGCAGGAGTGGAGATGGGGGTGGGTGGGAGGAGCTCTGAGTTTGTTCCTACTATAAACATTATTCTGTATAGGAGGAAACAGTAGAAGGAATGAGATCTAGATTCTGGTCGTTCCTCTGCTACCTGTTGCCGTGTGTTTCCGTCTAAGACGTTAATGTCTTTGAGCCTCAGTTACCTCTTCTGTAAAATGAGGCTAATACTTTTGGAATCCAGAGCCCATGGAAGCAAATAATAACGACAGCAACCACAGTTACAGCTACTACTGCCATCGGTATATATGCGAGGCATTCTGCCAAGGATCTGAAGTGTGTTATTTTATTTAATCCTTACCACAGTCCGATAATCTATTTGACAAAGAAGAAAAGTAGAGCACAGAGAAGATAAGTGACTGCCTACAGTCATATAACTAGCAAGTGGTGAGTTCGACCTTAAGTTATAACTCCAAATAAACAGGATCACAGTTGCCGATCCAGAAGTTTGAGCATCCTTTCTCATCACCACCACCATCTCCAGATATCTCTAGATATAGCTGAAGAGATAACAAAAGGTAACTGACTGCAGTAAATAAGGACAGAATGAAAAAGAAATTAATGACCTTAATTTAGAGAGATCAAGGAATACTTGATCCAAAGAAGCCAAATTTAAACCAGACTGTCCTCCTTGACCTCTAAACTCCAAGCCACTTGCCTTCTCCCTCACCATGCTATTGTTTGGGATCCTAGGATATCCTTTTTTACTTGTAGCAGAAAGGCTTATTATTAAGTAATTTAACAGTCCCCCATGTGGTTCAGTTATTCAATAGACCGTGGCCTAGTAAATTTGTAATTACAATATCTTTGGGTTGTTTTTTAATAAATTCCTTTTAATTGCAGCATTAAACCCCAGATGTCATGTTTCCAGTTTGGACCTAAGCCAAGCTAGGAGAGGCATCCATTCAAGGCAAACAGCTGATGAGAAGAATGTGTGCAGTGAACTGGGGGACTCAGTCCAGTTGCTAAACCTCAGGCTCTTTGCCCCCATATCTAGTGCCTTAGGACATAGGGACCCTTGGCTGAAGTGGAGGATAAAGAAATGCTACTACATTTCCTGCTGCATCCACTCCTCCCCAGAACACTCAGGTTTACTCTGGTTGTCTCTAAGAGTAGAAATTCCCTGGAAGTTATTCATCACTATTTAAATACTGTACTAATTTCATTTGATAAGTAAATTGTCAATTGCCTTTAAAAATTGGTCTTAATAATTAGTAAATCCAGGCATTTCAACCTCTTCTTCCATCTAGATAAAATAATTATGAAGCCAGACTGTAATCAGACAAAAAGAATCTTGAAACATTCTGGGCATTCTTTTTTAATCTATCATTTGCCTTTTTAATTGCTACCTTTCTGGGGGTTTTTTTGTTTGTTTGTTTGTTTTTGCAGTACACAGGCCTCTCACTGTTGTGCCCTCTCCCATTGCAGAGCACAGGCTCCAGACGCGCAGGCTCAGTGGCCATGGTTCACGGGCCTAGCCGCTCTGCGGCATGTGGGATCTTCCCAGACCGGGGTACGAACCCGTGTCCCCTGCATCAGCAGGCGGACTCTCAACCACTGCGCCACCAGGGAAGCCCACTACCTTTCTCTTTTTAGGCAATAATAGAGGTATAATGTTCCTATTTTTCTTGTAAGAATTTAACTAATACCAAAACGTGTAATGAAGATTCCTTCTAGAAACCTTCTATTAAATATGGAAGTCAGAATTATTTTATTAAAAATCTATGCCTTGGGCTTCCCTGGTGGCATAGTCATTGAGAGTCCGCCTGCTGAAGTAGGGGACACGGGTTCGTGGCCCCGTCCGGGAAGATCCCACATGCCGCGGAGCGGCTAGGCCTGTGAGCCATGGCCACTGAGCCTGCGCGTCCGGAGACTGTGCTCCGCAACGGGAGAGGCCACAACAGTGAGAGGTCCGCGTACTGCAAAAAAACAAAACAAAACAACAAAAAGAACAAAACCAAAAAAAAAATCTATGCATTGTGTTTTTATACAGAAATACAATAGTTTGTTTTTTAATAGTAAAACTTTAGAAATATCTTAAATCCACAAAAATAAGAAAATGATTAAGTAAATTATGATATTCCATTCAATGGAGTAGCCATTTAGAATTGTTTACCAAGAGGTTTGAATAACTTCCAACAACAGGATACAGAATTGTATATATATACTGCAAACACAGCTTTCATTTTGGTTTTTGTTTGGTTTTGTGTCTTTTTTAAATTAAACACACATATATAAAATCAAAGTCTGAAAGGAAAATATCCAAATAATGGTTATTTGATGGGTAATAGGCTTTTGAGTGATTTTTATTTTTTAATATGGTTTATATTTTTTAGTTTTCCAGGGAGTATAAATTATTATTATAATTAAAAATGCATGTGTGTTTGTATATATTTTAATGCAGTCGTTCAACACTTGAGCTGTTTAGACCTCAGCTATCTTAAAAATTTGGAACATTGCTAAGATTCTGGAAGTAATAAAAAATTAATTCTGAGCAGCCAAAACTAATGTTACAAAACTCATATAATAAAGCATATTATGCCCAGGATATCTGCTGGTCCATCACTCAAATCCTGTTTACTCTTGCTTTGCACACAATTCTCAAGACATCTGCTTTACAGGAACACAGCAAATTGGAAGCAAATGTCAAAAAAGGAGAAGCGCTCACAGGCAAGAGCACTGACTCGGCCACACGTGACAGCCTGACAGTGAGAGAGGACACAGAAAAGCCTGAGTGCAGACTTAAGAACTCGGACTCAGATCCCCGATTCAGGAACACGCCCCTGAAAGGCCCGTAGTCTCTCTACTATGTCATAGTTAGTAAGACATGTTAATACTGATGGCCCAAAGTTATCAAGAAAATACATTTTCTCATTAGAAAATGAATAGATACATATATATGTATAACTGAATCACTTTGCTGTACACCTGAAACTATCACAACATTGTTAACCAACTATACTTCAATATAAAATTAAAAGTTAAAAAAAAATTTTTTTAATTAAAAAAAGGGAAAATACCTTTCTTTTTCAGCTTGTTTTAAGATTATAAGAAAGACTAGGGCTTCCCTGGTGGCGCAGTGGTTGAGAGTCCGCATGCCGATGCAGGGGACACAGGTTCGTGCCCCGGTCCAGGAAGATCCCACATGCCGCGGAGCAGCTGGGCCCATGAGCCATGGCCGTTGACCCTGTGCTCTGCAACGGGAGAGGCCACAACAGTGAGAGGCCCACATACTGCAAAAAAAAAAAAAAAAAAAAAAAAATTATAAGAAAGACTAATAAAAATTTTTGAAAGGTTTCATGGCACATAGCTGCAAATGGGAAAAAAAGACAGTGTGTGATTGTAGGGTAAACGTTAGATATGTAGACTTCCTTATTTGTCTCTGTAATACCTCATCTTCTTACCTTTCTTAAGAGGGAATGTTTTACTGTTACTTAGGTTTTCTAAATTGTATTTGATACTGTCATTACCCGGGTTCTCATAAAAATCCAGGAAAACTGGGTAAGATCCCAGGATCAGGATGTCAGCAAATGCCAAAGTCTCCATCTCACAAAAGCCTTTGAATCCATGCATCGAAATAGGAGTAATGTCATCAAGGACCTACTGTTGATGCACAGGGAACTCACTCTAATCAACATTCTGTAATAACCTATATAGGAAAAGAATCTGAAAAAGAATGGACATATGTATATGTACAACTGAATCGCTTTGCTGTACACCTGAAACTAACACAACATTGTAAATCAACTATACTCCAATATAAAATTTTAAAAATTAAACTAAAAAATAGGGGTAACACCCCAGACCCAGAGCTTAGCTATAGGTTGGGTGGCAGCAGAGAGGGTGTCAAGTCATTCACCCTGCGTAGCCATAAGTGGTTAAGCACCTGGCCTGTGGTCACGTGCCAGCAATATCACCTTCAGTGTTCCGGGTGGGTTTACCTGGTGCTTCCCACCCCTCATGGGCTGTGGTGGCAGCTGAAAGCGTGGCCTGTCTGCCCAGGATAGACTGACTGTG
Organism: Phocoena phocoena; assembly: GCF_963924675.1. Taxonomy (NCBI): domain Eukaryota; kingdom Metazoa; phylum Chordata; class Mammalia; order Artiodactyla; family Phocoenidae; genus Phocoena; species Phocoena phocoena. The sequence continues at coordinate 56,548,913 of NC_089226.1, read as the reverse complement.
GGTGGTGCTGATGCTGTTTTGCTTTGATTACCTAGGGCCCCTGCAGAATCATGCAGAGAGGGACACTTGTCAGCAAGTAGCAGTGAAAACAAGAAGGTTGGCCAAAATGTGCAGCCTACCGCATGACTGAGAGTTCTGGCAACATATTAACTGAGAGCCTAGACTAAGGCCAACAAGCTTTGCTCTGCTTAGTTTTTCTTGAGAACTAAAAACAGTAATTTACTAGTGTATTTGCCTGGTTCTGTGTGTGCCCCAGTGAGCACCCCTAATCATGAAATCGCTCTTGGCACCAACACTCATAGCCAAGCAAGGGAGCCTCACGGGCACATGGATTAGAAGAAGCCTTTTGGTTGCCTTTCCTCAAGAAGCTTGTTGAACCTTTGCTTAGACCACAGGGATAGTCGAGCATCAGGAGAGATCTGAGAGGAGAGGGGGCAGGAGCTGGCTTAAGGGTTTGGGGCTGTAGACACAGGTAGAAGGAACCCGAGATCCTTTCTTCTTTCTCAGCGCACTTACCATGACTGTAATTTGAAAATGTATTATTTCAATAATTGTGGATGTGTTTCTACTGCAAGATTGGAAGCTCCTCAGAGGCAGGGCCAGCATGTCTTACATCTGTTTCCCCTCCTCAAGGCCTGGCACATGTAGCAGCTGTTTGCTGGATAGGAATAGTTTTAAGTCTAACCTCCGTTCCTGCCTGGTGCTTGTTTTTGCAGGCCACTTCTCTGTGTGTTTCCTCAGCTGAAGAGCACCAGTCAGATGCATCTCGTGTTTGCACCTCCCTCTGTCTCTGGACCCATTTTGTTCATATAGTTGTATTGAAGCTGACTAGCGTCGGCCAAGTATGATGTCTAGAACTGTGGTTAGTACTCCAGGGGTGGCTTCACTAGCATAGTTCACAAACTGACTATCATTTCCAGAGTCTGGATACTCTATTTCCATTAACTAATTATTATTTTAGACTTAAGAGTAATAACGTATACCCTGCTTTCTTGATGGGGTTTTTGTGAGGACCAAGTGAAATGATGTATATGAAATAACTTCAGAAACTATAATGCTTCGGGTAGCCAAACAGTGATTATTACTGCTGGCCCAAAAGTATCCTCCTGAGAAGTAACTCAAGTTTGAAGGAAGGTACTGAAGACCAAGTATTGTAAAGTGTGTGTGACTCGCGTTATAAAGGAGAGGTCATTTCCCAAGTTAATTTTTCGTTAAACACACACACACACACACATCTCCTTGGTCCTATCTCTGCCATTTATCTAATGCAAGGCAGTTAGCATTTGGGTATTGGAAAAGCTCTTGATCACTGAGCTATGAGTCATGGGCTTTAGTCCAGCCTCACCCCTGCCTCGCTGAGGTTATCGTGGGCAAGTCATTGAAGTTCTCTGTCAAATGAGGATACCTGCTTTATGAAGGTAAAATAAGACTTGAATATTAAAAACAAGAATAAGATATTGGTAGCCCTGCAGACATAAGAAGTTGATCACATCCTCATATATTTTTCTTTCCAGATCCAGTCCCTCCAGTTGCCTCGACTCCTCCCCATATGACATTGTCTCTATCCCCTGCCCTACCCTCTGCATATATTTCCGTATATCTTGTATCCTTCTTAAAGGAAGCTCCCAATGCTGAACTCAGAATACTTTGTTGCATTTTGTATTTGGACACTAAAATTAATACTAAGGTTGAGTATTATCAATTTGTATTATCTCAAACCTAAATACGTTATTTCCTATCTCTGGATCCAGAAGGTTTAAGCTGAGTTCTGAAGTTGAAAGTAACTTCTCATTTTTGTTTGTCTTCTAGCGACAGACATCACACCTCCAGTGCAATCCCTGTTCCAAAGAGACAAAGCTCCATATTTGGGGGTGTAGATGTAGGCTTCTCTGGGGGGATGCCTTCACCAGACAAAGGACACCGGAAACGGGCCAGCTCAGAGAATGAGAGACTCCAGTACAAAACCCCTCCCCCCAGTTACAGCTCAGCATTAGCCCAGCCTGTGACCACCGTCCCCTCCACGGGAGAATCTGAGAGAAAGACAACATCTCTGTCTTCCTCCTTGGACACCTCCTTGGACTTCTCCAAAGAAAACAAGAAAAAAGGGGTAGATCTGAGTGACAGCTTCAACGGAGGCCATGGGAGTGTGAACACTAGCCAGGAACAGGGACAAGCCCTCCCGGGGCCTCCAGCCACAGTCAACGGCACCCTCCTGCCCAGTGAGCAGGCCGGCTCCTCCAGCGCCCAGCTTCCAGGGGGGTTCCACCCGGTCTCCGAAGCCGAGCTCTGCTGTACCGTGGAGCAAGCAGAAGAGATCATCGGCATGGAAGCCACAGGCTTCACCTCAGGCGATCAGCTGGAAGCATTTAACTGCATCCCCGTGGACAGTGCCGTGGCAGTGGAGTGTGACGAACAAGTTCTGGGAGAATTTGAAGAGTTCTCCCGAAGGATCTATGCACTGAACGAAAATGTATCCAGCTTCCGCCGGCCACGCAGGAGTTCTGATAAGTGAAGCGAGCGGACAGACGGTAGGACCAGGATAGAGTCACTGCTTGAAATGAGGATAAAGCTGCACTGGTTACCCTTTGTAATAATTATGACACAAAATGAATATTAATGGAGGATATTCCTCAGAAAAATAGACTTTGTGAATCAAGGAGGGACTCAGGATCATTGTGTATCAGTGGGCCAAAGTTAGATTTTGCTTGCAAGATTTGCTTTTCAGGCCTGACAATTATTTTAAGGCAGAAGTCTAGCTCTAGTCACCTTATAGGCATTTGACTGCTTTTTTATTTACACTTCTGTGTTATCCTCAGAGGGAAGATGATAATATATAAATAATATAATGAATTTATCTTTAGTTTCTTATAAGCATTTGCCCTCACCATAGTTTATGAAACTTTGGGAAAATTGAATATTCAGTAAAAGGTCTCCAACATCCACTGAAGGATCTTTGGCCATCCATTAAGTTGATGAGCTAGAAGCACAATGGTCTCCTTATACCTAGGCCCACCTGCCCCTGCCCCTGCCCCCAGACTTCACAGTCAACCTAGCTGTCGCCCCTTCTGCACAGTAGATACCTTGTGCATCCTGACGACTGAGGACATCACATTTGCTGGTTCTTTAATGAAGTTGCCGTTACCTTCCACCTCTTCCAGTCAGCCATACCCTTGATGCAGCCCTCAGATTATAGGAAAGACCTCACCTCTGGTGGATCCCAGGGGATCCTCAAGGACCCCTGAGGTTACTGTAGTCAGATGGCATCCAGTTCCCTCTGGGGGCCAAAGTTATGTGGGCAGAGGCTGTTGTCAAAAGCCGGGTGTGCTTTCTGGCAACACACTCACCATATAGAAATCCCTATATGTAAGCCCCATGTTAATTTATTAAATTTCAGTTGGAAAGGAAGGCATTGTGTATGATAAAATATGTGTAGAGTCAGGCTGTCCAGTGTGCAAACTGCAAGGCAGTTGAGGTAGTTAGATTAAGAGACTAGATGAGGCATAAAATACCATCGGTATGTGTGCAATTACATAAATATTAAATTATGATTTTGAAGTACGTTTTCATTCCTGGAGCCCACATATCATTTGCTACTGCTATACACTTTATATACCCAAGGACATCGCCTCAGGGTTGCAAGCTCTTTAAGGAAATTTTATGCTTATATCCGTGTATTGTATAAAGAATAAAAATTGAGTTTACTTCACTCAACCTGATTTTTTTTTTTTCCCCAGCTTTGAAATTCCTCTTGAACCTACATCTCCATATGTTACATCGTGACAGCACTAGCCTGAACAAAACCTGTGGCTGTATCTAAGCTAATGCCGTTGACTTCATTTGAGTTTACATATTGTGTGTAGCAACACACCGTCACAGGCGTACTCTGCAGTAGCTCATTTGTCCTCCATAACGACTTAACTCAGAGGTTTCATAATCATTTTCATATTTTGTCCAAGCATTCCTAGGCTCAATTATAAACATAGCTACACTGGTAAATGGAGTAGCTCATGTTGTTATTTTTCAGGTAGAGAACTCACAAGATCATTGAATGACAGACAGACCCAACCTGCAAGCAATTAAAAGTTTTAACTTGATCTGAAGAAATCCATCTTATTCCTCTAAACAGGTAGAACTACTCCAAACCTGGAGCGGAAGCCATCTGTAGAGTCACGGCTTCTTTGCAGAGTACTGTCGTTCATTTTGGAGTCAGTAAGGGTGGAGCTAGACATGATCTTGGATGTACGTCAGACTGGGCTGTGGGGTCCTCCAGTGGAGTAACATCTACCCCCCACCAAGCCCAAAAAAAAAAGGTTTTGAAGGACTATATTAGTATTGAACAATGGAAGGTGAATCACATGTGACGTGTGATTCTTCAGATATGGGAGAGACCTTTAAACTTCATGCGAAACTCAAAGACAAGGTGCGTTCAATGCAGGTCCTCCAGCCCAGTTTCTGGCATCACCAAGCAGAGGGACCACGTACAGGAGCACCCATAGTTACAGTATTCATCTCAGATTCCACACAGCCAGATAGAGCCTGCAGCTCCGGGGTTCCATCTGTCAATCTCCCATTTGTGGACTCCCTGATTCTGGGGTTCACAGCTTTTGACCCACACAGCATGGAGCCCCACCATTGAATGTGATCTGGTAGGGCAGAACTGATCAACAGTTACCTACACATTGGCCTAATCCACACTGTGTCCAGTGATGTTGTGCCTCAAAACACCACTTAGGTTTCGGTTTATTTAGTTTAGGTTTTGAGTTTTCACTGAGTTTGTTTGATGTCTGCAGTTTCTGCCAAACTTGGGTAGATCCTACAGCATTACATTCTCCAGGAATAACTCTGACATTTCCCAAAGCTGCAGAATTCATTTTGCCTCTGTTTAAAGTGGCCAAGGCCAAATATGGGATGAGGTATTATCTCCTACTAATCTTTGTAATTTTTGCTTTGAGAATATAAGTTGAAATGAAAACTCAGTCCTATCCATTTCTGAACTGCTAAGAGCCCTTTCAATTTTCATGTAGCTGAGACACTTTTATAGCCGGCAAATGTTATCAGATGAATATTTGCTTGTGTTTTCTCTCTCCACTTCCCCTTACCCACTTTAAAAATTCCAGAGATTTTTTTTCCCCCCCAGAATATTAGTTTTGGAAGATTGTATCCAGCTATATTTTTTTAGCAGTTCTAATAGTGCCCGTTTATCCTGACCTAACCAGTTATTTAAATAATTTTTTAAACCACCACCAATAATAAATGGCATGTGAAACTGATCTGTTGGTAATTGGAAGAAAACTCAGCATCTGTATTTATAAAATAAAATTGATTAGTATTTATTTTGAGAGTAAAAGTGTATGTTACTTCCCTGCTATGTTTGAGTCCTGTGTTCTTCACTGTTTTGAATTTCATACTAAAGCTGAGTTAACTATGAAAACCTCATTCTTAAACAGTCAGCCAGCCAGTCCGCATTTACTGAGCTAGCTCTCTCCCTCTTTGCAAGGGACTGGACTAAACAAGGTTATACAAAGATTAATAAGCCTTGATCTCTGCCACATTCTCCAGTTGTGGGGGGAAGGGTGGCATAAGTATATTAACAATTAAGTATAATTCAGTGTGATGAATTATATGATTATATGATTATATGATGGAGAAATGTATAGCCATGCTACAGAATTCAGAGAAAGCTATTCTGCCTCAAGGATCAGGAAAGGGTCATGGAGGTAATACAGATGAAAGATGTATAAGATTTCACATTACAGGTGGAGGGAACAGCATGGGCAAAGCCCAGAGGCAAGGCAGGGCCACATGCGTGTTTGCAAAATTGCAAGGAGTTTGCTGTACTTGGGCCCTGAATGGATGTGAAGAAAGGTGAGAGGAGAAATTGAATTGCAGACCCATGGGGAAGGACTTAAAATGCCAGGGGAAGAGATTTGGATGCATGCAGTGGGCGACCGATCGGTACCCTTTCCAGACTTTAAAGCAGAAGAGTAACTTGGTTAGATGTGAGTTATGGCTAGCAGCCACGTTGAGGCTGGACTCTAGTGATACTCTTCTTAATCATCTTCTGTACTATTTTGTTTAGAAAAAAAAGTCTCTCTGAAAAAGAGGTTCATTCTTGTGTCCTTAATGGTTTCAGGGTAAATACTGAATAATGAACTGGGTTTTTACCATGTGATACAAAGGGCAGCCGGCATCTATTCTTTAGAATCTAGATTCCGAATGCCCCAATTCAGCCACTTTGAAGTTATGACCCTGCTCAAGTCATTAAACCCTTAATGACCCCTCATTTCTTAATCTGTAAAGAATTGGAGAGAACTCTGCCCTTGCCATTATGTTTGTATGGGGCCTACACCATCAATGTTGGTTCCCTTTTGTCCTGTGGAAGGCTGCTTGCTGCCTAGTGACAGAAAGGATGCCTGAGACTCGCTAGAACCATTTCTTGTTCTAGCACTTGGGCACGGCCACTTAACCCCTCCGAATCTGGCTCCTAATCTGTCACATAGGGATGATACCTCACACCGATCAGAATGGCCATCAAAAAGTCTACAAACAATAAATGCTGGAAAGTGTGGAGAAAAGGGAACCCTCCTACACTGTTGGTGGGAATGTAAATTGGTACAACCATTATGGAGAACACTATAGAGGCTCCTTAAAAAACTAAAAATAGAACTACTATATGGTCCAGCAATCCCACTCCTGGGTATATATCTGGAGAAAACCATAATTCGAAAAGATCCATGCACCCCGATATTCATAGCAGCACTATTTACAATAGCCAAGACATGGAAGCAACCTAAATGTCCATTGACAGATGAATGGATAAAGTAGATGTGGTACTTATATACAATGGAATATTAGCCGTAAAAAAAGAATGAAATAATGCCACATGCGGCAACATAGATGGAACTAGAGATTATCGTACTAAGTGACGTAAGACAAAGACAAATATCATGATATCGCTTACAGGTGGAATCTAAAAAATGATACAAATGAAGTTATTTACAAAACAGAGTCACAGATGCAGAAAACAAACTTATGGTTATGGAGGGAAAAGTGGGGAGGGATAAATTGGGAGATTGGGATTGACGTATACACACTACTATCTCTACTCACTACTCTGTAGTGACCTATATGGGAAAAGAATCTAAAAAAGAGTAGATGTATGTATGTATTTGTATAACTGATTCACTTTACAGCAGAAACTTAACAAACACAACACTGTAAATCAACTATACTCCAATAAATTTAAAAAAAATTTTAAAGTAGGGGTGATACCCACATCTCTCCCCACCCCACCCCAACCCCGCCCTGGGGTCAGATAGAGTGTAAGAAGTGATGAGTATTTTTATGAAACACTTAATGATCTTTACAAAGCACCATGCACGTTGGGAGGAGTTCGTCATTCAACAAGGATTTCTTGCATTGTATACATCAGGCTTTGAAACGGAGGTCTCCATTCGGTACACATTGAGAATGTGTCAGGGCTGAAACTGCTCTTTTGAAAAACAGCTCTAAACAAATGTAAAGTGTTTCGAGGTCTTTTGGTGGGTGGCATGGACAGTGTTGAGACGTGGTCCATAAGCCTAATTCGCTTAATTTTTATGGGTTTGTTTTTTTTTTAATGCCTGGCAGATGAGTTTATTTAGGCCACCTCATCCATACATATTCTCTCACATAGCTTCTGGCTGCCTTGCTGAATGCTGAACTAGTGCCCAGAGCTCTTAATTTTGCTCAAAATAGATAGAGGCTTTCTTTTTTTTTCCTCTTGGCGCATCTAACCATGGTTTCGTAGGTAGACAGCTCAGCCTTGTGGATTTTAAATGAATAAAAAAATACATGTCTATAAAATAATTCCACACTTTTTTAGAGACTGGCGACGTCAGCAGTCCAGAAAAAGCATGGTCATGAATCTCGATAAAAATGAAAAAGACAGCCAGTTGGAGAAATAGCTATAGTCAGCCAAGCCCAGAACTACAAGGGGGAGAGTGGTAGGCTCAGATCCTTTTGGCTTTGTACAGAACACAAGTCTAATGAACTTCCTTTCTCTCAGTCCCCATTAAAAGTACAAGCAGCAAATTAGAAAGGAATCAAGGTTGGGAGTAGACAGAAATAGTGGATAACCTGACTCGAAGAAGCAGATGCAAACAGGCAGGAAGGAAGCAGTCTGGGCATGTTGAGTGAGAAGCCCTCGGCCCCGGAGAGCAGCCAGTCAGAGGGATTCAGATCCCAGCCCCACCGCTCACTGGCTGTGCGGCCCAGGCAAGGCGCTTGACTTCGAGCCCACATGCTCCTCTGAAAAGTGGTAAGCCCCTTGCTCAGCTTTTCCCTTGCGCCTGGACAGAGACCTCTCTTGCCCTAGGAGCAAATTAGTATTCATTCTTCAAAACCCATCTCAGCTCACCTTGGGGTCCAGAGCATGGCAGGAAAGGAGAAGACCCCCACCTGTCACACTCTACCTGTTGTGAATAACTTGGGGCTGAATTGTTTCACACAGCCTGCTTCTAGTCAGGGTTTTATATGTAGCAAAACAGCTATTACCTGCCGTCTACTCAAGATCCTCGACGCAGTGGTTGTAAAATATATCACAAAAATTAACAGAACAGCTAGCTTAAAATAACTCAGCTTAAATGATTTTACTGTTTCTAAATAGCCCTCAGTCATCAGAAAAAGGATAAATTCATTTTAGTTTGATAGGAAAATGCATAAAATATTTTAAGGGAGTATATTATTCAAAATGGTTAAAATAAATAGATACTTTAAGGGATAAACTTGTTCTCTCAAAACTTTACTTGCAAAAAGGTTTTTAATTCACTTATTCCTCAAAGAAACCAGAATCACTGTATCTTGCTCTTTGAGTTTTGCTGTGTTGTGAAGAGACCCCCAGGCTACTTTACATGCAGATGGTCTGTGAGCTTTCACTCATGCAAGGTGAGGTCTGTCTCCAAGCTTGCTGGCCATAGGGCCAGGCCCTTTGCTCCCAGAAACCTGCCAGTTGCCTTGACTTCTCTGCCCAGGGCACAGGCCAGGGCAGAAAGGGCGACCTTGGGGGGACCAGAGGAAGGCAGGCACTTAATTGGCCTTTTGAAGGAGATTCCTGAGGTTTAGGGGCGAGAACTGGTGGCTGCGCCAGGCTTGGCCATGGCTGGGGTTGCCACCTGGATTTGCAGTCACCTCCTCCCTGGCTCCCTTCAGCCACCTTCTTGCCCTCCAACCCATTCTGCATACTGCAAACCCAGTGACCTGTCCTACACACAGCTCTAACCCTCTAAGAACTGTTAAACAAAGGGAAAAAATCAGACACACGCTAGTTAACCAAATTGTTGATGAGGGGAAGTTTCTCTTACAGAAATATTCCAAGTAAAATAAAATTCAGGAGGGATAATAGAATTAGACTGTCACCACTTTGCCATTCTAATGAATCTAATGCATCTAAGACAATGATCATCAGTGGCTGCTAATATCACAAAAAGAGAGAAAACCAGACATTTTATGCCTCCTGATGAAAGAACACAACACCAATGAAGAATTCTTGGCAAAAGTTTGACCCGAAGTGTGATCACACCTCTATCTGTGGTGTCCAATACAATAGATGCTGACCATGTATGGCTATTTAGTTGAAAAGTGGCTCGTTCAAATTGAGATGCACTAAGAGTGTGAAATACACACTGAATTTCAGAGACTTGGTACAAAAATAGAATGTAAATTTATATTAAGAATTTTTGTGTTGCTCACATGTTGGAATAATACTTTGGATATATGAAATTAAGTAAAATATAATTAATTTCATCAGTTTCTTTTACTGCTTAAGATGTGACTACTAGAAAATTTTAAATTGCATGTGTGACTTGCATTTGTGGCTCACGGTATATTACTATTGGTCAGAACAGCTCTGGATCTAACTACTAGGAAAATCAGAGGGCAAGTGAGCATGTTAACACCTGGAACATGCAATCAGCAAAATCTAGACAGTGGGAAACTCTATAGGACAAAGAACTTGGTTTCCTCAATAAGTATATTGCAAGAAAAAAACTGAAAGAAGGAAGGGAGAACCTGTTAAGAACAGACACAAGATTTCCCTGGTGGCCCAGTGGGTAAAACTCCGCACTCCCAGTGCAGGGGGCCCGGGTTTGATCCCTGGTCGGGGAACTAGATCCCGCATGCATGCCGCAACTGAGTCCGCACGCCGCAACTAAGAAGATCCCGCGTGCCACAACTAAGACGCAGCGCCTAACTAAATGTTTTTTTAAAAAGAGACGCAATAGTCATCAGCCAATCCCATTATGGACCTTGTTTGGTTCATGTCAATCAAACAACCTTAAAATAAAGGCATAATCAAAATGTAAACACTGACTAAATATTTGATTGTATTAACGATTCTTTTTTAGATCTGATAATAGTAAAAAATAGTGTAACAGTTTTTTGAAAAGTCTGTATCTCTTAGAGGTGCATATGAAACATTTACAGATGAAGAGCATTTGTCTGGGATTGGGATGGGGTATGCGGTGGGGTATAGATGAAACAAGATTGGCCATGGGTGATGGGTGATAGGTAACTGGAGGTCACCCTGTTGCCTCTAGCCCACAACCTACCCTCCAGCCAGGTGGATGCTTGTCATTCCCAGAATGCCCCTGCTCCCGCATGCCCCAGGGCCACTGCCCCCATAACAAACGGCAAACCAAACCACTGTTCCTCCTATAAGCCAGAGTTCAGCCATTCTCCTTTCCTCTTTGAAGTCCTCCCTGCCATCTTCCCCAGTCTCCATCCCCACCTCCACCCTGAAACAGGTAGGCCTCCCTCCTTTGGGATCCTCCCACCACCTGTGTGTGCTCCCACAGCGGCCCTTACATTTTCTCTAAGTGTCTGTTTCCCTGTCTGTCACCTTCAGCAGGCTGTGAGCTCCCAGAGGGCGGGCACCCTGTTGTAAGGCGCAACTAGTGCTCAGGAAAGATTGCTAGACCAGTGTGCTGAGTGCCCGTTTTACAAATGAAGCAGTTGAGGCCCAGAGAAGTCAGTGTCATAGCCAAGTTCCCAGAGCTAAAACTTAACAAGAGCTAGGACTTGAAACCAGAAGCTTCGAGTCGTTTCTCTACTTTCCAGCTGAGCTGCAGGCCACAGTTCCCTGCATGCATTCATTCATTTAGCATTGATTGGGCGCCCCCTATTGACTGGCCCTGGTGGAACAAATCATGGGGCAGTGCTATGAAGGAAAACCACAGGCGACAAACCATGGGAATCTGACATGGGGGAGCCACTTTGCCCTGGGATCTCAGGCAAGCCTCCTTGGGGAAGTGAGATTTAAACAGATTTGAAGCTATAGAGAGCCCATTCCAGGCCAAGGGGACCGCATATGCAAAGCTTTGGAGTAGAGAGTGATGAGCCATGAGGCTGGACAGTGGCAAACTGGGTCCACAGACAACACCTCCACCCCTACCAGGGTTGTTTCCTTTCAATTATATTTTGCACTGTAGTGTTGACGATTTTTTTTAAAAAAATATAAGTACATCCTGACCACTCTGGCTGGCCCCCTTAGGACTCGGCTTCAGTGTTGGCCCCTGCATTTGTGTCACCAACCCACTGGCACAAGGAATTCTATTGTGGATGGAAGTTTTTGATGTACGGTCACAGCCCAGATGTACAGAAATGTAACTTTATTTCCCCATAACAGTCTTCATCAAACCTCATGAATGCCCTTTTCAGCTAATGGCAGAAGACTCTTTTTTTTATATATAAATTTATTTATTTTATTTTTGGCTGCGTTGGGTCTTCATTGCTGCGTGCGGGCTTTCTCTAGTTGCAACGAGTGGGGCTACTCTTCGTCGCAGTGCATGGGCTTCTCATTGTGGTGGCTTCTCTTGTTGCGGAGCATGGGCTCTAGGCACGAGGGCTTCAGTAGTTGTGACATGTGGGCTCAGTAGTTGTGGCTCACAGGCTGTAGAGCGCAGGCTCAGTAGTTGTGGCACACGGGCTTAGTTGCTCCGCAGCATGTGGGATCCTCCTGGACCAGGGCTCAAACCCGTGTCCCCTGCATTGGCAGGCGGACTCCCAACCACTGCGCCACCAGGGAAGCCCACTGGCAGAAGACTCCTGATCTTGCTATTTCAAGGCAACTCAGTCATTTCTGGTTAAACCATATCTTCTATGCGGTAAGTGTTCAAATTCCCAAGTCCTCCCTGACCCTACCCTTCACCCAAGTGGCCCCAGGGCTTCTGACAAGTCTCTCTGAACTGCCCATAGTGTGGCTCATTTGGATGTTGGCTGCTGGCCTCCATTTGTCTGATCTCTGGGTCCTCACACCTGTGTCATCCTTCCCTAGGACCCTCTCAGCCCTGCTCGGCTCCCCTGGGGACTCAGGCCACCTGGCCCACCTTCTCTCACTTCCTTGTGAGGCTGCCCTCAGGGCTCCCGGCCTGGACTTCTCGCCTCTGCTAGTTGGCTGCCCGGCACCCTGAAGAGCACAGAACTCCTATGAAGGCTTGCCTAGGTCTACGTGGCAGACTCTGGGCAGTTGGGTCCCTTGTCTGTGACTGGCCCAAACCTATTTCCTATTTAGACCCCAGACGGGGTCAGGGACAGGGGAGGAAGGACCCCTCTCAGCCTTCACCAATCTTTTGGGGTCTAGCTCCACCCCTTCCAAATAGCGCCCCCTGCAGCTCTTCAAGTTTCTACTCCCTTTTTTCAGAGGTGGGAAAACACCCCTACATCACCACCTGCATGCATTCTCTTCTCCTCCATGGCAATATTTTTTCTTATGGCTATACACTAAAGTTCCCTAGGCTCCAGGCTCTGTCTAATCAGACAAAACTTTTCTTGCTCCACAAAACCTGCTCTTGCAATGAAAGCCTGGCTTTTGAGACATTCAGCCCTTCAATTCCCTTTCTTGTTCTGGACTCTATCTACGCTGCCCTGGAGGCAGTATAAATCTCTGTTCGCTCCCGGTTCTACCAATCAACCGAGGAGCGAGGGAGGCCAGAAAAAGCTGGCACACTCCTTCCCTTTCCCCACAGCCTTCCTTCTTGGTGAATGAACAAAAGGCACCACAGGGGCTTCCCTGGTGGCGCAGTGGTTGAGAGTCCGCCTGCCGATGCAGGGGACGTGGGTTCGTGCCCCAGTCCAGGAGGATCCCACATGCCGCGGAGCGGCTGGGCCCGTGAGCCATGGCTGCTGAGCCTGCGCGTCCGGAGCCTGTGCTCCTCAACGGGAGAGGCCACAACAGTGAGCGGCCCGTCTACCGCAAAAAAAAAAAAAAAAAAGCACCACAGGAACAGCAGAATTGAGACCTAACGCAGCCAGCTGCTACCTGAATCCACTGGTCCTTCGGGAACATCCACTGCTGAGGTTCTGCTACAATCAGTCAGGAGGAGTTGGCCCAGAAGCATGCACCTGCGTCAAAGGCGCTCCTGTGCAAGGCTCTCACTGAGCACCCGGCTGCAGGTTTAAACTACAAAGGGAAGCATCCTAGGAGGCCAGAAGGGGGACCAGGTGCCCAACCACTCTGCTTTTCCCAGTAGAGCATTCTGTTTGTTTGTTTGTTTGTTTCCCCCGAACAAGGAACAGTCGTTGAGAGCTAGATGAAAGGCAGGAGGTTGACATTCTTATAAAATTATCAGTTGGCCCAACCAGAACCCTATCACCCTGCCTAGATCAATGCAGAGAGAAATGCCTGAATCCAACGCCAAAATAAAACTGGTTATTTCATGGGGGAGGCGATTTAGGGTCAATTTTTACTTTCTTTTTTAAACTTTTATGTATGGCTTATTTTTTTAAAAAAAAGATCATCTGTGATGTTCATAAAAACAAGCAATTCATTACTTTAAAAAACTGTTGAAGGTTGGAACAAGAAGATGCATTTGGAGTTTATTTATTCCCTCTCACAACAGTACCTAGTGAGCACTTAGTACACGTCACGCCAGGAACTGCACTAGGGGGACAGCAGTGAGCACGGTGCCCGCTCCCAGCAGCTCAGGGGCTAGTGGGAGAGGCAGGCAACAGAGAACACACGCACGAACAAGAAAATGCCACAGTGATGGGTGTAGAGAAGCAAATACAATACTCAAAAGTACTGGCAGCAGGATCTTGATGAAATATCTGTATACCCATGTCCACAGCACTGTCCTCAACAGCCAGAGGTACAAACAGCCCAAGTGTCTATCAGCAGATGAATGGAAAAACAACGTGATCTATACGTACAACAGAACATCGTTCAGCCTTAAAAGGGAAGGAAGTCCTGTCACTTGCTCCACATAGATGAACCCAGAGGACATTATTCTAAGTGAAATAAGCCAGCCACTAAAAGACAACTGCTGTATGCTTCCATCACAGGAGGTTCCTACAGGAGTCAAATTCACGGGGATAGAAAGGAAAACGGTAGCTGCCAGGGGCTGGGGGCAAGGGCAACGGGGAGTTGCTGTTTAATGGATACAAAGTTTCAGTTTTGCAAGATGAAGAGTTCTGGAGATTGCACAACAGTATGAATGTACTTCACACTCCTGCATTGTACACTCAGAAATGGTTAAGATGGTACATTTCATGTTATGTGTATTTCACTACAATTAAAAAAAACCACCAGCACCCAGGTGTGATCAGTGCTGCTGACATGATTGGGAGGCTGGGCAGGAAATGACAAGGGGCAGGGCCCGCAGGGAGAAGGGGTCACTGAAGTGTGCAGGAGAGGGAGCTGGTGAGGGCGGAGTGGTCTGAGCAGAGGTGTCGGGGAAGATGCGGGTGAACTGAGGGCTGGAGTGACCTGGAGACGGGGATGGGCAGGCCATGCCACAGGGGCCCCTGACAAGTCATGGCAAGACATGTATGCAAAGGCAAGGGAAGGTTCTGGAGGACTGAGTCACAGAAACATTGACAGAGATCACCCTTCCTGCCAGTTGGATGGGTTGGGGGCAAAATGGGGCCAGGAGAGCAGTGAGGAGGCACCCACGGGAGCCCAGGCTGGGGGGCAGGGGGTGCCCTGCACTCAGATGGTGGCAGCATGATGGAGAAGACAAATTTGGAGAGATGAGGGTGATGGAATCAAAAGGACCAGCTGGTGGTCATGGCCATGGCGAATGATCCTCAAGTTCCCTCTGTAATCTATCTGTCCTCTGTAGCCTCCACGATTGTAGAATTCTTCAATGTGTTATCATGTCTGATCCTTGTAACCACCCATGGCTGGGCAGAGTGGATGAAAAAACAGGGCTCAGAGGGCTAAAGGACAGGGGCCATGTCTCAGGTCTCACAGTGTCCGACACCCCAGCCCACCCACCAAAGCCACCTTGGGGTCAACATGAACCCTTTGTACCATCCCTGGCTCCGCATCCTTACTGGTGAGAAGCTGCTCCTTTGATCTCCTTCTCCTACAGCATAGCAAGCAGCATCATATCCAAATACTCTCAAGTTGTGCTTTGATTCATGCACGTTATCTCTATTGCTTTCTCCTGTCTGCTACCTTCCTACTTTTGATCAGAGCAGGAAAATAGATTGGTTTGGCTCCTTCTGCTTGCCACAGAGCTATGAAGGTTGAAATTTTGTGTTTTTCCAAGAGGCTATAAACAAATGAATATATATTTTTTTCTTTTTATATTTTTGGTTGCTCACTAATTCTTATAAAAATCCTCTCACTCCCCAAGTGAGAGCTCCAACCCTTTAAGCAGTGCCCCTATCTCCCATGAGCTCTCAAAAAGACCAGTGATGGTTTGTCAGTGAGCTATTGTGATTTTTTTTTTAGAAGAGTATGTTTCAGCACACCTCTGAGCTCTTAGACCAGAGACTGTGACTCTGGCCCTGAGTCACAGTGAAACACCTGCAGAGACCATGTGGGGAATGCAATGAGCAAGGTGGTCCAGGTGTCTTAAGATAAATCCTTTCAACACAGAGGCTGCTGCACTAAACAGGGAATAGTCTTCAGTGACACATTCACTCCCCACCATTTTTCCTTAAATGTGGGGCCCTCTTGGTCTTTCACATTTCCACTGTGAGACAGAAACGAGTTTAAGAAAGAGCCACTTCCCATCTACCCAAAAAGAATTCAGAGTAATGATAGTAAAGATGATCCAAGATCTCAGAAAAAGAATGGAGGCACAGACCAAGAAGATAAAAGTGTGGCCATGCTGTGTGGCTTGTGGGATCTTAGTTCCCTGACCAGGGATTGAACCCGAGCCCTTGGCAGTGAGAGCACGGAGTTCTAACCACTGGACCACCAGGGAATTCCCAATACAAGAAATATTTAACAAAGAGCTAGAAGATATAAAGAACAAACAGAGATGAACAATACAATAACTGAAATGAAAAATACACTAGAAGGAATCAATAGCAGAATAAATGAGGCAGAAGAATGGATAAGTGAGCTAAAAGAATGGTGGAAATCACTGCCATGAAACAGAATAAAGAAAAAAGAATGAAAAGAAATGAGGACAGTCTAACAGACCTGTGGAACAGCATTAAACACACCAACGTTCATATAATAGGGGTCACAGAAGGAGAAGAGAGAGAGAAGGGGCCTGAGAAAACATTTGAAGAAATAATAGGTGAAAACTACCCTAACACGGGAAAGGACACAGTCACCCAAGTCCAAGAAGTGCAGAGAAACCCAGGCAGGATAACCCAAAGAGGAACATGCCAAGACACATAGTAATCAAACTGACAAAAATTAATGACAAAGAAAAAATATTAAAAATAACATACAAGGGAATCCCCATCAGGTTATCAGCTGATTTTTTTTTTAGCAGAAACCCTGCAGGCCAAAAGGGATTGGCATGATATATTGAAAGTGATTAAAGGGAAAAACCTACAACCAAGAATACTCTACCCAGCAAGGCTCTCATTCAGATTCGACAGAGAAATTAAAAGCTTAACAGACAAGCAAAAGCTAAGGGAATTCAGCACTACCAAACCAGCTTTAAACAAATATTAAAGGAACTTCTCTAGGCGGAAAAGGCCACAAATAAAAAACAAGAAAATTACAAATGAGAAAGCTCACCAGTAAAAGCAAACAGAGTAAAAGTAGGAAATCATCCACACACAAATATGATATCAAAGGCAGCAATAGTGAGAAGAGGAGAGAAGAAACGCAGGATATTGGAAATGCATTTGAAATTAAAAAGACCAGCAACTTAAAAAAATCTTGTTTATATATAGACTGCTATATCAAAACCTCATGGTAACTGCAAACCAAAAATCTACAATAGATACACACACACAAAAGAAAAAGGAATCCAAACACAACACTAAAATTAGTCATCAAATCACAAGAGAAGAGAATAAAAGAGGAAGGGAAGAAAAAAGACCTACAAAAACAAATTGAAAACAATTAACGAAAATGGCAATAAGAACATACATAGCGATAATTACCTTAAATGTAAACAGATTAAATACTGTAACCAAAAACATAGACTGGCTTAATGGATACAAAACCAGGACCCATATATATGCTGTCTACAAGAGACCCACTTCAGATCTAGGGACACATACAGACTGAAAGTGAGGGAATGGAAAAAGGTATTTCATGCAAACGCAAATCAAAAGGAAGCTGGAGTAGCAATATTCATATCAGACAAAACAGACTTTAAAATAAAGACTATTACAAGAGACAAGGAAGGACACTACATAATGATCAGGGTATCGATCCAAGAAGAAGATATAACAATGGTAAATATATATGTGCCCAACATAGCAGCATCTCAATATATAAGGCAAGTACTAAGAGCCATAAAAGAAAAAATTGACAGTAACACAATAATAGTGCAGGACTTTAACACCCCACTTACATCAATGGACAGATCATCCAGACAGAAAATCAATAACGAAACCCAGGCCTTAAATGACACATTAGAACAGATTGACTTAATTGATATAGAGCATTCCATCCGAAAGTAGCAGAATATACATTCTTTTCAAGTGCACATGGAAGAGAGACCTTCTAAATGGCAGAGGAGTAAGACGTGGAGATCACCTTCCTCCCCACAAATACATCAGAAATACATCTACATGTGGAAGAGCTCCTACAGAACACCTACTGAACGCTGGCAGAAGACCTCAGACCTCCCAAAAGTCAAGAAACTCCTCACGTACCTGGGTAGGGCAAAAGAACAAAGAAAAAACAGAGACAAAAGAATGGGGATGGGACCTGTACCTCTGGGAGGGAGCTGTGAAGGAGGAAAAGTTTCCACATGTGAGGAAGCCCCTTCACTGGAGGAGACAGGGGGCAGGGGGGCGGGTAGCAGAGGGGAAGCTTCAGAGCCATGGAGGAGAGCACAGCAACAGGGGTGAGGAGGGCAAAGAGGAGAGATTCCCGCACAGAGGATCGGTGCTGACCAGCACTCACCAGCCTGAGAGGCTTGTCTGCTCACCCGCCGGGACGGGTGGGGGCTGGGAGCTGAGGATTGGGCTTCGGAGGTCAGACCCCAGGGAGAGGACTGGGGTGGGCTGTGTGAACACAGCCTGAAGGGGGCTAGTGCACCACAGCTAGCCAGGAGGGAGTCTGGGAAAAAGACTGGAACTGCCTAAGAGGCAAGAGACCATTATTTCGGGGTGTGCGAGGAGAGGGGATTCAGTGCACTGCCTAAACGAGCTCCAGAGATGGGTGCGAGCCACGGCTATCAGCGCGGACACCAGAGACAGGCATGAAATGCCAAGGCTGCTGCTGCGGCCACCAAGAAGCCTGTGTGCAAGGACAGGTCACTATCCACACCTCCCCTCCCAAGAGCCTGTGCAGCCCGCCACTGCCAGGGTCCCGTGATCCAGGGAAAACCTTCCCGGGAGAACACACAGCACGCCTCAGGCTTTTGCGACCTCATGCAGGCCTCTGCCACCGCAGGCCCGCCCCACATTCCGTACCCCTCCCTCCCCCTGGCCGGAGTGAGCCAGAGCCCCTGAATCAGCTGCTCCTTTAACCCTGTCCTGTCTGAGCGAAGAACAGATGCCGTCAGGTGACCTACACACAGAGGCGGGTCCAACTCCAAAGCTGAACCCCAGGAGCTGTGCAAACAAAGAAGAGAAAGGGAAATCTCTCCCAGCGGCCCTCAGGAGCAGTGGATTAAATCTCCACAATCAACTCAATGTACCCTGCATCTGTGGAATACCTGAAGAGACAACGAATCATCCCAAATTGAGGCAGTGGACTTTGGGAGCACCTGTAGACTTGGAGCTTGCTTTCTGCATCTAATTTGTTTCTGGTTTTATGTTTATCTTACTTTACTATTTAGAGCTTATTATCATTGGTAGATTTCTTTATTGATTTGGTTGCTCTCTTCCTTTCTTTTTATATGTAGATATATATTTTTTCCTTTTTCTCTTTTTGTGAGTGTGTATGTGTATGCTTCTTGGTGTGATTCTGTCTGTATAGCTTTGCTGTTACCATTTGTCCTGGTTCTGTCTGTTCATTTGTTGTTGTTGTTGCAGTACACTTCTTAGCACTTGTTATCATTGGTGGATTTGTTTTTTGGTTTGGTTGCTCTCTTCTTTCTTTTTTTTCCTTTCTTATTACTTTTTATCTTTAGTAATTAAAAAATTATTTTAATATCTTTCTTGTATTTTATTATTTGTTTCTTTCTTCTGTCTTTTTTCTCCCTTTTCTTCTAAGCCGTGTGGCTGACACAGTCTTGGTGTTCCACCCAGGTGTCAGGCCTGTGCCTCTGAGGTGGGAGAGCTGAGTTCAGGTCATTGGTCCACCAGAGACCTCCCAGCTCCAAGTAATATCAAACGACAAAAGCTCTCCCAGAGATCTCCACCTCAATGCTAAGACCGAGCTCCACTCAACGACCAGCAATCTACAGTACTGGACACCCTATGCCAAACAACTAGCAAGACAGCAACACAACCCCACCCATTAGCAGAGAGGCTGCCTAAAATCATAATAAGGTCACAGGCACCCAAAAACACCACCAGACGTGGTCCTGCCCACCAGAAAGACAAGATCCAGCTTCATCCACCAGAACACAGGCACCAGTCCCCTCCACCAGGAAGCCTACACAACCCACTGAACCAAACTTAGCCACTAGGGGCAGACACCAAAAACAACGGGCACTAAAAACCTGCAGTCTGTGAAAAGGAGACCCCAAACACAGTAAGTTAAGCAAAATGAGAAGACAGAGAAACACACAGCAGATGAAGGAGCAAGGTAAAAACACATCAGACCAAACAAATGAAGAGGAAATAGGCAATCTACCTGAAAAATAACTCAGAGTAATGACAGTAAATACGATCCAAAATCTTGGAAATAGAATGGAGAAAATACAAGAAACGTTCAACAAGGACCTAGGAGAACTAAAGAGCAAGCAAACAATGATGAACAACACAATAAATGAAATTAAAAATTCTCTAGAAGGAATCAATAGCACAATAACTGAGGCAGAAAAACGGATAAGTGACCTGGCAGATAAAATAGTGGAAATAACTACCGTAGAGCAGAATAAAGAAAAAAGAATGAAAAGAATTGAGGAGAGTCTCAGAGACCTCTGGGACAACATTAAGTGCACCAACATTCGAATTATAGGAGTCCCAGAAGAAGAAGAGAAAAAGAAAGGGACTGAGAAAATATTTGAAGAGATTATAGTTGAAAACGTTCCTAATATGGGAAAGGAAATAGTCAATTAACTCCAGGAAGCACAGAAAGTCCCATACAGGATAAATCCAAGGAGAAACATGCCAAGACACATATTAATCAAACTATCAGAAATTAAATACAAAGAAAAAATATTAAAAGCAGCAGGGAAAAGCAACAAATAACACACAAGGGAATCCACATAAGGTTAACAGCTGATATTTGAGCAGAAACTCTGCAAGCCAGAAGGGAGTGGCAGGACATATTTAAAGTGATGAAAGGGAAAAAACTACAACCAAGATTACACTACCCAGCAAGGATCTCATTCAGATTCGATGGAGAAATTAAAATCTTTACAGACAAGCAAAAGCTAAGAGAATTCAGCACCACCAAACCAGCTCTACAACAATGCTAAAGGAACTTCTCTAGGCAGGAAACACAAGAGAAGGAAAAGACCTACAATAACAAACCCCAAACAATTAAGAAAATGGTGATAGGAACATACATATTGAAAATTACCTTAAATGTAAATGGATTAAATGCTCCAACCAAAAGACATAGACTGGCTGAATAGATACAAAAACAAGACCCGTATATATGCTGTATACAAGAGACCCACTTCAGATCTAGGGACACATACAGACTGAAAGTGAGGGGATGGAAAAAGATATTCCAGCAAATGGAAATCAAAAGAAAGCTGCAGTGGCAATTCTCATAGCAGACAAAATAGACTTTAAAAGAAAGACTATTACAAGAGACAAAGAAGGACACTACATAATGATCAAGGGATCAATCCAAGAAGAAGATATAACAATTGTAAATATTTATGCACCCAGCATAGGAGCGCCTCAGTACTAAGGAGAATGCTAACAGCCATAAAAGGGGAAATCGACAGCAACACAATCGTAGTAGGGGACTTTAACACTCCACTTTTACCAATGGACAGATCATCCAAAATGAAAATAAATAAGGAAACACAAGCTTTAAATGACACATTAAACAAGATGGACTTAATTGATATTTATAGGACATTCCATCCAAAAACAACAGAATACACTTTCTTCTCAAGTGCTCATGGAACATTCTCCAGGATAGATCACATATTGGGTCACGAATCAAGGCTTGGTAAATTTAAGAAAATTGTAATTGTATCAAGTATCTTTTCCAATGACAATGCTATGAGACTAGATATCAATTACAGGGAAAAATCTGTAAAAAAATACAAACACATGGAGGCTAAACAATACACTACTTAATAATGGAGAGATCACTGAAGAAATCAAAGAAGAAATAAAAAAATACCTGGAAACAAATGACAATGAAAACACGACAACCCAAAACCTATGGGATGCAGCAAAAGCAGTTCTAACAGGGAAGTTTATAGCAATCCAATCCTACCTCAAGAAACAAGAAACATCTCAAATAAACAACCTAACCTTACACCTAAAACAATTAGAGAAAGAAGAACAAATAAACCCCAAAGTTACCAGAAGGAAAGAAATCATAAGGATCAGATCAGAAATAAATGAAATAGAAACAAAGAAAACAACAGCAAAGATCAATAAAACTTAAAGCTGGTTCTTTGAGAAGATAAACAAATTGATAAACCATTAGCCAGACTCAACAAGAAAAAAAGGGAGAAGGCTCAAATCAATAGCATTAGAAATGAAAAAAGAGAAGTAAAAACTGACACTGCAGAAATACAAAGGATCAAGAGAGATTACTACAAGCAACTCTATGCCAATAAAATGGACAACATAGAAGAAATGGACAATTTCTTAGAAAAGCACAACCTTCTGAGACTGAACCAGGAAGAAATAGGAAATATAAACAGACCAATCACAAGCACTAAAATTGAGACTGTGATTAAAAATCTTCCAAGAAACAAAAGCCTAGGACCATATGGCTTCATAGGGGAATTCTGTCAAACATTTAGAGAAGAGCTAACAGCTATCCTTCTCAAACTCTTCCAAAATATAGCAGAGGGAGGAACACTCCCAAACTCATTCTACGAGGCCATCATCACCCTGATACCAAAACCAGACAGAGATGTCACAAAGAAAGAAAACTGCAGGCCAATATCACTGATGAACATAGATGCAAAAATCCTCAACAAAATACTAGAAAACAAAATCCAACAGCACATTAAAAGGATCATACACCATGATCAAGTGGGGTTTATCCCAGGAATGCAAGGATTCTTCAATATATGCAAATCAAACAACCTGGTACACCATATTAAAAAATTGAAGGATAAAAACCATATGATAATGTCAAAAGATGCAGAAAAAGCTTTCAACAAAATTCAATACTCATTTATGATAAAAACTCTCTAGAAAGTAGGCACAGAGGGAACTTACCTCAACATAATAAAGGCAATATATGACAAACCCACAGCCAATGTCGTTCTCAATGGTGAAAAATTGAAACCGTTTCCTCTAAGATCAGGAAAAAGACAAGGTTATCCACTCTCACAACTATTATTCAACACAGGTTTGGGAGTTTTAGCCACAGCGATCAGAGAAGAAAAAGAAATAAATGGAATCCAAATTGTAAAAGAAGAAGTAAAGCTGTCACTGTTTGCAGGAGACATGATACTATACATAGAGAATCATAAAGATGCTACCAGAAAACTGCTAGAGCTAATCAATGAATTTGGTAAAGAAGCAGGATACAAAATTAATGCACAGAAACCTTGCATTCCTATACAGTAATGATGAAAAATCTGATACGGAAATTAAGGAAACACTCCCATTTACCATTGAAACAAAAAGAATAAAATACCTAGGAATAAACCTACCTAAGGAGACAAAAGACCTGTATGCAGGGAACTATAAGACACTGAAGATCAAAGACGAAATCAAAAAACACCTAGAAACAAATGACAATGGAGACACGACGACCCAAAACCTATGTGATGCAGCAAAAGCAGTTCTAAGAGGGAAGTTTATAACAATACAATCCTACCTTAAGAAACAGGAAACATCTCCAATAAACAACCTAACCGTGCACCTAAAGCAGTTAGAGAAGAACAAAAAACCCCCAAAGTTAGCAGATGGAAAGAAATCATAAAGATCAGACCAGAAATAAATGGAAAAGAAATGAAGGAAACAATAGCAAAGATCAATGAAACTAAAAGCTGGTTCTTTGAGAAGATAAACAAAATAGATAAACCATTAGACAGACTTATCAAGAAAAAAAGGGAGAAGACTCAAATCAACAGAATTAGAAATGAAAAAGGAGAAGTAACAACTGACACTGCAGAAATACAACGGATCATGAGAGATTACTACAAGCAACTCTATGCCAATAAAATGGACAACATGGAAGAAATGGACAAATTCTTAGAAATTCACAACCTGCCAAGACTGAACCAGGAAGAAATAGAAAATATGAACAGACCAATCACAAGCACTGAAATTGAAACTGTGATTAAAAATCTTCCAACAAACAAAAGTCCAGGAACAGATGGCTTCCAGGCGAATTGTATCAAACATTTACAGAACAGCTAACACCTATCCTTCTCAAACTCTTCCAAAATATAGCAGAGGGAGGAACACTCCCAAACTCATTCTACAAGGCCACCATCACCCTGATACCAAAACCAGACAAAGATATCACACAAAAAACAAAACTACAGGCCAATATCACTGATGAACATAGATGCAAAAATCCTCAACAAGGTACTAGCAAACAGAATCCAACAGCACATTAAAAAGATCATACAACATGATCAAGTGGGGTTCATCCCAGGAATGCAAGGATTCTTCAATATATGCAAATCCATCAATGTGATACACCATATTAACAAATTGAAGGAGAAAAATCATATGATAATCTCAATCGATGCAGAGAAAGCTTTTGACAAAATTCAACACCCATTTATGATAAAAAACCTGCAGAAAGTAGGCATAGAAGGAACTTTCCTCAACATAATAAAGGCAATATATGACAAGAGCACAGCCAACATTGTCCTCAATGGTGAAAAAATGAAAGCATTTCCACTAAGATCAGGAACAAGACAAGGTTGCCCACTCTCACTACTATTATTCAACATAGTTTGAGAAGTTTTAGCTATAGCAATCAAAGAAGAAAAAGGAATAAAAGTAATCCAAATTGGAAAAGAAGAAGTAAAGTTGTCACTGTTTGCAGATGACATGATACTATACATAGAGAATCCTAAAGATGCTACCAGAAAACTACTAAAGCTAATCAATGAATTTGGTAAAGAAGCAGGATACAAGATTAATGCACAGAAATCTCTGGCATTCCTATAAACTAATGATGGAAAAATGAAAGTAAAATTAAGAAATCCCTCCTGTTTACCACTGCAACAAAAAGAATATCTAGGAATAAACCTACCTAAGGAGACAAAAGACCTGTATGCAGAAAATTATCAGACACTGATGAAAGAAATTAAAGATGATACAAATAGATGGAGATATATACCATGTTCTTATATTGGAAGAATAAACACTGTGAAAATGACTATACTACCGAAAGCAATCTACAGATTTAATGCAATCCCTATCAAGTAACCACTGTCATTTTTCACAGAACTAGAACAAAAAATTTCATAATATCTATGGAAACATAAAAGGCTCCAAAAACTAAAGAAATCTTGAGAATGAAATATGGAGCTGGAGGAATCAGGCTCCCTAACTTCAGACAATACTACAAAGCTACAGTAATCAAACAGAGTATGGCACTGGAACAAAAACAGAAATATGGATAAATGGAAGAGGATAGAAAGACCAGAGATAAACCCACACATACACGGTCACCTTATCTTTGATAAAGGAGGCAAGAATGTACAGAGGACAAAGGTCAGCCTCTTCAAAAAGTGGTGCTGGGAAAACTGGAGAGGTACATGTAAAAGTATGAAATTAGAACACTCCCTAAAACCACAGACAAAAATAAGCTCAAAATGGATTAAAGACCTAAATGTAAGGCCAGACACTATAAAACTCTGAGAAGGAAACATAGGCAGAACACACTATGACCTAAATCACAGCAAGATCCTTTTTGACCCACCTCCTAATGGAAATAAAAATAAACAAATGGGACCTAATGAAACGTCAAAGATTTTGCACAGCAAAGGAAGCCATAAACAAGAATAAAATACAGACCTCACAATGGGAGAAAATATTTGAAAATGAAGCAACTGACAAAGGATTAATCTCCAAAATTTACACGCAGCTCATGGAGCTCAATAACAAAAAAACAAACAACCCAATATAAAAATGGGCACAAGACCTAAACAGACATTTCTCCATAGAAGATATACAGACTGCCAACAAACAAATGAAAGAATGCTCAACATCATTAATCATTAGAGAAATGCAAATCAAAACTACAATGAGATATCACCTCACACCAGTCAGAATGGCCATCATGAAAAAATCTAGAAAAAACAAATGCGGCACAGGGTGTGGAGAAAAGTGACTGCTCTTGCACTGTTCGTGGGAATGGAAATTGATACAGCCAGTATGGAGAACAGTATCGAGGTTCCTTAAAGAACTAAAAAGGGAACTACCATATGATCCAGCAATCCCACTACAGGGCATACACCCTGAGAAAACCATAATTCAAAAAGAGCCATGTACCAAAATGTCCATTGCAGCTCTATTTACAATAGCCAGGAGACGGAAAAAACCTAAGTTTCCGTCATTGGATGAATGGATAAAGAAGATGTGGCACATATATACAACGGAATATTACTAAGCCATAAAAAGCAACGAAATTGAGTTATTCCTAATGAGGTAGATGGACGTAGAGTCCGTCATACAGAGTGAAGTATGTCAGAAAGAGAAAGACAAATACCGTACACTAACACATATATATGCAATCTAAGGGAAAAAATGTTATGAAGAACCTAGGGTTAAGACAAGCATAAATAAACAGACCTACTACAAAATGGACTTGAGGATATGGGAAGGGGAAGGGTAAGCTGTGACAAAGCGAGAGGGGGGCATGGACATAAATACACTACCAAACGTTAAAATAGATAGCTAGTGGGAAGCACCACATAGCACAGGGAGAACAACTCAGTGCTTTGTGACCACCTAGAAGGGTGGGATAGGGAGGATGGGAGGACGGAGATGCAAGAGGGAAGAGATATGGGAACATATATATATGTATAACTAATTCACTTTGTTATGAAGCAGAAACTAACACACAATTGTAAAGCAATTATACTCCAATAAAGATGTTTAAAAAAAAAGACACCGATGAAAGTAATTAAAAATGATACAAACAGATGGAGAGATATACCATATTTTTGGATCGGAAGAAGCAACATTTTGAAAATAACTATACCACGCATAGGAATCTACAGATAAAGCGCAATCACTATGAAACTAATGAATGGCATTTTTCATAGAATGAGAACAAACAATTTCACAATTTTTATGGAAACGCAAAAGACCCCGAATAGGCGAAGCAATCTTGAGAACGAAAAATGGAGGTGGAGAAATCAGGCTCCCTGACTTTAGACTATACTACAAAGCTATGGGAATCGAGACATTATGGTACTGTCATAAACACAGAAATATAGATCAATGGAACAGGATAGATAGCCAAGAGATAAACCCACGCACATATGGTCACCTTATCTTTGATAAAGGAGGCAGGAATGTACAGTGGAGAAAGAACAGCCTTTTCAATAAGTAGTGCTGGGAAAACTGGACAGGTACATGTAAAAGGATGAAATTAGAATATTCTCTAATACCATACACAAAACTAAACTCAAAATGAATTAAAGACCTAAATGTAAGGCCAGACACTATCAAACTCTTAGAGAAAAACAAAGGCAGAACACTCTGTGACATAAATCACAGCAAGATCCTTTTTGACCCACCTCCTAGAGAAATGGAAATAAAAGTGAAAATAAAACAATGGGACCTAATGAAACTTCAAAGCTTTTGCACAGCAAAGGAAACCAAAAACAAGACCAAAAGACAACCCTCAGAATGGCAGAAAATATTTTCAAATGAAGCAACTGACAAAGGATTAATCTCCAAAATCCATAAGCAGCAAATGCAGCTCAATAACAAAAAAACAAACAACCCAATCCAGAAATGGGCAGAAGACCTAAACAGACCTTTCACCATAGAAGACATACAGACTGCCAACAAATATGAAAGAGTGCTCAACATCATTAATCATTAGAGAAATTCAAATCAAAACTACAATGAGATATCATCTCATACCAGTCAGAATGGCCACCATGAAAAATTCTAGAAACAATAAATGCTGGACAGGGTGTAGAGAAAAGGGAACACTCTTGCTATGCAGGTGGGAATGTGAACTGGTAGAGCCAGTATGGAGAAGAGTATGGAGGTTCCTTAAAAAACTAAAAAGAGAACTACCATATGACCCGGCAGACGCATTACTCGGCATACACCCTGAGAAAACCATAATTCAAAAAGAGTCACAGTACCAAAATGTTCAATGCACCTCTATTTACAATAACCAAGACACGGAAACAACCTATTAGTCCATCATTGGGTGAATGGAAAAAGAAGATGTGGCACATACATACAATTGAATATTGCTCTGTCATAAAAAGAAACGAAATTGACTTATTCTTACTGATGTGCATGGACCTCGAGTCCGTCATCCAGAGTCAAGTATATCAGAAAGAGAAAGATAAATACCGTATGCTAATACATATATACGGAATCTAAGAAAAAATGTTATGAAGAACCTAGGGTTAAGACAATCATAAAGACACAGACGTACTGAGAATTGCCTTGAGGATATGGGGAGGAGAAGGGTAAGCTGTGACAAAGCGAGAGGGGGGCATGGACATATATACACTTCAAAACGTTAAAATAGGTATTTAGTGGGAAGCAGCCACATAGCACAGGGAGATCAACTCGGTGCTTTGTGACCACATAGAGGGGTGGGATAGGGAGGGTGCGAGGGAGAGAGACACAACAGGGAAGAGATATGGGAACATATGTATATGTATAACTGATTCACTTTGTTCTGAAGCAGAAACTAACTCACCAGGGTAAAGCAATTGTACTCGAATAAAGATGTTTAAAAAAAAAGACACTGATGAAAGAAATTAAAAATGATACAAAAAGATGGAGAGATATACCATATTCTTGGATCGGAAGAATCAACATTTTGAAAATGACTATACTACCCTAATCAATCTATACAGATTAAGTGCAATCACGATCAAACTATGAACAGCATTTTTCATAGAATTAGAACCAAAATTTCACAATTTTTATGGAAATGCAAGAGACCCCGAATAGGTGAAGCATTCTTGAGAATGGAAAATAGAGCTGGAGGAATCAGCCTCCCTGACTTTAGACTATACTACAAAGCTACGGGAATCAAGACATTATGGTACTGGCACAAACACAGAAATATAGATCAATGGAAAAGGATAGAAAGCCCAGAGAAAAACCCACGCACATATGGTCACCTTATCTTTGATAAAGGAGGCAGGAATGTACAGTGGAGAAAGGACAGCCTCTTCAATAAGTGGTGCTGGGAAAACTGGACAGGTACATGTAAAAGGATGAAATTAGAACATTCTCTAATACCATACACAAAACTAAATTCAAAATGGATTAAAGACCTAAATGTAAGGCCAGACACTATCAAACTCTTAGAAAAAAGAAAGGCAGAACACTCTGTGACATAAATCACAGCAAGATCCTTTTTGACCCACCTCCTAGAGAAATGGAATAAAAATGAAAATAAACAAATGGGACCTAATGAAACTTCAAAGCTTTTGCACAGCAAAGGAAACCAAAAACAAGACCAAAAGACAACCCTCAGAATGGCAGAAAATATTTTCAAATGAAGCAACTGACAAAGGATTAATCTCCAAAATCCATATGCAGCTCAATAACAAAAAAACAAACAACCCCATCCAAAAATGGGCAGAAGACCTAAACAGACCTTTCACCATAGAAGACATACAGACTGCCAACAAATATGAAAGAGTGCTCAACATCATTAATCATTAGAGAAATTCAAATCAAAACTACAATAAGATATCATCTCATACCAGTCAGAATGGCCATCATGAAAAAATCTAGAAACAATAAATGCTGGACAGGGTGTAGAGAAAAGGGAACACTCTTGCTATGCAGGTGGGAATGTGAACTGGTAGAGCCAGTATGGAGAAGAGTATGGAGGTTCCTTAAAAAACTAAAAAGAGAACTACCATATAACCCGGTAATCCCACTACTGGGCATACACCCTGAGAAAACCATAATTCAAAAAGAGTCACAGTACCAAAATGTTCATTGCAGCTCTATTTACAATAGCCAAGAGACGGAAACAACCTATGTGTCCATCATCAGATGAATGGATAAAGAAGATGTGGCTCATATATACAATGGAATATTACTCTGTCATAAAAAGAAACGAAGTTGACTTATTCTTAGTGATGTGCATGGACCTCGAGTCCGTCATCCAGAGTCAAGTATGTCGGAAAGAGAAAGATAACTACCGTATGCTAATACATATATACGGAATATAAGGAAAAAAATGTTATGAAGAACCTAGGGTTAAGACAATCATAAAGGGGGGGACCTTGAAGATGGCGGAAGACTAAGACGTGGAGATCGCCTTCCTCCTCACGGATACACCAGAAATACATCCACACGTGGAACAACTCCTACAGAACTCCTACTGAAGGCTGGCAGAAGACCTCAGACCTCCCAAAAGGCAAGAAACTCCCCACGTACCTGGGTAGGGCAAAAGAAAAAAAGAAAAAACAGAGACAAAAGAATAAGGACGGCACCTGCACCAGTGGGAGGGAGCTGTGAAGGAGGAAAAGTTTCCACACACTAGGAAGCCCCTCCGCGGGCGGAGACTGCGGGAGGCGGAGGGGGGAGTTTTGGGACCGCGGAGTAGTGCACAGCGACGGGTGCGGAGGGCAAAGCGGGGAGATTCCTGCACAGACGATCGGTGCCGACCAGCACTCACCAACCCGAGAGGCTTGTCTGCTCACCCGCCGGGGCGGGCGGGGCTGCGAGCTGAGGCTCGGGTTTTGGTTTTGAACGGAGCTCAGGGAGAGGACTGGGATTGGCGGCTTGAACATAGCCTGAAGGGGTTAGTGCACCACGACTAGCCGGGAGGGAGTTCGGGGAAAGGCCTGCACCGGCTGAAGAGGCAAGAGACTTTTTCTTCCCTCTTTGTTTCCTGGTGCGCGAGGAGAGGGGTTTAAGAGCGCTGCTTAAAGGATCTCCAGAGACGGGCGCGAGTCGCGGCTAAAAGCGCGAACCCCAGAGACGGGCGCGAGCCGCGGCTGGAAGTGCAAACCCCAGAGACGGGCGCGAGCCACGGCTGAAAGCGCAAACCCCAGAGACGGGCGCGAGCCGCGGCTAAAACCGCGGACCCTAGAGACGGGCGGGAGACGCTGTGGCAGTGGCGGGGAGGCTGTGCAGCCCGCCACTGCCAGGTTCCCAGGATCCAGGGACAACTTCCCCGGGAGTACGCACGGCGGGCCTCAGGCTGGTGCAACGTCACGCCGGCCTCTGCCGCAACGTCACGCTGCCTCTGTCGCCGCAGGCCCGCCCCGCACGCAGTGCCCCTCCTTCCCCCATCCCCCAACCCCCGGCCTGAGTGAGCCGGAGGCCCCGAATCAGCGGCTCCTTTAACCCCGTCCTGTCTGAGCGAAAAAACAGACGCCCTCCAGCGACCTACACGCAGAGGCAGGGCCAAATCCAAAGCTGAGCTCCTGTGAGCTGTGAGAACAAAGAAGAGAAAGGGAAATCTCTCCCAGCAGCCACAGAAGCAGCGGATTAAAGCTCCACAATCTACTTGATATACCCTGCATCTGTGGAATACCTGAATAGACAAGGAATGATCCCAAATTGAAGAGGTGGACTTTAGGAGCGAGATCTATGATTTTTTTCCCTTTTCCTCTTTTTGTGAATGTGTACGTGTATGCTTCTGTGTGAGATCTTGTCTGTATACTCTTGCTTCCACCATTTGTCCTAGGGCTCTATCCGTCCATGATTTTTTTTTTTTTTTTTTTTTTTTTTAAGTTTGCGGGCCCCTCACTGCTGTGGCCTCTCCCGTTGCGGAGCACAGGCTCAGCGGCCATGGCTCACGGGCCCAGCCGCTCCGCGACATGTGGGATCTTCCCAGACCGGGGCACAAACCCTTGTCCCCTGCAGCGGCAGGCAGGCTCTCAACCACTGCGCCACCAGGGAAGCCCCGTCCATGATTTTTTTTTTTAAAAATTCTTTTTCTTAATAATTAAGTTTAATTGTAATAACTTTATTATACTTTATCTTCGTTCTTTCCTTTCCTTCCTTCCTTCCCTCCTTTAGACAACGAATCACCCCAAATTGAGGAGGTGGTCTCAGGGAGCAGGATTTATGATTTTTCCCCCTTTACCTCTTTTTGTGAAGGTGTATGTGTATGCTTCTGTGTAAGATTTTCTCTGTATAGCTTTGCTTCCAACATTTGTCCTAAGGTTCTATCCGTCCCTTTTTTTTTTTTTTCCTAAATATTTTTTAATTCAATAACTATATTATACTTTATTTTATTTTTACTGTATCATCTTTCTTTCTGTCTTTTTTCCTTCTTTCCCTCCTTCCTTCCTTCCTCCCTCCCTCCCTCCCTCCTTTCTTTCCTTCTTTCTTCCTTCCTTCCTTTCCTCCTTTCCTTCTTTCTTTACTCATACTTCTACTAATTCTCCCTACTTTTTCTCCCTTTTATTCTGAGCTGTGTGGATGAAAGGCTCTTGGTGCTCCAGCCAGGAGTCAGGGCTCTGCCTCTGAGGTAGGAGAGCCAACTTCAGGACACTGGTCAACAAGAGACCTCCCAGCTCCACATAATATTAAACGGTGGAAATCTCCCAGAGACCTCCATCTTAACACCAGCACCCAGCTTCACTCAACGACCAGCAAGCTACAGTGCTGGACAACCTATGCCAAACAACTAGCAAAACAGGAACACAACCCCACCCATTAGCAGAGAGGCTGCCTAAAATCATAATAAGGCCACAGACACCCCAAAACACACCACCAGACGTGAACCTGCCCACTAGAGAGACAAGATCCAGCCTCATCCAGCACAACACAGGCACTAGTCCCCTCCACCAGGAAGCCTACACAACCCACTGAAACAACCTTAGCCATTGGAGACAGACATCAAAAACAACGGGAACTACAAACGTGCAGCCTGCAAAAAGGAGACCCCAAACACAGTAAGATAAGCAAAATGAGAAGACAGAAAAACACACAGCAGATGAAGGAGCAAGATAAAAACCCACCAGACCTAACAAATGAAGAGGAAATAGGCAATCTACCTGAAAAAGAATTCAGAATAATGATAGTAAGGATGATCCGAAATCTTGGAAGTAGAATGGACAAAATGCAAGAAACAGTTAACAAGGACCTACAAGAACTAAAGATGAAACAAGCAACGATGAACAATGCAATAAATGAAATTAAAACCACTCTAGATAGGATCAATAGCAGAATAACTGAGGCAGAAGAACGGATAAGTGACCTGGAAGATAAAGTAGTGGAAATAACTACTGCAGAGCAGAATAAAGAAAAAAGAATGAAAAGAACTGAGGACAGTCTCAGAGACCTCTGGGACAACATGAAACGCACCAACATTAGAATTATAGGGGTTCCAGAAGAAGAAGAAAGAAAGAAAGGGACTGAGAAAATATTTGAAGAGATTATAGTTGAAAACTTCCCTAATATGGGAAAGGAAATAGTTAATCAAGTCCAGGAAGCACAGAGAGTCCCATACAGGATAAATACAAGGAGAAACACGCCAAGACACATATTAATCAAACTGTCAAAAATTAAATACAAAGAAAGCATATTAAAAGCAGCAAGGGAAAAACAACAAATAACACACAAGGGAATCCCCATAAGGTTAACAGCTGATCTCTCAGCAGAAACCCTACAAGCCAGAAGGGAGTGGCAGGACATACTGAAAGTGATGAAGGAGAAAAGCCTGCAACCAAGACTACTCTACCCAGCAAGGATCTCATTCAGATTTGATGGAGAAATTAAAACCTTTACAGACAAGCAAAAGCTGAGAGAGTTCAGCACCACCAAACCAGCTTTACAACAAATGCTAAAGGAACTTCTCTAGACACGAAACACAAGAGAAGGAAACGACCTATAGTAGCGAACCCAAAACAATATATAAAATGGGAATAGGAACATACATATCGATAATTACCTTAAATGTAAATGGACTAAATGCTCCCACCAAAAGACACAGATTGGCTGAATGGATACAAAAACAAGACCCTTATATATGCTGTCTACAAGAGACCCACTTCAGACCTAGAGATACATACAGACTGAAAGTAAGGGGATGGAAAAAGATATTCCATGCAAATGGAAACCAAAAGAAAGCTGGAGTAGCAATTCTCATATCAGACAAAATAGACTTTAAAATAAGGACTATTAAAAGGGACAAAGAAGGACACTACATAATGATCAAGGGATTGATCCAAGAAGAAGATATAACAATTGTAAATATTTATGCACCCAACATAGGAGCACCTCAATACATAAGGCAAATACTAACAACCATAAAAGGGGAGATCAACAGTAACACATTCATAGTAGGGGACTTTAACACCCAACTTTCACCCATGGACAGATCATCCAAAATGAAAATAAATAAGGAAACACAAGCTTTAAATGATACATTAAACAAGATGGACTTAATTGATATTTATAGGACACTCCATCCAAAAACAACAGAATACACATTTTTCTCAAGTGCTCATGGAACATTCTCCAGGATAGATCATATCTTGGGTCACAAATCAAGCCTTGGTAAATTTAAGAAAACTGAAATTGTATCAAGTATCTTTTCCGACCACAATGCCATGAGACTAGATATCAATTACAGGAAAAGATCTGTAAAAAATACAAACACATGGAGGCTAAACAATACACTACTTAATAATGAAGTGATCACTGAAGAAATCAAAGAGGAAATAAAAAAATACCTAGAAACAAATGACAATGGAGACACAACGACCCAAAACCTATGGGATGCAGCAAAAGCAGTTCTAAGGGGGAAGTTTATAGCAATACAAGCCCACCTTAAGAAGCAGGAAACATCTCGAATAAACAACCTAACCTTGCACCTCAAGCAATTAGAGAAAGAAGAACAAAAAAACACCAAAGCTAGCAGAAGGAAAGAAATCATAAAAATCAGATCAGAAATAAATGAAAAAGAAATGAAGGAAACGATACCAAAGATCAATAAAACTAAAAGCTGGTTCTTTGAGAAGATAAACAAAATAGATAAACCACTAGCCAGACTCATCAAGAAAAAAAGGGAGAAGACTCAAATCAATAGAATTAGAAATGAAAAAGGAGAAGTAACAACTGACACGGCAGAAATAAAAAAAATCATGAGAGATTACTACAAGCAACTCTATGCCAATAAAATGGACAATCTGGAAGAAATGGACAAATTCTTAGAAATGCACAACCTGCCAAGACTGAATCAGGAAGAAATAGAAAATATGAACAGACCAATCACAAGCACTGAAATTGAAACTGTGATTTAAAACCTTCCAACAAACAAAAGCCCAGGACCAGATGGCTTCACAGGTGAATTCTATCAAACGTTTAGAGAAGAGCTAACACCTATCCTTCTCAAACTCTTCCAAAATATAGCAGAGGGAGGAACACTCCCAAATTCCTTCTATGAAGCCACCATCACCTTGATACCAAAACCAGACAAGGATGTCACAAAGAAAGAAAACTACAGGCCAATATCACTGATGAACATAGACGCAAAAATCCTCAACAAAATACTAGCAAACAGAATCCAACAGCACATTAAAAGGATCATACACCATGATCAAGTGGGGTTTATTCCAGGAATGCAAGGATTCTTCAATATACGCAAATCTATCAATGTGATAAACCATATTAACAAACTGAAGGAGAAAAACCATATGATCATCTCAATAGATGCAGAGAAAGCTTTCGACAAAATTCAACACCCATTTATGATAAAAACCCTCCAGAAAGTAGGCATAGAGGGAACTTTCCTAAACATAATAAAGGCCATATATGACAAGCCCACAGCAAACATCATCCTCAATGGTGAAAAACTGAAAGCATTTCCACTAAGATCAGGAACAAGACAAGGTTGCCCACTCTCACCACTCTTATTCAACATAGTATTGGAAGTTTTAGCCACAGCAATCAGAGAAGAAAAGGAAATAAAAGGAATCCAAATCGGAAAAGAAGAAGTAAAGCTGTCACTGTTTGCAGATGACATGATACTATACATAGAGAATCCTAAAGATGCTACCAGAAAACTACTAGAGCTAATCAATGAATTTGGTAAAGTAGCAGGATACAAAATTAATGCACAGAAATCTCTGGCATTCCTATATACTAATGATGAAAAATCTGAAAGTGAAATCAAGAAAACACTCCCATTTACCATTGCAACATAAAGAATAAAATATCTAGGAATAAACCTACCTAAGGAGACGAAAGACCTGTATGCAGAAAATTATAAGACACTGATGAAAGAAATTAAAGATGATACAAATAGATGGAGAGATATACCATGTTCTTGGATGGGAAGAATCAACATTGTGAAAATGACTCTACTACCCAAAGCAATCTACAGATTCAATGCAATCCCTATCAAACTACCACTGGCATTTTTCACAGAACTAGAACAAAAAATTTCGCAATTTGTATGGAAACACAAAAGACCCCGAATAGCCAAAGCAATCTTGAGAACGAAAAAAGGAGCTGGAGGAATAAGAATCCCTGACTTCAGACTATATTACAAAGCAACAGTAATCAAGACAGTATGGTACTGGCACAAAAACAGAAAGATAGATCAGTGGAACAGGACAGAAAGCCCAGAGATAAACCCACGCACATATGGACACCTTATCTTTGATAAAGGAGGCAGGAATGTACAGTGGAGAAAGGACAGCCTCTTCAATAAATGGTGCTGGGAAAACTGGACAGGTACATGTAAAAGTATGAGATTAGATCACTCCCTAACACCATACACAAAAATAAGCTCAAAATGGATTAAAGACCTAAATGGAAGGCCAGAAACTATCAAACTCTTAGAGGAAAACATAGGAAGAACACTCTATGACATAAATCACAGCAAGATCCTTTCTGACCCACCTCCTAGAGTAATGGAAATAAAAACAAAAATAAACAAATGGGGCCTAATGAAACTTCAAAGCTTTTGCACAGCAAAGGAAACCATAACCAAGACCAAAAGACAACCCTCAGAATGGGAGAAAACATTTGCAAATGAAGCAACTGACAAAGGATTAATCTCCAAAATTTACAAGCAGCTCATGCAGCTCAATAACAAAAAAACAAACAACCCCATCCAAAAATGGGCAGAAGACCTAAATAGACATTTCTCCAAAGAAGATATACAGAATGCCAACAAACACATGAAAGAATGCTCAACATCATTAATCATTAGAGAAATGCAAATCAAAACTACAATGAGATATCATCTCACACCAGTCAGAATGGCCATCATCAAAAAATCTAGAAACAATAAATGCTGGAGAGGGTGTGGAGAAAAGGGGACACTCTTGCACTGCTGGTGGGAATGTGAATTGGTTCAGCCACTGTGGAGAACAGTATGGAGGTTCCTTAAAAAACTACAAATAGAATTACCATATGACCCAGCAATCCCACTACTTGGCATATACCCTGAGAAAACCAAAATTCAAAAAGAGTCATGTACCAAAATGTTCGTTGCAGCTCTATTTACAATAGCCAGGACATGGAAACAACCTAAGCGCCCATCATCGGATGAATGGATAAAGAAGATGTGGCACATATACACAATGGAATATTACTCTGCCTTAAAAAGAAATGAAATTGAGCTACTTGTAATGAGATGGATAGACCTAGAGTCTGTCATACAGAGTGAAGTAAGTCAGAAAGAAAAAGGCAAATACCGTATGCTAACACATATATATGGAATTTAAGGGAAAAAAATGTCATGAAGAACCTAGGGGTAAGATAGGAATAAAGACGCAGACCTACTGGAGAACGGACTTGAGGATATGGGGAGGGGGAAGGGTGAGTTTTGACAGGGCGAGAGAGAGTCATGGACATATACACACTAACAAACGTAGTAAGGTAGATAGCTGGGGGGAAGCAGCCGCAAGGCACAGGGATATTAGTTCGGTGCTTTGTGACAGCCTGGAAGGGTGGGATGGGGAGAGTGGGAGGGAGGGAGACGCAAGAGGGAAGACATATGGGAACATATGTATATGTATAGCTGATTCACTTTGTTATAAAGCAGAAACTAACACACCATTGTAAAGCAATTATACCCCAATAAAGATGTTTAAAAAAAAAAAAAAGACAATCATAAAGACACAGACGTACTAGAGAATGGCCTTGAGGATATGGGGAGGAGAAGGGTAAGCTGTGACAAAGCGAGAGCGGGGCATGGACATATATACACTTCAAAACGTTAAAATAGGTAGCTAGTGGGAAGCAGCCACATAGCACAGGGAGATCAACTCGGTGCTTTGTGACCACATAGAGGGGTGGGATATGGAGGGTGCGAGGGAGAGAGACACAACAGGGAAGAGATATGGGAACATATATATATGTATAACTGATTCACTCTGTTATGAAGCAGAAACTAACACACAATTGTAAAGCAATTATACTCCAATAAAGATGTTTAAAAAAAAAGACACCGATGAAAGTAATTAAAAATGATACAAACAGATGGAGAAATATACCATATTTTTGGATCGGAAGAAGCAACATTTTGAAAATAACTATACCACGCATAGGAATCTACAGATAAAGCGCAATCACTATGAAAATAACGAATGGCATTTTTCATAGAATGAGAACGAACAATTTCACAATTTTTATGGAAACGCAAAAGACCCCGAATAGGCGAAGCAATCTTGAGAACGAAAAATGGAGGTGGAGAAATCAGGCTCCCTGACTTTAGACTATACTACAAAGCTCCGGGAATCGAGACATTATGGTACTGTCATAAACACAGAAATATAGATCAATGGAACAGGATAGATAGCCAAGAGATAAACCCACGCACATATGGTCACCTTATCTTTGATAAAGGAGGCAGGAATGTACAGTGGAGAAAGAACAGCCTTTTCAATAAGTAGTGCTGGGAAAACTGGACAGGTACATGTAAAAGGATGAAATTAGAACATTCTTTAATACCATACACAAAACTAAACTCAAAATGGATTAAAGACCTAAATGTAAGGCCAGAAACTATCAAACTCTTAGAGAAAAACAAAGGCAGAACACTCTGTTACATAAATCACAGCAAGATCCTTTTTGACCCACCTCCTAGAGAAATGGAAATAAAAATGAAAATAAACAAATGGGACCTAATGAAACTTCAAAGCTTTTGCACAGCAAAGGAAACCATAAACAAGACCAAAAGACAACCCTCAGAATGGCAGAAAATATTTTCAAATGAAGCAACTGACAAAGGATTAATCTCCAAAATTTATAAGTAGCAAATGCAGCTCAATAACAAAAAAACAAACAACTCAATCCAAAAATGGGCAGAAGACCTATACAGACATTTCTCCACAGAAGACGTACAGACTGCCAACAAACATGAAAGAATGCTCAACAAAATTAATCATTAGAGAAATGCAAAGGAAAACTACAACGAGTTATCATCTTACACCAGTCAGAATGGCCATCATGAAAAAATCTAGAAAAAATAAATGCTCGAGGGGGTATGGAGACAAGAGATCGCTCTTGCACTGTTGGTGGGAATGTAAATTGATACAGCCAGTATGGAGAACAGTATGCAGGTTCCATAAAAAACTAAAAAGGGAACTACCATATGATCCGGCAATCCCACTACTGAGCATACACCCTGAGAAAACCATAATTCAATAAGAGTCATGTACCAACATGTTCATTGCAGCTCTATTTACAATAGGCAAGAGACGGAAACAAACTAAGTGTCCATCATCGGATGAATGGATAAGGAAAATGTGGCACATATATACAATGGAATATTACTCAGCCATAAAAAGAAACGAAATTAACTTATTCTTAGTGATGTGCATGGACCTAGAGTCCGTCATTCAGAGTCAAGTATGTCAGAAAGAGAAAGATAAATACCATATGCTAACACATATATATGGAGTCTAAGGAAAAAAATGTTATGAAGAACCTAGGGTTAAGACAAGCATAAAGACACAGACCTACTAGAGAAGGGACTTGAGGATATAGGGAGGGGAAGGGTAAGCTGTGTCAAAGCGAGAGAGGGGCATGGACATATATACACTTCAAAATGTTAAAATAGATAGCTAGTGGGAAGCAGCCACATAGCACAGGGAGATCAACTCAGTGCTTTGTGACCACCTAGAGCGGTAGGATAGGGAGGGTAGGAGGGACGGACACGGGAACGGAAAGAGATATCGGAACATATGTATAAGTGATTCACTTTCTTATGAAGCAGAAACTAACACACCATTGTAAAGCACTTATACTCCAATAAAGATGTTTAAAAACAAAAGACACTGATGAAAGAAATTAAAAATGATACAAACAGATGGAGAGATATACCATATTCTTGGATCGGAAGAATCAACATTTTGAAAATGACTATACTACCCAAAGCAATCTACAGATTATGTGCAATCACTATCAAACTACGAATGGCATTTTTCATAGAATTAGAACAAAAAATTTCACAATTTTTAAGGAAATGCAAGAGACCCCGAATAGGCGAAGCAATCTTGAGAATGGAAAATAGAGCTGGAGGAACCAGGCTCCCTGACTTTCGACTATACTACAAAGCTACGGTAATGAAGACATTTTGGTACTGGCACAATCGTAGAAATGTAGATAAATGGAACATGATAGAAAGCCCAGAGATAAACCCACGCACATATGGTCACCTTATCTTTGATAAAGGAGGCAGGAATGTACAGTGGAGAAAGGACAGCCTCTTCAATAAATGGTGCTGGGAAAACTGGACAGGTACATATAAAAGGATGAAATTAGAACATTCTCTAATACCATACACAAAACTAAACTCAAAATGGATTAAAGACCTAAATGTAAGGCCAGACACTATCAAACTCTTAGAGGAAAACAAAGGTAGAACACTCTATGACATACATCACAGCAAGATCCTTTTTGACCCACCTCCTAGAGAAATGGAAATAAAAACAAAAGTAAACAAATGGGACCTAATGAAACTTCAAAGCTTTTGCACAGCAAAGGAAACCATAAACAAGACCAAAAGACAACCCTCAGGATGGCAGAATATATTTGCAAATGAAGCAACTGACAAAGGATTAATCTCCAAAATCTATAAGCAGCAAATGCAACTCAATAAGAAAAAAACAAACACCCCAATCCAAAAAGAGGCAGAAGACCTAAACAGACCTTTCTCCATAGAAGACATACAGACTGCCAACAAACATGAAAGAATGTTCAACATCATTAATCATTAGAGAAATGCAAATCAAAACTACAATGAGCTATCATCTCACACTGGTCAGAATGGCCATCATGAAAAATCTAGAACGATAAATGCTGCAGAAAGTGTGGAGAAAAGGGAACACTCTTGCAATGCAGGTGGGAATGTGAATTGGTACAGCCAGTATGGAGAACAGTATGAAGGTTCCTTAAAAAACTAAAAAGAGAACTACCATATAGCCCGGCAATCCCACTACTGGGCATACACCCTGAGAAAACCATAATTCAAAAAGAGTTACAGTACAGAAATGTACATTGCAGTGTTATTTACAACAGCCAAGAGACGGAAACAACCTGGGTGTCCATCATCCGATGAATGGATAAAGGAAATGTGGCCCATATATACAATGGAATATTACTCAGGCATAAAAAGCAACGAAATTGAGTTATTCCTAATGAGGTAGATGGACGAAGAGTCCGTCATACAGAGTGAAGTATGTCAGAAAGAGAAAGACAAATACCGTACGCTAACGCATACATATGGAATCTAAGGGAAAAAAGGTTATGAAGAATCTAGGGTTAAGACAAGCATAAATAAACAGACCTACTACAGAATGGACTTGAGGATATGGTATGGGGAAGGGTAAGCTGTGACAAAGCAAGAGAGGGGCATGGACGTATATACACCACCAAACGTTAAAATAGATAACTAGTGGGAAGCAGCCACATAGCACAGGGAGAACAACGCGGTGCTTTGTGACCACCTAGAGGGGTGGGATAGGGAGGATGGGAGGGAGGGAGACACATAGGGAAGAGATATGGGAACATATATAGATGTATAACTGATTCACATTGTTATGAAGCAGAAACTAACACACAATTGTAAAGGAATTATACTCCAAAAAAGATGTTTAAAAAAAAAGACACCGAGGAAAGAAATTAAAAATGATACAAACAGATGGAGAGATATACCATATTCTTGGATCGGAAGAAGCAACATTTTGAAAATAAGGATACCACCCAAAGGAATCTACAGATAAAGCGCAATCACTATGAAACTACGAATGGCATTTTTCATAGAACTAGAAAAAAAAATTTGACAATTTTTATGGAAACGCAAAAGACCCCGAATAGGCGAAGCAATCTTGAGAACGAAAAATGGAGGTGGAGAAATCAGGCTCCCTGACTTTAGACTATACTACAAAGCTACGGGAATCAAGACATTATGGTACTGGCACAAACACAGAAATATAGAGCAATGGAACAGGATAGTTAGCCCAGAGATAAACCCACGCACATATGGTCACCTTATCTTTGATAAAGGAGGCAGGAATGTACAGTGGAGAAAGGACAGCCTCTTCAATAAGTGGTGCTGGGAAAACTGGACAGGTACATGTAAAAGTATGAAATTAGAACATTCTCTAATACCATACACAAAACTAAACTCAAAATGGATTAAAGACCTAAATGTAAGGACAGACACTATCAAACTCTTAGAGGAAAACAAAGGCAGAACACTCTGTGACATAAATCACAGCAAGATCCTTTTTGACCCACCTCCTAGAGAAATGGAAATAAAAATGAAAATAAACAAATGGGACCTAATGAAACTTCAAAGCTTTTGCACAGCAAAGGAAACCAAAAACAAGACCAAAAGACAACCCTGATAATGGCAGAAAATATTTTCAAATGAAGCAACTGACAAAGGATTAATCTTCAAAATCTGTAAGCAGCAAATGCAGCTCAATAAGAAAAAAACAAACAACCCAATCCAGAAATGGGCAGAAGACCTAAACAGACCTTTCACCATAGAAGACATACAGACTGCCAACAAATATGAAAGAGTGCTCAACATCATTAATCATTAGAGAAATGCAAATCAAAACTACAATGAGATATCATCTCATACCAGTCAGAATTGCCATCATGAAAAAATCTAGAAACAATAAATGCTGGAAAGGGTGTAGAGAAAAGGAACACTCTTGCTATGCAGGTGGGAATGTGAACTGGTAGAGCCAGTATGGAGAACAGTATGGAGGTTCCTTAAAAAACTAGAAAGAGAACTACCATATGACCCGGTAATCCCACTACTGGGCATACACCCTGAGAAAACCATAATTCAAAAAGAGTCACAGTACCAAAATGTTCCTTGCAGCTCTATTTACAATAGCCAGGAGACGGAAACAACCTAGGTGTCCATTATCAGATGAATGGATAAAGATGTGGCTTATATATACAATGGAATATTACTCTGTCATAAAAAGAAACGAAATTGACTTATTCTTAGTGATGTGCATGGACCTCGAGTCCGTCATCCAGAGTCAAGTATGTCAGAAAGAGAAAGATAAATACCGTATGCTAATACATATATACGGAATCTAAGAAAAAAAATGTTATGAAGAACCTAGGGTTAAGACAAGCATAAAGACACAGACGTACTAGAGAATGGACTTGAGGATATGGTGAGGGGAAGGGTAAGCTGTGACAAAGCAAGAGAGGGGCATGGACATATATACACTTGAAAACGTTAAAATAGGTAGCTAGTGGGAAGCAGCCACATAGCACAGGGAGATCAACTCGGTGCTTTGTGACCACATACAGGGGTGGGATAGGGAGGGTGCGAGGGAGAGAGACACAACAGGGAAGAGATATGGGAACATATGTATATGTATAACTGATTCACTTTGTTCTGAAGCAGAAACTAACACATCATGGTAAAGTAATTATACTGGAATAAAGATGTTTTTAAAAAAAGACACTGATGAGAGAAATTAAAAATGATACAAAAAGATGGAGAGATATACCATATTCTTGGATCGGAAGAATCAACATTTTGAAAATGACTATACTACTCTAATCAATCTATACAGATTAAGTGCAATCACTATCAAACTATGAATGGCATTTTTCATAGAATTAGAACCAAAATTTCACAGTATTTATGGAAATGCAGGAGACCCCGAATAGGTGAAGC
The DNA here is from genome assembly GCF_963924675.1 of Phocoena phocoena. Taxonomy (NCBI): domain Eukaryota; kingdom Metazoa; phylum Chordata; class Mammalia; order Artiodactyla; family Phocoenidae; genus Phocoena; species Phocoena phocoena. The sequence goes on along the minus strand of NC_089226.1, from coordinate 56,504,974 downwards.
ATTCTTGAGAACGGAAAATAGTGCTGGAGGAATCAGCCTCCCTGACTTTAGACTATACTACAAAGCTACGGGAATCAAGACATTATGGTACTGGCACAAACACAGAAATATAGATCAATGGAAAAGGATAGAAAGCCCAGAGAAAAACCCACGCACATATGGTCACCTTATCTTTGATAAAGGAGGCAGGAATGTACAGTGGAGAAAGGACAGCCTCTTCAATAAGTGGTGCTGGGAAAACTGGACAGGTACATGTAAAAGGATGAAATTAGAACATTCTCTAATACCATACACAAAACTAAATTCAAAATGGATTAAAGACCTAAATGTAAGGCCAGACACTATCAAACTCTTAGAAAAAAGAAAGGCAGAACACTCTGTGACATAAATCACAGCAAGATCCTTTTTGACCCACCTCCTAGAGAAATGGAAATAAAAATGAAAATAAACAAATGGGACCTAATGAAACTTCAAAGGTTTTGCACAGCAAAGGAAACCATAAACAAGACCAAAAGACAACACTCAGAATGGCAGAAAATATTTTCAAATGAAGCAACTGACAAAGGATTAATCTCCAAAATTTATAAGCAGCATATGCAGCTCAATAACAAAAAAACAAACAACTCAATCCAAAAATGGGCAGAAGACCTAAACAGACATTTCTCCATAGAAGACATACAGACTGCCAACAAACATGAAAGAATGCTCAACAAAATTCATCATTAGAGAAATGCAAATGAAAACTACAACGAGATATCATCTCACACAAGTCAGAATAGCCATCATGAAAAAAATCTAGAAACAATAAATGCTGCAGGGGGTGTGGAGACAAGGGATCACTCTTGCACTGTCGGTGGGAACGTATATTGATACAACCAGTATGGAGAACAGTATGGAGGTTCCATAAAAAACTAAAAAGAGAACTACCATATGATCCGGCAATCGCACTACTGGGCATACACCCTGAGAAAACCATAATTCAAAGAGAGTCATGTACCAACATGTTCATTGCAGCTCTATTTACAATAGCCAAGAGACGGAAACAAACTAAGTGTCCATCATCGGATGAATGGATAAAGAAGATGTGACACATATATACAATGGAATATTACTCAGACATAAAAAGAAACGAAATTGACTTATTCTTAGTGATGTGCATGGACCCAGAGTCCGTCATCCAGAGTCAAGTATGTCAGAAAGGGAAAGATAAATACCCTATGCTAACACATATATACGAAATCTAAGGAAAAAAATGTTATGAAGAACCTAGGGTTAAGACAAGCATAGAGACACAGACCTACTAGAGAAGGGACTTGAGGATATGGGGAGAGGAAGGGTATGCTGTGACAAAGCGAGAGAGGGGCATGGACATATATACACTTCAAAACGTTAAAATAGATAGCTAGTTGGAAGCAGCCACATAGCACAGGGAGATCAACTCGGTGGTTGGTGACCACCTAGAGGGGTAGGATAGTGAGGGTAGGAGGGACGGAGACGAGAGCGGAAAGAGATATCAGAACATATATATATGTATAACTGATTCGCTTTGTTATGAAGCAGAAACTAACACACCATTGTAAAGCAATTATACTCCAGTAAAGATGTTTAAAAAAAAAGACACTGATTAAAGAAATTAAAAACGAGACAAACAGATGAAGACATATACCATATTCTTGGATCGGAAGAATCAACATTTTGAAAATGACTATATTACCCAAAGCAATCTACAGATTATGTGTAATCACTATCGAAGTACGATTGGCATGTTTCATAGAATTAGAACAAAAAATTTCACAATTTTTAAGGAAATGCAAGAGACCCCGAAGAGGCGAAGCCTTCTTGAGAACGGAAAATGGAGCTAAAGTCAGCCTCCCTGACTTTAGACTATACTACAAAGCTAAGGTAATGAAGACATTATGTTACTGGCACAAACATAGAAATATAGATAAATGGAACATGATAGAAAGCCCAGAGATAAACCCACACACATATGGTCACCTTATCTTTGATAAAGGAGACAGGAATGTACAGTGGAGAAAGGACAGCCTCTTCAATAAGTGGTGCTGGGAAAACGGAAAACGTACATGTGAAAGGATGAAATTAGAAAATTCTCTAATACCATACACAAAACTAAACTCAAAATGGATTAAAGACCTAAATGTAAGGACAGACACTATCAAACTCTTAGAGGAAAACAAAGGCAGAACACTCTATGACATAAATCACAGCAAGATCCATTTTGACCCACCTTCTAGAGAACTGGAAATAAAAACGAAAGTAAACAAATGGGACCTAATGAAACTTCAAAACTTTTGCACACCAGAGGAAACCAATAACAAGATCAAAAGACAACCCTCAGAATGGCAGAATATATTTGCAAATGAAGCAACTGACAAAGGATTAATCTCCAAAATTTATAAGCAGCAAATGCAGCTCAATAACAAAAAAACACACAACCAAATCCAAAAAGAGGCAGAAGACCTAAACAGACCTTTCTCCCTAGAAGACATACAGACTGCCAACAGACATGAAAGAGTGCTCAACATCATTAATCATTAGAGAAATTCAAATCAAAACTACAATGAGATATCACCTCACACCGGTCAGAATGGCCATCATGAAAAAATCTAGAACAATAAATGCTGCAGACGGTGTGGAGAAAAGGGAACACTCTTGCAGTGCAGGTGGGAATGTGAACTGGTACAGCCAGTATGGAGAACAGTATGGAGGTTCCTTTAAAAACTAAAAGGAGAACTACCATATGACCCGGCAATCCCACTACTGGGCATACACCCTGAGATAACCATAATTCAAAAAGTGTCACTGTACCAAAATGTACATTGCAGCTCTATTTACAATAGTGAAGAGACAGAAACAACCTAGTGTCCATCAACGGATGAATGGATAAAGAAGATGTGGCACATATATACAAGGCAATATTACTCAGCCATAAAGAGAAACGAAATTGAGTTATTCCTAGTGCGGTGGATGGAACTAGAGTCCGACATACAGAGTGAAGTATGTCAGAAATAAAAAGACAAATACCGTATGCTAACACAAATATATGGTATCTAAGAAATAAATTATTATGAAGAACCTAGGGTCAAAACAAGCATAAAGACACAGACCTACTAGAGAACGGACTTGAGGATATGGGGAGGGGAAAGGTAAGTTGTGACATAGCGAGAGAGGGGCATGAACATATATACACTACTAAAGGTTAGAATAGATAGCTAGTGGGAAGCAGCCACATAGCACAGGGAGATCAACTCAGTGCTTTGTGACCACCTAGAGGGGTGGGATAGGGAGGGTGGGAGGGAGGGAGACAGAAGAGGTAAGACATATGGGAACACATGTATATGTTTAACTGATTCACTTTGTTATGAAGCAGAAAGTAACACACCATTGTAAAGCAATTATACTCCAATAAAGATGTTTTTAAAAAAAGACACTGATGAAAGAAATTAAAAATGATACAAACAGATGGAGAGATACACCATATACTTCGATCGGAAGATTCAATATTTTGAAAATAGCTATACTACCCAAAGGAATCTACACATTAAGAGCAATCACTATCAAAATAAGAATGGCATTTTTCGTAGAATCAGAAAAAAAATTCGACAATTTTTATGGAAATGCAAAAGACCCTGAATAGGCGAAGAAATCTTGAGAACGAAAAATGGAGGTGGAGGAATCAGGCTCCCTGACTTTAGACTATACTACGAAGCTACGGGAATCAAGAGATTATGGTACTGGCACAAACACAAAAATAATGATCAATGGAACAGGATGGAAAGCCTAGAGATAGACCCACGCACATATTGTCACCTTAACTTTGATAAAGGAGGCAGGAATGTACAGTGGAGAAAGGACAGCCTCTTCAATAAATGGTGCTGGGAAAACTGGACAGGTACATATAAAAGGATGCAATTAGAACATTCTCTAATACCATACACAAAACTAAACTCAAAATGGATTAAAGACATAAATGTAAGGCCAGACACTATCAAACTCTTAGAGGAAAACAAAGGCAGAACACTCTATGACGTAAATCACAGCCAAGATCCTTTTTGACCCACGTCCTAGAGAAATGGAAATAAAAACAAACATAAACAAATTGGACTTAAGGAAACTCAGAAGCTTTAGCACAGCAAAGGAAACCATAAACAAGACCAAAAGACAACACCCAGAATGGGAGAAAATATTTGCAAATGAAGAAACTGACAAAGGATTAATATCCAAAATATACAAGCAGCTCATGCAGGCCAATAACAAAAAAACAAGCAACCCAATGCAAAAATGGGCAGAAGACCTAAACACACGTTTCTCCGTATAAGATATACAGACTGCCAACAAGCACATGAAAGAATGCTCAACGTCATTAATCATTAGAGAAATGCAAATCAAAACTACAATGAGATATCATCTCACACTGGTCAGAATGGCCATCATGAAAAGATCTATAAACACTAAATGCTGTAGACGGTGTGCAGAAAAGGGAACGCTCTTCCACCATTGGTGGTAATGTACATTGATAAAGCCAGTATGGAGAACAGTATGTATGTTCTTTAAAAAACTAAAAAGAGAACTACCATATGATGCAGCAGTCCCATTACTGTGCATATACACTGAGAAAACCATAATCCAAAAAGATTCATGTACCAAAATGTTCACTGCAACTCTACTTACAATAGCCAGGACATGGAAGCAAACTAAGTGCCCATCAACAGACGAATGGATAAAGAAGATGGGGCACATATATAAAATTGAATATTACTGAGCCATATCCAACCCAACACACCATTGTAAAGCAATTATACTCCAATAAAGATGTTTAAAAAAAGGACACTGATGAAAGAGATTAAACATGATACAAACAGATGGAGAGATATACCATATTCTTGGATGGGAGGAATCAATATTTTGAAAATGACTATACTTCCCAAAGCAATCTACAGATTCAGTGCAATCACTATTAAACTACGAATGGCATTTTTCATACAATTAGAACAAAAAATTCACAATTTTTATGGAAACACAAAAGACCCAGAATAGACAAAGCAGTCTTGAGAACGAAAATGGAGCTGGAGGAATCAGGCTCCCTTTCTTTACTCTATACTACAAAGCTACAATAATACAGACAGTATGGTCCTGGCACAAAAACAGAAATATAGATCAATGGGAGAGGACAGAACGCCCAGAGATGAACCTATGTACATACGGTCACCTTATCTTTGATAAAGGATGCAGGAATGTACATTGGAGAAAGGACTGCCTCTTCAATAACTGGTGCTGGGAAAACTAGACAGGTACATGTAAACGGATGATATTAGAACACACCCTAACACCATACAAAAAAAAAACTCAAAATGCATTAAAGCCCTAAATGTAAGGCCAGACCGTATCCGACTCATAGAGGAAAACATAGGCAGAACACTATAATAGCACAGGGAGATCACCTCGGTGCTTTGTGACCACCTAGAGCGGTGCGATGGGGATGGTTAGAAAGAGGGAGACACAAGAGGGAACAGATTTGGGAACATATGTATATGTATAACTGATTCATTTTGTTATAAATTAGAAACTAACACACCATTGTAAAGCAATTATACTCCAATAAAGTTGTAAAAAAAAAAAGACACTGATGAAAGAAATTATAAATGATACAAACAGATGGAGAGATATACCATATTCTTGGATTGGAAGAATCAACATTTTGAAAATTACTATACTACCCAAAGCAACTACAGATTCAGTGCAATTACGATAAAACTACGAATGCCATTTTTCATAAAATTAGAACAAAAAATTTCACAATTTTTATGGAAATGCAAAAGACCCCAAATAGGTGAAGCAATCTTGAGATCGAAAAATGGAGCTGGAGGAATCAGGCTCCCTGACTTTAGACTATACTACAAAGCTATAGGAATCAAGACAGTATGGTACTGGCACAAAAATAGAAATATAGATGAATGGAAGAGGATTGAAAGCCCAGAGATAAACCCACGCAAATATGGTCACCTTATCTTTGATAAAGGAGGCAGGAATGTACAGTGGAGAAAGGATAGCATCTTCAATAAGTGGTGATGCGACAACTGGACAGGTACATGTAAAAGTATGAAATTAGAACACTCTCTGATACCATACACGAAACTAAACTCAAAATAGATTAAAGATGTAAATGTAAGGCCAGACAGTATCAAACTGTTAGAGGAACACATAGGCAGAACACTCTATCACATAAATCACAGCAAGATCCTTTCTGACCCACCTCTTAGAGAAACGGAAAGAAAAACAAAAATAATCAAATGGTTTCTAATGGAACTTCAAAGCTTTTGCACAGCAAAGGAAACCATAAACAAGACCAAAAGACAACCCTCAGAATGGGAAAAAATATTTGCAAATGAAGCAACTGACAAAGGATTAATTTCCAAAATTTATACGCACCAAATGCAGCACAATAACATAAAAACAAACAACCCGATCCAAAAATGGGCAGAAGACGTAAACAGACATTTCTCCATAGAAGATATACAGACTGCCAACAAACACATGAAAGAATGCTCAATATCATTAATCATTAGAGAAATGCAAATCAAAACTACAATGAGATATCATCTCAAGCCAGTCACTATGGCCATCATGAAAAAATCTTGAAACAATAAATGCGGGAGAAGGTGTGGAGAAAAGGGAACACTCTGGCACTGTTGGTGGGAATATAAGTTGATACAGCCAGGATGGAGAACAGTATGGAGGTTTCTTTAAAAACTAAAAAGAGAACTACCATATGACCCAGCAATCCCATTACTGGGCATATGCACTGAGAAAACCATAATTCAAAAAGAGTCATGTACCAAAATGTTCATTGCAGCTCTATTTACAATAGCCAGGACATGGAAGCAACCTAAATGCCCATCAACAGATGAATGGATAAAGAAGATGTGGCACATATATACAATGGAATATTACTCAGCCATAAAAATAAACGAAAATGAGTTCTTTGCAGTGAGCTAGATGGACGTAGAGTCTGTCATGTAGAGTGAAGTAAGTCAGAAAGAGAAAAAGAAATACCGTATTCTAACACATATATATGGAAGCAAAAAAAAAAAAAAAAGGTCATGAGGAACCTATGGGCAAGACAGGAATAAAGACAGAGACGTACTGGTGAATGGATGTGAGGATATGGGGAGGGGGAAGGGTAAGCTGTGACCTAACGAGAGAGTGGCATGTTCATATATACACTACCAAATGTAAAATAGATAGCTAGTGGGAAGCAGCCACATAGCATAGGCAGATCAGCTTGGTGCCTTTTGACCACCTAGAGAGATGAGATACGGAGGGTGGGAGGGAGGGAGACACAACAGGGAAGAGATATGGAAACATATGTATAACTGATTCACTTTGTTATGAAGCAGAAACTAACACACCATTGTAAAGCAATTATACTCCAATAAAGATGTTTAAAAAAAAAAAGACACTGATGAAAGAAATTAAAAATGATAAAAACAGATGGAGAGATATACCATATTCTTGGATTGGAAGAATCAACATTTTGAAAATGACTATACTACCCTAATCAATCCATACAGATTAAGTGCAATCACTATCAAACTACGAGTGGCATTTTTCATAGAAGTAGAACAAAAAATTTCACCATTATTATGGAAATGCAAGAGACCCCGAATAGGTGAAGCCTTCTTGAGAACGGAAAATGGAGCTGGAGGAATCAGCTTCCCTGACTTTAGACTATACTACGAAGCTACGGGAATCAAGACATTATGGCACTGGCACAAACACAGAAATATAGATCAATGGAACAGGATAGAAAGCCCACACATAAACCCACATACATACAGTAACCTTATCTTTGGTAAAGGAGGCACGAATGTACAGTGGAGAAAGGACAGCCTCTTCAATAATTGGTGCTGGAAAAACTGGACAGGTACATGTAAAAGGATGAAATTAGAACATTCTCTAATACCATACACAAAACTAAACTCAAAATGGAGTAAGACCTAAATGTAAGGCCAGACACTATCAAACTCTTAGAGGAAAACAAAGGCAGAACACTCTTTGACGTAAATCACAGCAAATCCTTTTTGACCCACCTCCTAGAGAAATGGAAATAAAAACAAAAATAAACAAATGGGACCTAATGAAACCTCACAGCTTCTGCACAGCAAAGGAAACCATAATCAAGACCAAAAGACAACCCTCAGAATGGCAGAAAATATTTGCAAATGAAGCAACTGACTAAGGATTAATCTCCAAAATTTATAAGCAGCTAATGCAACTCAATAACCAAAAAACAAACAACCCAATCCAAAAATGGGCAGAAGACCTAAACAGACCTTTCTCCACAGAAGACATACAGACTGCCAACAAACATGAAAGAATGCTCAACATCATTAATCATTAGAGAAATGCAAATCAAAGCTACAATGAGATATCATCTCACACCGGGCAGAATGGCCATCATGAAAAAATCTAGAACAATAAATGCTTCAGACGGTGTGGAGAAAAGGGAACACTCTTGCAATGCAGGTGGGAATGTGAATTGGTACAGCCAGTATGGAGAACAGTATGGAGGTTCCTTAAAAATCTAAAAAGAGAACTACCATATGACCCGGCAATCCCACTACTGGGCATACACCCTGAGAAAACCATAATTCATAAAGAGTGACTGTACTAAAATGTTCATTGCAGCTCTATTTATAATATCCAAGAGATGGAAACAACCTAGGTGTCCATCATCAGATGAATGGATAACGATGATGTGGCACATATATAAAATGGAATATTACTCAGCCATAAAAAGAAGCAAAATTAAGGTATTCCAGGTGAGGTTGATGGAACTAGAGTCCATCATACAGAGTGAAGTATGTCAGAAATAGAAAGACAAATACCGTATGCTAACACATATATATGGAATCTAAAAAATAAATTGTTATGAAGCACCTTTGGTTAAGACAAGCATAAAGACACAGACCTACTAGAGAATGGACTTCAGGATATGGGGAGGGGAAGAGTAAGCTGTGACGCAGCGAGAGAGGGGCATGGACATATATAAACTACCAAAGGTTAGAATAGATAGCTAGTGGGAAGCAGCCACATAGCACAGGGAGATCAACTCAATGCTTTGTGACCACCTAGAGGGGTGGGATAGGGAGGGTAGGAGGGACGGAGACGGGAGTGGAAACTGATATCGGAACATATGTATATGTATAAGTGATTCACTTTGTTATGAAGCAGAAACTAACACACCGTTTTAAAGCACTTATACTCCAATAAAGATGTATTTAAAAAAAGAAACTGATGAAAGAAATTAAAAATGATACAAACAGATGGAGAGATATATCATATACTTCAATCGGAAGAAACAATATTTTCAAAATGACTATACTACCCAACGTAATCTATACAGATAAAGTGCAATCACTATCAAACTACGAATGGCATTTTTCATAGATTTAGAAAAAAAAATTTCACAATTTTTATGGAAATTCCAGAGACCCCGAATAGGCGAAGCAATCTTGAGAATGGAAAATGGAGCTGAAGGAATCAGCCTCCCTCTCTTTAGACTATACTACAAAGCTGCGGTAATCAAGACATTATCGTACTGGCACAAACACAGTAATATAGATCAATGGAACAGGATAGAAAGCCCAGAAATTAACCCACACACATATGGTCACCTTATCTTTGATAAAGGAGGCAGGAATGTACAGTGGAGAAAGGACAGCCTCTTCAGTAAGTTGTGCTGGGAAAACTGGACAGGTACATGTAAAAGGATGAAATTAGAACACTCACTAACACCATACACAAAAGTAAACTCAAAATGGATTAAAGAGCTAAGTGTAAGGCCAGACACTATCAGACTCTTAGAGGATAACATAGGCAGAACACTTTATGACATAAATCATAGCAAGATCTTTTTTGACCCACGTCCTAGAGAAATGGAAATAAAAACAAACATAAACAAATTGGACTTAAGGAAACTCAGAAGCTTTAGCACAGCAAAGGAAACCATAAACAAGACCAAAAGACAACACCCAGAATGGGAGAAAATATTTGCAAATGAAGAAACTGACAAAGGATTAATATCCAAAATATACAAGAAGCTCATGCAGGTCAATAACAAAAAAACAAGCAACCCAATGCAAAAATGGGCAGAAGACCTAAACACACGTTTCTCCGTATAAGATATACAGACTGCCAACAAGCACATGAAAGAATGCTCAACGTCATTAATCATTAGAGAAATGCAAATCAAAACTACAATGAGATATCATCTCACACTGGTCAGAATGGCCATCATGAAAAAATCTATAAACACTAAATGCTGTAGACGGTGTGCAGAAAAGGGAACGCTCTTCCACCATTGGTGGTAATGTACATTGATAAAGCCAGTATGGAGAACAGTATGTACGTTCTTTAAAAAACTAAAAGGAGAACTACCGTATGACGCAGCAATCCCATTACTGTGCATATACACTGAGAAAACCATAATCCAAAAAGATTCATGTACCAAAATGTTCATTGCAGCTCTACTTACAATAGCCAGGACATGGAAGCAAACTAAATGCCCATCAACAGACGAATGGATAAAGAAGATGGGGCACATATATAAAATCGAATATTACTGAGCCATATCCAACCCAACACACCATTGTAAAGCAATTATACTCCAATAAAGATGTTTAAAAAAAGGACACTGATGAAAGAGATTAAACATGATACAAACAGATGGAGAGACATACCATATTCTTGGATGGGAGGAATCAACATTTTGAAAATGACTATACTTCCCAAAGCAATCTACAGATTCAGTGCAATCACTATTAAACTACGAATGGCATTTTTCATAGAATTAGAACAAAAAATTCACAATTTTTATGGAAACGCAAAAGACCCAGAATAGACAAAGCAATCTTGAGAACGAAAATGGAGCTGGAGGAATCAGGCTCCCTTTCTTTACTCTATACTACAAAGCTACAGTAATCCAGACAGTATGGTCCTGGCAAAAAACAGAAATATAGATCAATGGGAGAGGACAGAACGCCCAGAGATGAAGCTATGTACATACGGTCACCTTATCTTTGATAAAGGATGCAGGAATGTACATTGGAGAAAGGACTGTCTCTTCAATAACTGGTGCTGGGAAAACTAGACAGGTACATGTAAAAGGATGAAATTAGAACACACCCTAACACCATACAAAAAAAAACCTCAAAATGCATTAAAGCCCTAAATGTAAGGCCAGACCGTATCCAACTCTTAGAGGAAAACATAGGCAGAACACTATAATAGCACAGGGAGATCACCTCGGTGCTTTGTGACCACCTAGAGCGGTGGGATAGGGATGGTTAGAAAGAGGGAGACACAAGATGGAACAGATTTGGGAACATATGTATATGTATAACTGATTCATTTTGTTATAAATTAGAAACTAACACACCATTGTAAAGCAATTATACTCCAATAAAGTTGTAAAAAAAAAAAATAGACACTGATGAAAGAAATTATAAATGATACAAACAGATGGAGAGATATACCATATTCTTGGATCGGAAGAATCAACATTTTGAAAATGACTATACTACCCAAAGCAATGTACAGATTAAGTGCAATCACTATCAAGCTACGAATGGCAATTTTCATAGAATTAGAAGAAACAATTTCACAATTTTTATGGAATCGCAAAAGACCCCAAATAGGTGAAGCAATCTTGAGAACGAAAAATGGATCTGGAGGAATCAGGCTCCCTTGCTTTAGACTATACTACAAAGCTACAGTAATCAAGACAGTATGGTACTGGCACAGAAACAGAAATATAGATCAATGGAATAGGATAGAAAGCCCAGAGATGAACCCACGCACATATGGTCACCTTATCCTTCATAAAGGAGGCAGGAATATATAGTGGAGAAACGACAGCCTCTTCAATAAATGGTGCTGGGAAAACTGGACAGGCACATGTCAAAGTATGAAATTAGAACACTCCCTATCACCATACACAAAAATAAATTCAAAATGGATTAAAGAGTTAAATGTAAGGCCAGACACTATCAGACGTTTAGAGGAAACGAGGCAGAACACTCTATGACATAAATCACAGCAAGATCCTTTTTGACCCACCTCCTAGAGAAATGGAAATAAAAACAAAAATAAACAAAGGGGACCTAATGAAACTTCAAAGCTTTTGCACAGCAAAGGAAACCATAAAGAAGACTAAAAGACAATCTTCAGAATGGGAGAAAATATTTGCTAATGAAGCAACTGACAAAGTATTAATCTCCAAAATTTATAAGCAGCTCATGCAGCTCAATAACAAAAATAACCCAACCCAAAAATGGGCAGAAGACCTAAACAGACCTTTCTCCATAGAAGATATACAGGCTGCCAACAAACACATGAAAGAATGCTCAACATCATTAATCATTAGAGAAATGCAAATCAAAACTACAATGAGATATCATCTCACACCTGTCAGAATGGCCATCATGAAAAAATCTTGAAACAATAAATGCTGGAGAGGGTGTGGAGAAAAGGGAACACTCTTGCAGTGCTGGTGGGAATGTGAATTGGTTCAGCCACTATGGAAAACCGTATGGAGGTTCCTTAAAAAATTACAAATAGAATAACCATATGACCCAGCAATCCCACTACTGTGCATATACCCTGAGAAAAATAAAATTCAGAAAGTCATGTACCAACATGTTCATTGCAGCTCTATTTACAATAGCCGGGAGACGGAAACAACCTAGGTGTCCATCATTGGGTGAATGGATAAAGAAGATGTGGCACATATATAAAATGGAATATTACTCAGCCATAAAAAGAAACGAAATTGACTTATTCTTAGTGATGTGCATGGACCCAGAGTCCGTCATCCAGAGTCAAGTATGTCAGAAATAGAAAGATAATACTGTATGCTAACTCATATATATGGAATCTAAGAAAAAAAAATTATGAAGAACCAAGGGTTAAGACAAGCATAAAGAAACAGACCTACTAGAGAAAGGACTTGAGGATATGGGGAGGGGAAGGGTAAGCTTTGACAAAGCGAGAGAGGGGCACGGACATATATACACTACCAAATGTTAAAATACATAGCTAGTGGGAAGCAGCCACATAGTGCAGGGAGATCAACTCGGTGCTTTGTGACCACCTAGAGGGGTGGGATAGGCAGGGTGGGAGGGAGGGAGACACAAGAGGGAAGAGATATGGGAACATATGTATATGTATAACTGATTCACTTTGTTATGAAGCAGAAACTAACACACCATTGTAAAGCAATTATACTCCAATAAACATGTTTTAAAAAAAAGACACTGATGAAAGAAATTTAAAATGATACAAAAAGATGGAGAGATATACCATATTCTTAGATTGGAAGAATCAACATTTTGAAAATGCCTATACTAACCAAAGAAATCTACAGATTATGTGCAATCACTATCAAACTACGAATGGCATTTTTCATAGAATTAGAACAAAAAATTTGACAATATTTATGGAAACGCAAAAGACCCCGAATAGGCGAAGCAATCTTGAGAACAAAAAAGGGAGGTGGAGGAATCAGGCTCCCTGACTTTAGACTATACTACAAAGCTACGGGAATCAAGACATTATCGTACTGGCACAAACATAGAATAATGATGAATGCAACAGGATAGATAGCCCAGAGATAAACCCACGCACATATGGTCACCTTATCTTTGATAAAGGAAGCAGGAATGTACAGTGGAGAAAGGACAGCCTCTTCAATAATTGGTGCTGGGAAAACTGCACAGGTACATGTAAAAGTATGAAATTAGAACATTCTCTAATACCATACACAAAACTCAACTCAAAATGGATTAAAGACCGCAATGTAAGGCCAGACACTATCAAACTCTTAGAGGAAAACAAAGTCAGAACACTCTATGACATAAATCACAGCAAGATCCTTTTTGACTCACCTCCTACAGAAATGGAAATAAAAACAAAAATAAAGAAATCGGACCTAATGAAACTTCAAAGCTATTGCACAGCAACGGAAACAATAAACAAGACCAAAAGACAGCCCTCAGAATGGCAGAAAATATTTTTAAATGAAGCAACTGACAAAGGATTAATTTCCAAAATTTATAAGCAGCAAATGCAACTCAATATCAAAAGAACAAACAACCCAATCCAAAAATGGGCAGAAGACGTAAACAGACCTTTCTCCATAGAAGACGTACAGACTGCCAACAAACATGAAAGAATGCTCAACATCATTAATCATTAGAGAAATGCAAATCAAAAGTACAATGTGATATCATCTCACACCGGTCAGAATGGCCATCATGAAAAAATCTAGAAACAATAAATGCTGCAGACGGTGTGGAGAAAAGGGATCACTGTTGTACTGTTGATGGGAATGTTAATTAATAGTGCCAGTATGGAGAACAGTATGTAGGTTCCTTAAAAAACTAATAAGAGAACTACCATATGACCCGGCAATCCCACTACTGGGTATACACCCTGAGAAAACCATAATTCAAAAAGAGTCATATACAAAAATGTTCACTGCAGCTCTATTTACAATAGCCAAGAGATGGAAACAACCCAAGTGTCCTTCATTGGATGAATGGATAAAGAAGATGTGGCACATATATACAATGGAATATTACTCAGCCATAAAAAGAAACGAAATTGAGTTATTCCTAGGGAGGTGGATGGACCTAGAGTCCGTCATACAGAGTGAAGTATGTCAGAAAGAGAAAGACAAATACCGTATACTAACACATATATATATGGAATCTAAGAAAAAAGTGTTATGAAGAACCTATAGTTAAGACAAGCATAAAGACACAGACCTAGTAGAGAATGGACTTGAGTATATCGGGAGGGGAAGGGGATTTGTGACAAAGCGAGAGAGGGGCATGGACATATATACACTACCAAAGGTTAGAATAGATAGCTACTGGGAAGCAGCCACAGAGCACAGGCAGATCAACTCGGTGCTCTGTGACCACCTAGAGGGGTGGGATAGGGAGGATGGGAGTGTGGTAAATGCAAGAGGGAAGAGATATGGGAAGCTATATATATGTATAACTGATTCACTTTGTTATGAAGCAGAAACTAACACACCATTGTAAAGCAATTATACTGCAATAAAGATGTTTAAAAAAAAAGACACTGATGAAAGAAATTAAAAATGATACAAACAGATGGAGAGATATACCATATTCTTGGATCGGAAGAATCAACATTTTGAAAATGACTGCACTACCCAAAGTAATCTACAGATTAAGTGCAATCACTATCAAAATACTAATGGCATTATTCATAGAATTAGAACAAAAAATTTGACAATATTTATGGAAACGGAAAAGACCCCGAATAGGCAAAGCAATCTTGAGAAAGAAAAATGGAGCTGGAGGAATCAGGCTCCCTGACTTTAGACTATACTACAAAGCTACGGGAATCAAGAGATTACGGTACTTGCACAAACACAGAATTAATGATCAATGGAACATGATAGAATGCCTAGAGATAAACCCACGCATATATTGTCACCTTATCTTTGATAAAGGAAGAAAGAATGTACAGTGGAGAAATGACAGCCTCTTCAATAAGTGGTGCTGGGAAAACTGGACAGGTACATGTAAAAGGATGAAATTAGAACATTGTCTAATACCATACACAAAACTAAACTCAAAATGGATTGAAGACCTAAATGTAACGTCAGACACTTTCAAACTCTTATAGGAAAACAATAGCAGAACATTCTATGACATAAATCACAGCAAGTTCCTTTTTGACCCACCTCCTAGAGAAATGGAAAAAAAAAAAAAACAAATGGGACCTAATGAAACTACAAATCTATTGCACAGCAAAGGAAACCATAATCAAGACGAAAAGACAACCTCAGAATGGGAGAAAATATTTGCAAATGAAGCAACTGACAAAGGATTAATCTCCAAAATTTATACGCAGCAAATGCAGCTCAATAGCAAAAAAACAAACAACCCATTCCAAAAAGGGGCAGAAGACCTAAACAAACCTTTCTCCGTAGAAGACATAAAGACTGCCAACAAACATGAAAGAATGCTCAACATCATTAATCATTAGAGAAATGTAAATCAAAACTACAATGAGGTAGCATCTCACACCAGTCAGAATGGCCATCATGGAAAAATCTAGAACAATAAATGCTGCAGATGGTGTGGAGAAAGGGAAACACTCTTGCAATGCAGGTGGGAATGTGAATTGGTACAGCCAGTATGGAGAACAGTATGGAGATTGCTTAATAACCTACAAAGAGAACTACCATATGACCCGGCAATCCCACTACTGGGCATACACCCTGAGAAACCATAATTCAAAAAGAGTCACTGTACCAAAATGTTCATTGCAGCTCTTTTTACAATAGCCAAGAGATGGAAACAACCTAGGTGTCCATCATCGGATGAATGGATAACGAAGATGTTGCACATATATACAAGGCAATATTACTCAGCCATAAAAAGAAACGAAATTGAGTTATTCCTAGTGAGGTGGATGGAACTAGAGTCTGACATACAGAGTGAAGTATGTCAGAAATAGAAAGACAGATACCGTATGCTAACACATATATATGGTATCTAAGAAATAAATTGTTATGAAGAACCTAGGGTTTAGACAAGCATAAAGACACAGACCTACTAGAGAACGGACTTGAGGATATGGGGAGGGGAAGGGTAAGTTGTGACAAAGCGAGAGAGGGGCACGGACATATATACACTACCAAAGGTTAGAATAGATAGGTAGTGGGAAGCAGCCACATAGCACAGGGAGATCAACTCGGTGCTTTGTGACCACCTAGAGGGGTGGGATAGGGAGGGTGAGAGGGAGGGAGACACAAGAGGGAAGAGATATGGGAACACATGTATATGTATAACTGATTCACTTTGTTATGAAGCAGAAACTAACACACCATTGTAAAGCAATTATACTCCAATAAAGATGTTTTAAAAAAAGACACTGATGAAAGAAATTAAAAATGATACAAACAGATGGAGAGATTTACCATATTCTTCAATCGGAAGACACAATATTTTCAAAATGACTATAATACCCAAAGTATTCTATACAGATTAAGTGCAATCACTATCAAACTACGAATGCCATTTTTCATAGAATTAGAACAAAATATTTCACAATTTTTATGGAAATGACAGAGACCCCGTATAGGCGAAACAATCTTGAGAACGGAAAATGGAGCTGGAGGAATCAGCCTCCTTGTCTTTAGACTACACTACAAAGCTACGGGAATCAAGACATTATGGTACTGGCACAAACACAGAAATATAGATCAATGGAACAGGATAGAAAGCCCAGAAGTAAGCCCACGCACATACGGTCACCTTATCTTTGATAAAGGAGGCAGGAATGTACAGTGGAGAAAGGATAGCGTCTTCAGTAAGTGGTGATGCGACTACTGGACAGGTACATTTAAAAGTATGAAATTAGAACACTCACTAAGACCATACACAAAAATAAACCCAAAATGGATTAAAGAGCTAAGTGTAAGGCCAGACACTGTCAGACTCTTAGAGGAAAACATAGGCAGAACACTTTATGACATAAATCATAGCAAGATCTTTTTTGACCCACCGCCTAGAGAAATGGAAATAAAAACAAACATAAACAAATGGGACTTAAGGAAACTCAAAAGCTTTTGCACAGCAAAGGAAACCATAAACAAGACAAAATGACAACACTCAGATGGGAGAAAATATTTGCAAATGAAGAAACTGACAAAGAATTAATCTCCAAAATATATAAGCAGCTCATGCAGGTCAATAACAAAAAAATAAGCAACCCAATGCAAAAATGGGCAGAAGACCTAAACACACATTTCTCCGTATAAGATATACAGACTGCCAACAAGCACATGAAAGAATGCTCAACGTCATTAATCATTAGAGAAATGCAAATCAAAACTACAAAGAGATATCATCTCACACCGGTCAGAACGGGAATCATGAAAAAATCTAGAAACAGTAAAGGTGGAGACAGTGTGCAGAAAAGGGAACGCTCTTCCACCATTGGTGGTAATGTACATTGATAAAGCCAGTATGGAGAACAGTATGTACGTTCTTTAAAAAACTAAAAACAGAACTACCATATGACGCAGCAATCCCATTACTGGGCATATACACTGAGAAAACCATAATCCAAAAAGATTCATGTACCAAAATGTTCATTGCAGCTCTACTTACAATAGCCAGGACATGGAAGCAACCTAAGTGCCCATCAACAGACGAATGGATAAAGAAGATGGGGCACATATATAAAATCGAATATTACTGAGCCATATCCAACCCAACACACCATTGTAAAGCAATTATACTCCAATAAAGATGTTAAAAAAAAAAGACACTGATGAAAGAGACTAAACATGATACAAACAGATGGAGAGACATACCATATTCTTGGATGGGAGGAATCAACATTTTGACGATGACTATACTACCCAAAGCAATCTACAGATTCAGTGCAATCACTATCAAACTACGAATGGCATTTTTCATACAATTAGAACAAAAAATTCACAATTTTTATGGAAACGCAAAAGACCCAGAATAACCAAAGCAATCTTGAGAACGAAAATGGAGCTGGAGGAATCAGGCTCCCTTTCTTTACTCTATACTACAAAGCTACAGTAATCCAGACAGTATGGTCCCGGCACAAAAACAGAAATATAGATCAATGGAAGAGGATAGAAAGCCCAGAGATGAACCTATGCACATATGGTCACCTTATCATTGATAAAGGACGCAGGAATGTACATTGGGAAAGGACAGCCTCTTCAATAAGTGGTGCTGGGAAAACTAGACAGGTACATGTAAAAGGACGAAATTAGAACACTCCCTAACACCATACAAAAAAAAAACCTCAAAATGCATTAAAGCCCTAAATATAAGGCCAGACACTATCAACACTCAGAGGAAAACATAGGCAGAACACTCTAATACATAAATCACAGCAAGATCCTTTTTGACCCACCTCCTAGAGAAATGCAAATAAAAAAAAATAAACAAATGGGACCTAATGAAACTTCAAAGCTTTTGCAAAGCAAAGTAAACCATAAACAAGACCAAAAGACAACCCTCAGAATGGGAGAAAATATTTGCAAATGAAGCAACTGACTAAGGATTAATCTCCAAAATTTATATGCAGCAAATGCAGCTCAATATGAAAACAACCCAATCCAAAAATGGGCAGAAGATCTAAACAGAGCTTTTTCCACAGAAGATATACAGCGTGCTAACAAACACATAAAAGAATGCTCGACATCATTAATCATTGGAGAAATGCAAATCAACACTAGAATTAGAAATCATCTCACACCAGTCAGAATGGCCATCATGAAAAAATCTTGAAACCATAAATGCGGGAGAACGTGTGGAGAAAAGGGAACGCTCTGGCACTGTTGGTGGGAATGTAAGTTGATACAGCCAGTATGGAGAACAGTATGCAGGTTTCTTAAAAAACTAAAAAGAGAACTACCATATGACCCAGCAAACCCATTACTGGGCATATACACTGAGAAAACCATAATTCAAAGAGAGTCATGTACCAAAATGTTCATTGCAGCTCTATTTACAATAGCCAGGACATGGAAGCAACCTAAGTGCCCATCAACAGATGAATAGATAAAGAAGATGTGGCACATATATACAATGGAATATTACTCAGCCATAAAAATAAACGAAATTGAGTTCTTTGCAGTGAGCTAGATGGACGTCGAGTCTGTCACACAGAGTGAAGTAAGTCAGAAAGAGAAAAAGAAATACCGTATTCTAACACATATATATATGGAATCTAAAAAAAAAAAAAAAAGGTCATGAGGAACCCACGGGCAAGACGGGAATAAAGACAGAGACGTACTGGTGAATGGATGTGAGGATATGGGGAGGGGGAAGGGTAAGCTGTGACCTAACGAGAGAGTGGCATGGTCATATATACACTACCAAATGTAAAATAGATAGCTAGTGGGAAGCAGCCACATAGCATAGGGAGATCAGCTTGGTGCCTTGTGACCACTTAGAGGGGTGAGATACAGAGGGTGGGCGGGAGGGAGACGCAAGAGGGAAGAGATATGGAAACATATGTATAACTGATTCACTTTGTTATGAAGCAGAAACTAACACACCATTGTAAAGCAATTATAGTCCAATAAAGATGTTTAAAAAAAAAGACACTGATGAAAGAAATTAAAAACGATACAAACAGATGGAGAGATATACCATATTCTTGGATCGGAAGAATCAACATTTTGAAAATGACTATACTATCCAAAGCAATCTACAGAATAAGTGCAATCAGTATCAAACTACGAATGGCATTTTTCATACAATTAGAAAAACAATTTCACAATTTTTATGGAAACACAAAAGACCCCGAATAACGAAAGCAATCTTGAGAACGAGAAATGGAGATGAAGGAATCAGGCTCCGTGACTTCAGACTATACTACAAAGCCACACTAATCAAGACAGTATTGTTCTGGCACAAAAACAGAAATATAGATCAATGGAACAGGATAGATAGCCCAGAGATGAACCCACACACATATGGTCACCTTATCTTTGATAAAGGAGGTAGGAATGTACAGTGGAGAAAGGACAGCCTCTTCAATAAGTGGTGCTGGGAAAACTGGACAAGTACATGTAAAAGTATGAAATTAGAACACTCCCTAACACCATACACAAAAATAAGCTCAAAATGGATTAAAGACCTAAATGGAAGGCCAGACAGTATCAAACTCTTAGAGGAAAACATAGGCAGAACACTCTATGACATAAATCACAGCAAGATCCTTTTTGACCCACCTCCTAGAGAAATGGAAATAAAAACAAAAGTAAACAAATGGGACCTAATGAAACTTCAAAGCTTTTGCACAGCAAAGGAAACCATAAACAAGACCAAAAGACAACCCTCAGAATGGGAGAAAATATTTGCAAATGAAGCAACTGACAAAGGATTAATCTCCAAAATTTATAAGCAGCAAATGCAGCTCAATAACAAAAAAACAAACAACCCAATCCAAATAGGGGCAGAAGACCAAAACAGACCTTTCTCCATAGAAGATATACAGACTGCCAACAAACACATGAAAGAATGCTCAACATCATTAATCATTAGAGAAATGCAAATCTCACACCAGTCAGAATGGCCATCATGAAAAAATCTAGAAACAATAAAAGCTGGAGAGGGTGTGGAGAAAAGGCAACACTATTGCACTGTTGGGGGAAATGGAAATTGATACAGCCAGTATGGAGAACAGTATGGAGGTTCATTAAAAAACTAAAAAGAGAACTACCATATGACCCGGCAATCCCATTACTGGGCATATACACTGAGAAAACCATAATTCAAAAAGAATCATGTACCAAAATGTTCATTGCAGCTCTATTTACAATAGCCAGGACATGGAAACAACCTAAGTGTCCATCAACAGATGAATGGATAAAGAAGATATGGCACATATATACAATGGAATATTACTCAGTCAGAAAAAGAAACGAAATCCAGTTATTTGTAGTGAGGCGGATGGACCTAGAGTCTGTCATACAGAATGAAGTAAGTCAAAAAGAGAAAAAGAAATACCGTATGCTAACACATATATATGGAATCTAAGAAATAATAAAAAAGTTCATGAAGAACCCAGGAGCAAGACGGGAATAAAGACACAGACCTACTAGAGAATGGACTTGAGGATATGGGAAGGGGAAGGGGAAGCTGTGACAAAGCCTGAGAGGGGCATGGACATATATACACTACCAAATGTACAATAGATAGCTAGCGTGAAGCAGCCACATAGCACAGGGAGATCAGCTCGGTGCTTTGTGACCACCTAGAAGGGTGGGAAAGGGAGGGTGGAAGGGAGGGAGACACAAGAGGGAAGAGATATGGGAACATATGTATATGTATAACTGATTCACTTTGTTTTAAAGCAGTAACTAACACACCATTTTAAAGCAATTATACTCCAATAAAGATGTTAAAAAAAGAGACTGATGAAAGAAATTAAAAATGATACAAACAGATGGAGAGATATACCATATTCTTGGATTGGAAGAATTAACATTTTGAAAATGACTATACTACCCAAAGCAATCTACAGATTCAGTACAATCACTATCAAAGTAGGAATGGCATTTTTCACAGAATTACAACAAAAAATTTCACAATTTTTATGGAAACACAGAAGACCCCGAATAGCCAAAGATATCTTGAGAAAGAAAAACAGAGCTGGAGGAATCAGGCTCCTAGACTTCATAGTATACTTCTAAGCTACACTAATGAAGACAGTATGGTACTGGTACAAAAACAGAAATATCGGTCAATGGAACAAGATAGAAAGCCCAGAGATAAACCCACGCACATATGGTCACCTTATCTTTGATAAATGAGGCAAGAATATACAATGGAGAAAAGACAGCCTCTTCAATAAGTGGTGCTGGGAATACTGGACAGCTACATGTAAAAGAATGTAATTAGAACACTCCCTAACACCATACACAAAAATAAACTCAGAATGGATTAAAGACCTAAATGTAAGGCCAGACACTATAAAACTCTTAGAGGAAAACGTAGGCAGAACGCTCTATGACAGAACCTCACAACTTTATGAGCAGAAAAGACAACATTCAATTTGATTTTTTTAAAATGTGTTGCAAAAACAAATTTAAGAGACACACACTAAGGCACATAAAATAGAATGGTGACATAAAATAGAAGCAGGAGAGGACCAAAAAAGTTTTACTGAAGGTGAAGAGAAGGCGCAGGGAATGAGGCTGATCCACAAAAAATGCATTCCAGAATGTCCGACTCATTGGCTAAAGGTGCCCAGAAATTTGGCCATAAGGTGTCTCGAAGCCATCGGAAAGAGGAAGGAGTGATCAGCTCCTGGATCCACCTCAGCCATTAATTAAGAAAACAAAAAGACTGCCTCCAAAATGCAATTCTACTTTTCCAGCACGAAAACCATTCTCTGTGCTTTAAAAGGTCCTCTGGTACCCCAAAACTTAACTCCATACCTTTCCCAACTTCAGACCAGTGACGAAATGGCCAACAAGTCCCCCTCTGCCAGTGCTGGCTGGGTTCATGCAGCCCAGAGGGCTGAGAAACAGAAGCCTATTAAAAATATCATTCCAATGATTTCCCATCCCTCTAAGGCTGTTTATAGGAACCATTATTGAGTTTAATAGCATTTTAAATGCCAGGCTCAGTGGGTGAAAGGTTAGAAGTGAAAACATGCTAATACACTAATGCAAAGAAGACTGCTAAATTACGTAGGAGAGACCAACACACACACACACACACACACACACACACACACACACACACACACGGAGTTTCATTGAACTTTTACCTCAAACCAGGCATCAAGCACAAAGGCAGTGACATTGAATGTGCTTGTGTAGCCATTACAAAACTAAAACCGTTTCACATGCTGTGTTTTATTAGGGGCACATGAATCTGAGCTCCCAGTTGCAACTAGACCAAGGATGTCAGTAAACAGCTGCCTCCAGCCAAATATCATGGACTTGGACTCCAGTCCCACTTCTGCCAGGGTCGGGGATGGGGTGGGGGCAGCTGTGTGACCTCAGGCAAGGCAATGCACCTCTCTGGGCCCCAGCCTTTCTCATCCATGAAGAGCAACAACGATAACGATGGTAAGTGTTATCAAGGGCTTACTCAGTGCCAGGCATCGTTCTAAGTGCTTTATAGAAATTATTTCATGCAATTTTCACAATGACCCTATGAGGCAGACACTCATAATAGTCCCATTTTACAGATAAGCATAGAAAGAATCAGGCCAGCTGAGGTGGTCAGAATGGATGTCCTCAAAGGTCCTCTCTACCTTTAGCTCGAAAAGGCTATCATTCCTGGTTCCGCTTACTGTCAACGCCAAAAACACAGCCTTATGCTGACAGCTTGCTAAGAGGTCTTCCCACACGTTTAAAATATATTACTGCTTCTGCATCTTGTGAAGACAAGGTCCAGGTGTCACCTGTATTCAATAGCGAGAAAACAAGGCCTCTCGAGTTAACCTGCCAGCCCGCCAGCCTCAGACGCTGGGCCCACCTGGGCTTCCCAATGTCCTGATCTGCTCTCTTTCACTGCAAGGCAATATCTGGGCACCAAAGATAAGAGAGAAGAGATGTGATGAAGGCAGCCTCATGGCTTTCCTTGTAGGTGGTATTTGACCTTCGGTTTGGTTTATTGTTTATTTCTTGGCCACATTCACGTCCTGGTCCTTGGAAGGGGCTGTGTTGGAAGACTAGCCACGAAGGACAGGAGAGGGGAGGAGGCCCCGTGTTCACAGGCAGCCCTGCTCCAAACCACTCTGCCCCATGAACACCGCTTCTCCTACCTCGGGGCTGAAACACAGATTCCACATGGGCGACGTGTAACCCCCATGACTGACAGCAGGGATGCTCACGCCTTCCTCCTCAGGAACACAGGTAGAGCCAAGTGACCTGTCCCCATCTCTCAGCCCAGCCTGCTCTCAGGAAGCCAAGCGATCTCCACTCAATTTCCCAAAATTGATTTTGCATCTTTCTGCCAAGGTGGTGAATACAGAAATTTCAGTCAGACAGGAAAACACTTAAAAGTCGTGCCCAACTGGTGAAGAAGGGTTTTTTGTGTTTTTTTTTTTTTTAAAAAAAACAGTCTTTTAGCCCTTCTCACCGGGAGTGCTTGCTTCCTGAGTCCGGCTGGTCACCTGCACACAGCTTTTTATGGCCGGGACTCGATGGACTTGGTTTGCAGCCCCTCGGTCACTCAATAAAAGGCAGATACAGCTGAGACAAAGATGCTTTTCACACTTGCTTTTTGAAATTCTCCATCTGGATGACCAGGGCCTGGTGGGGAGGGCCAAGTGCTTACAGCCAGGGGCACAGTTCTGACTGTACCTTGTGTGTGACTTTCAGCAATGCCTAGAGATTCCGTTTTCTCACTTGAAAAACTATCTTGTTATAAGAACTAGGCAAAGCTACTCAGACACACACCCACAGATTCTCTACAAGCTCATGTTCACCATGCTGAGGAGACTCACTATTAACAGTCATGACCATAGTTTTATATCAGATTAAAAGATGACACTGTATATTGTTGAGAAAAGCCCATAATTGGAGCAGCCATGATAAAATGATAGTAATTGCTTTAGCACATTCATCGGTTCCAAGGTCTAAACTTTATATTGGAATTTAGAAAGGGTCACTTATAGAGTTTTAAAAACTTTGAAGTTGAGCTTTTTATAAAAGATACATATGAAGACAGAATTTGACGTTAATCCAGTACTAAAACACGGGAGGTGGTCTAGGGACAGCTCTTCCCCACTTCCTTTACAGTTACGGAATAATTAGAACCTTAAGAAGACTACATATTTATGCAATCTATGCCTAGATAGATTGAACTTGACCCACTATGTGCCTTACAGATAGCCTTAGATAAAATACATACATTCTGTGTAATAAATATATTTCTTCTCTTAATATATATACATTCTCATCTGCTCCCTTAAAAAAGAGCTCTGGGTCAATATTTCAAATACTCTTACTTGGTTATCCATTTCACTCCCCTTTGCCTCCAACCCTAATAGCATTCCCCTTATTTGGATGGCTCAGCACACTCATGAACCATTCCTCATGGAAGCTAAAAACTAAACAAAAACATAGAAGTGCTTGTTCATTAAAAATAAAAAAAAAATAAAGAAGTGTTCACACAAAAAAACTTTTTAGAATATCCATGTTCTTAAAATGGGTTTTTCTTGCACTGCAGGCATAGTTCAGATTTTTTGTGGATATGCTAAAATACACACGTGGGTCAGGACAAAATATTGTTACTTTGGGCAAAAGCCACCTGGTTCAGATGCAATATTATCTTTAAAATAAGTTAAAAATCAACACAGAAAAAAGAAAGGGTTTTAGAATGTAGAATTTTAGGCTCCAAGTGATTTTTGGAGGGTTAAGATTAAGTAACATTGATTGCAGAAAGGGAACCACTGAACTAATACATCACAGCATCTTCTGAGTTGCAGTTTCTAAAGAAGATTTAGCTCCATAAGGCGGGAAGCACAAAGAGGGGGGCAATTCTAACCGGTACAGATGTGTCTGAGACAGCCAATCACTAATCATTGGCAATCATCAAGATTGGCTGCCAGGGGCTTCCCTGGTGGCGCAGTGGTTAAGAATCCACCTGCCAGGGCAGGGGACACAGGTTCGAGCCCTAGTCGGGGAAGATCCCACATTCCGTGGAGCAGCTAAGCCCGTGCGCCACAACTACTGAAGCCCACACACCTAGAGCCCGTGCTCCACAAAGAGAGAAGCCACCGCAATGAGAAGCCCGCACACCGCAACGAAGAGTAGCCCCCACTCACTGCAACTAGAGAAAGCCTGCGTGCAGCAGGAAGACCCAACTCAGCCAAAAAATAAAAACAAATTAATTAAAAAAATAAAAAAGTGGCTGCCAGGGAGAACCATCCCCAAGGAACTCATGGCTTTTCCTCTTATTTGGGGGAAGTGAAAGATTATTCAGGGGCCCTCAAGAGCCAGGGTAGCTGGACCAGACAGGGCCCAGGTAGATTTGCCTTCATTTGCATATTTACAATTAGGGTAGGAAAGAGCAGGCAGACAATGATCTGCTGCCACCTTTTTTTTTGGGTGGGGTTTTTTTTTTGTTTGTTTTTTGCGATACGCGGGCCTCTCACCCTTATGGCCTCTCCCGTTGCGGAGCACAGGCTCCGGACGCGCAGGCTCAGCGGCCATGGCTCACGGGCCCAGCTGCTCCGCGGCATGTGGGATCTTCCCGGACCGGGGCATGAACCCGTATCCCGTGCGTCGGCAGGCGGACTCTCAACCACTGCACCACCAGGGAAGCTCTGCTGCCACCATTTTTAATTATTCTCCACCGTCTGGAAAGTTTCCTACTTAAAACATCAGCATGTCCATCCCCACATTCTGACTGAAGAGCCAGGCACATGGAGTAGAGCTTGCTAGAGAAATGAACTCGAGACAGCCAAGAGGCGTCCCCGGGGGCCACCAACTGGGCCTGTCGGCTGACGGCTAATTCACACAGGGAACACACAGATTCCTCTCGTACTTGTGTCGGGTATATTAAGAGAGGCCCTAGCTCAGGCTATCCACCTCCGCTCGTGCTCAACCTGAGCAAACTAGGGTAAGAAGGCAAATAAATGAGTTTTTGCAGTAAGCCGTTCCTCAAAAACAGGATGCGTGATCTCTGCTGTCCTGGTTTCTGCCCACCCCTACCCCACTGAGGGGTGAGGGAGTAGGTGACGGGTCCCAGCAATGGGCCTCTGTAACACCATCAAATACCAGGAAGAGCCTTACCTTCCACACTTGCGAGAAGCTGAGGCCAGGCCAGGAGCTCTGCTCTGCGCGTCTTCAGTCCGAAGCACCTCTTTCCTGTTCTCGCGGGATCTGCCTTTTAACCCCACTCTGCGCTAGCGTCCAGCCTATTTTGCATGAGTCAACAAAGACTTTCCAAGGACCACCTGCAGAAGAGCACGTGAGAAGAACTTAATGGATGATGATTTGATTCAGGTGAATTAAATCAAGGCCATCAAGGTGAATGAGAAACACCCAGCACTCAAATATCCCTGTTTGCCAGCAAATAATATTCACAAGGGGATGTTCCAAATGGTCTTCAAAGTGGAGAAGGAAAATAACAATATAAAAGTCAAGAGTTCCCAGAAAATGTACAGATAAACAGAAAATACAAATCTAACCCCAATGGCACCACTTGAAGTAAACACTACCCACACTTCGCCACAAAATTACCCCTAAACCGAATAAACACAGCCTAGGCAAACGCTGATATCTAGGTTACCTGCTATATTCCAATATACTTTTTCTCTCTCTCTCTCTCTCTCTCCCTCTCTCTCTCTTCCCCCCCCCCACACACACACTCAGAGCTATATATGTTAGTACAAAATCTCATTTTACTAATTGAAAGTGGTATTTTTAAATGACATCTAAAAATGTGTGGTGCTTTCTCTCTGCCCAGGAGGCCAGCCTCCATCACAGCCTCTCAGCACCCCAGGAGGCTGCCTGTGACCTCACACAGGTGAAGGCAGCCCAGGAAGAAAACCAAACCTCAGAGGGAGAGGCCAGACCAAGTCTGAACTCACAGCGGGTCTTCAGAGGTGACGAGAGGCGGCAGGCACCCGCATCCAATGCTCAGTGTGCAACCCCGCCCGCGCCTGCTGATGAATCCAGGCCTTGGAGTAAGAGCCAGGGGCCAGGTGTGCCCCAAGGAATGAAAACTCCCTAGCTGAATTCAACACTGCTCTCACTGACATGGAGCAGGGACAAAGGAGACCAAATGGACAAATGAAGAAGCCTTCCTGCCGAGGGAAATCCAAGTGATGTCAGGGCCTGGGCCCAAAGAAAGGAACCCCAGAAATCCCGAGGGAGAGAAATGGCGGGAGAAGTGATTCCTCCTGGGTGTGTGGGCATATTAAAGGCTACAGAACTTGCAACACAGCAGGTAGGGCCAGAGTCACGTGACAGAGGGGGTTTAGTTTTAGCAAAGCATCAGCCACTACATTAGATTTAATATTGCTGATACGAATTTAATTGGCTTTGTAGTTTTGTGTGGTTTTAATCTGTAAACTTGTTTTGGTTTTATAGTTGTAAGAGAGCTATAAGCTTTATATTCAGGTTTTTGTTTGTAAAGTGTTCTGAGAGTAAAAATGGAAGGGTGGAGCTGTCTATGCTGAAGAATTTTTCCTTCTGGTTGTTCAACACCACCACCTCCAACCTCCCACGAAACAGGCTTGACTTCAGGATTGGGCCATACCTGCCCACCCCTGAGATAGGAAATAGGATAGGGCATTCACCTGCCCCCAACCCTGACCTTTGTTCTAGATTCTTGAGTGCCCGCTGTAGCCAACCCTTTCTTCTAGACACTGTCTCCCCCTACCATTTCCATGGATGCCTTTAATTCCTTGGTTTCCGTCTCCCTTGGGTTCCACCTCTTCTTCCGCTCACCCTCTGGAGGGCCTGGGCAAGAAGGAAGGGGGCTTTGGATCCTGCTGGCAGAGCATCCACCAGAGAGCCTGATCTTTGCAGTGCCCAGATGGGACCCCTCCTAACATTGCTATGCCAAAAGGGTTTCTGTCTCTTACTTCACCTTGGCCACATTCCCAAATATCCCCTCTGTTTTCTGTCTTCAGTGTGGGCCAGGCCCCAGGAAGGGGTTGGAGAAGGGAAGAATCCTATGCTGGTACAGACTTGCTTAGGCAATATTATAACTGAAAATAGGCTTTCAACCTTAGAGGAGCTCCAGAAATTTTTAACCTTAAAAGAGTACATACATCACTTTTTGTATGGGGTCACAGGTCTTATTAGGGACTTTGTACTTTAAGTGCAGTGGGAAATCTTTGAAGGGTCTTAAGCATGGAGTGTGACATGGTCTAGTAGATGTTTTAAAAAGAATTCAGTGGGAGAAACTTCCTGTAATGGTGGCAGTATGAAGTAATTGCATGAACCTTCCTACAGATAACAATTATGAAATCTGGACAAAATTTAAAATATATATATTTACAGGCCCTGAGAAGTATCTCAAAACAGAAGCCAGGGGAGAGTTTACTCTTAAAAAACTACAGTTGGAAGAGGTAAGAATCATGATGGTGCTCTCAAACCTCCATGGCTAGAGTAGGCGGAAAACCACAGCCTCACCACGTTTGGTGAGAGAGTAGAGTTGTAGAGAGTAGAATTCAGAACTGAAAGAATAGGTGTAAATTTAATGGGGAAATTCTGGAAGTGAGAGAATTTCAGAAGGCCTAAGACCCAAAATCTGAGTATAAAGTCTGTCCAAATCTTTAGCCAAATGCTAGAGGGCCTTGTGAAAAAACTACGCAGGGACCAGAGAGGAAGCTACCCTTGAAAAACAGAGCTGCACTAGGCTGGGAAGGTATGTGAATGTGCTGCTTTTAAAAAACTGAGTGAATTTCCCAACTTGTGTGCAACACACGTAGCAGAAAGTTAAAAACTTACTGGCTTGAGGTGTCAGAGGACAGAGCCCAGGACTGACACAACAGCTGGAAATTTAGGGGAGAATCCATGGAAACAAGAGGATTACAGAAAAATGAGCACCAAAATCTAAATGTAAGCTGCCCAGATCCTTGGGCGATTGCCAAATTACAGAGGTGCAGGGAGACACCTAGGAGCCAGACTTAAAAAAAAAAAAAAAAAAAAAAGCAGCAGCTGGAAGCTGTAGGAACTGAGCAGAGAGATCTTCCACTGCACACTGTGGAAGAGACAGAGTTTGCAGGAAACAGGAAAATGTGATTTTTACTTGGGGAGGAAAAAAAGGCAAACTAACAAGTGATTCTGAATGGGCCATAGATGTTGGATTTAGCAAAAAGATTTCATGGCAGCTTTTATACATACAATAAAAGAAGAATGTGTTCAGAGATTTAAAGAAAAAAGTGGTTTTAATTAGGGAAGAGAAAGGAAATATCAACAGAGAAATGGAAATTATATATTTTAAAAAACTAAATGGAAATTACAAAGCTGAAAAGTACAATCATTGACATGAAAAATTCACTGGCTGAGCTCAACAGTAGATTGGAGAAGCAGAAAAAAAGAACTACTGACCCTGAAGATAGAGTAACAGAGCTCAGTTTGAAAAGGGGAAAAAAAATTGAAGAAAAATGAACAGAGCGTTGGAGACCTGAGGGATAACATCAAGAAGTACAAAATTTGTGTAACTGGAGAGACAGAAGGAGAGAGCAATAAAAAGGCATTAAAAGGTATTTAAATACAAACTAGCCAAAAGCTCCCCAAATTTGGTGAAAAACTAACTTCAAGAGCTAAGAATCTCAAATCCCAGACAGCAAAACACAAAGAAAACCACTTCTAGGCATATAATAGCCAAACTCATGAACGTCAAAGATAAAGGGAAAACCTTGAAAACATACATAAAAAAAAAAAGATACCATACGTACAGAAGAACAGCGATACAACTAATGGCTGATTTCTCATCAGAAATGATGGAGGTCAGAAGAACAACACATTCAAAGTGCTGAAAGAAAACATTATCACCAATAATTCTATATGTAGCAAACTATAATAAGATATTTTAAGACAAATAATTAAGGAGATCATTTATCACCAGGAGTCCTTCATGACAAGAAATGGTAAAGGAAATTTTTCAGGCTAAAGGGAAAGAAGAAAACTGGAACTGTAAATATGTGGGTCAATTAAAAATTACATATGTATTTTGGGAGGTTATAAAGTATACACATAAAATTGATGACAATAGCATTAAGGACAGTGGGGGTGGTAGATAAATGGAAATGTATTATTGCAATATTCCTAAATTTTACCTAAAGTAATTCATTAACTCTAAGTAGACTCATAAAGATATGCATATGTATACATATCACATACATAGGAACATAAGGAAGATATACATTGTAATCTCTACAGCAACCACTAAAAGTTGTGTAAAGAGAGATAGCTAGACAGCCAATAAAAATGGATTAAAATGGAATATTTTAAAAGTATATGATTGGCATTTTGGGGAGACTGCTTAAGTTTAGATGATGCTTCTTTAGTGGCTGATGATGATTTAGACATTTTCAGTTTAAAGTAATTTTCATACCACTTCGGTGGACTATGAATTCCAATATTTCCCCCATCTGAAATTTCTCTAAAAGTTTCACAACACGTTGCTGGATAGATGGCTGTAGAGAGAAGACTTGGGTTGGAAGTTAGGAGGTTTAAAACCCACATTGATGAGAGTTCCTTCAGTGTGAAATGGAAGAAGTTCTCCAACCTGAGGCTTTACCAAATTCCAGATCACTACCAGCCATGTGGCTGACAGGGTCTTGGTGCTCCAGACCCGGGTGTCAGGCCTGAACCTCTGAGGTAGAGAGTCGAGTTCAGAACATTGGACCACCAGAGACCTCCTGGCCCCACGTAATATCAATCAGCGAGAGATCTCCATCTCAACGGTAAGACCCAGCTCCACTCAAAAGCCAGCAAAATCCAGTGCTGGATGCCCCATGCCAAACAGCTAGCAAGACAGCAACAAAACCCCACCCGTTAGTAGAGACGCTGCCTAAAATCATAATAAGGTCACCCGAAAACACACCACCGGCCATGGCCCTGCCCACCAGAAAGACAAGATCCAGCTTCATCCACCAGAACACAGGCACCAGTCTCCTCCACCAGGAAGCCTAAACAACCCACTGAACCAACCTTAGCCACTAGGGGCAGACACCAAAAACAACGGGAACTACGAACCTGCAGCCTGCAAAAAGGAGACCCCAAACACAATAAGTTAAGCAAAGTGAGAAGACAGAGAAACACACAGCAGATGAAGGAGCAAGGTAAAAACCCATCAGACCAAACAAATGAATAGGAAATAGGCAGTCTACCAGAAAAATAACTCAGGGTAATGATAGTAAAGATGATCCAAAATCTTGGAAATAGAATGGAGAAAATTAAAAAAACGTTTAACAAGGACCTAGAAGAACTAAAGAGCATGCAAACAATGATGAACAACACAATAAATGAAATGAAAAATTCTCTAGAAGGAATCAATATCAGAATAACCGAGGCAGAAGGATGGATAAGTGACCTGGAAGATAAAATAGTGGAAATAACTACCGCAGAGCAGAATAAAGAAAAAAGAATGAAAAGAATTGAGGACAGTTTCAGAGACCTCTAGGACAACATTAAATGAACCAGCATTCGAATTATATGGGTCCCAGAAGAGAAAAAGAAAGATAGTGAGAAAATATTTGAAGAGATTATAGTTGAAAACATCCCTAATATGGGAAAGGAAATAGTCAGTCAAGTCCAAGACGTGCAGAGAGTCCCATACAGGATAAATCCAAGGATAAACACGCCAAGACACATATTAATCAAACTATCAAGAATTAAAGGTGGATAGACCCAGAGTCTGTCATACAGAGTGAAGTAAGTCAGAAAGAGAAAGACAAATACCTTATGCTAACACATATATATGGAATTTAAGAAAAAAAAATGTCATGAAGAACCTAGGGGTAAGACAGGAATAAAGACACAGACCTACTAGAGAACGGACTTGAGGATATGGGGAGGGGGAAGGGTAAGCTGTGACAAAGCGAGAGAGAAGCATGGACATATATATACTACCAAACGTAAGGTAGATAGCTATTGGAAAGCAGCCACATAGCACAGGGAGATCAGCTCAGTGCTTTGTGACCACCTGCAGGGGTGGGATAAGGAGGGTGGGAGGGAGGGAGACGCAAGAGGGAAGAGATATGGGAACAAATGTATATGTATAACTGATTCACTTTGTTATAAAGCAGAAACTAACACACCATTGTAAAGCAATTATACTCCAATAAAGATGTAAAAAAAAAAAGAATTAAATACAAAGAAAAAATATTAATGCAGCAAGGAAAAAGCAACAAATAACATACAAGGGAATCCACATAAGGTTAACAGCTGATATTTGAGCAGAAACTCTGCAAGCAAGAAGGGAGTGCCAGGACATATTTAAAATGATGAAAGGGAAAAACCTATAACCAAGATTACTTAACCCAGCAAGGAACTCATTCAGATTCAATGGAGAAATTAAAACCTTTACAGACAAGCAAAAGTTAAGAGAGTTCAGCATCACCAAACCAGCTTTACAACAAATGCTAAAGGAACTTCTCTAGGCAGGAAACACAAGAGAAGGAAAACACCTACAATAACAAACCCAAAACAATTAAGAAAATGGTAATACAAACATACATATCTATAATTACCTTAAATGTAAACGGATTAAATGCTCCCACCAAAAGACATAGACTGGCTGAATGGATACAAAAACAAGACCTGTATACATGCTGTCTACAAGAGACCCACTTCAGACCTAGGAACACATACAGACAGAAAGTGAGGGGATGGAAAAAGATATTCCATGCAAATGGAAATCAAAAGAAAGCTGGAGTAGCAATTCTCATATCAGACAAAATGGACTTTAAAAAAAGACTATTACAAGAGACAAAGAAGGACACTACATAATGATCAAGGGATCAATCCAAGAAGAAGATATAATGATTGTAAATATTTATGGACCCAACATAGGAGCACCTCAGTACATGAGGAAAATGCTAACAGCCATAAAAGGGGAAATCAACAGTAACACAATAATGGTAGGGGACTTTAATACCCCACTTTCACCAATGGAAAGATCATCCAAAATGAAAATAAATAAGGAAACACAAGCTTTAAATGACACATTAAACAAGATGGACTTAATTGACATTTATAGGACATCCATCCAAAACAACAGAATACACTTTCTTCTCAAGTGCTCATGGAACATTCTCCAGGATAGATGATATCCTGGATCACAAATCAAACCTTGGTAAATTCAAGAAAATTGAAATTGTATCAAGTATCTTTTCCGACCACAACGCTAAAAGACTAGAT
This sequence comes from Phocoena phocoena, assembly GCF_963924675.1. Taxonomy (NCBI): domain Eukaryota; kingdom Metazoa; phylum Chordata; class Mammalia; order Artiodactyla; family Phocoenidae; genus Phocoena; species Phocoena phocoena. The sequence continues at coordinate 56,470,500 of NC_089226.1, read as the reverse complement.
ATCAGTTACAGGAAAAAACAGTAAAAAATACAAACACATGGAGGCTAAATAATATGCTATTAAATGATCAAGAGATCACTGAAAAAATCAAAGTTGAAATCAAAAAATACCTTGAAACGAATGACAATGAAAACACAATGACACAAAACCTATGGGATGCAGCAAAAGCAGTTCTAACAGGGAAGTTTATAGCAATACAATCCTACATCAAGAAACAAGAAACATCTCAAATAAACAACCTAACCTTACACCTAAACAGTTAGAGAAAGGAGAACAAAAAACCCCAAAGTTACCAGAAGAAAAGAGTTCATAAAGATCAGATCAGAAATAAATGAAAAGAAACGAAGGAAACAATAGCAAAGATCAATCAAACTAAAAGCTGGTTCTTGGAGAAGATAAACAAATTGATAAACCATTAGCCAGACTCATCAAGAAGAAAAGGGAGAAGACTCAAATCAATAGAATTAGAAATGAAAAAGGAGAAGTAACAACTGACACTGCAGAAATACAAATCATCATGTGAGATTACTACAAGCAACTATATGCCAATAAAATGGACTACCTGGAAGAAATGGACAAATCCTTAGAAAAGAACAACCTTCCAAGACTGAACCAGGAAGAAGTAGAAAATATAAACAGACCAGTCACAAGCACTGATATTGAGACTGTGATTAAAAATCTTCCAACAAACAAACGCCCAGGACCAGATGGCTTCACAGGTGAATTCTATCAAACATTTAGAGAAGAGCTAACAGCTATCCTTCTCAAACTCTTCCAAAATATAGCAGAGGGAGGAACACTCCCAAACTCATTCTATGAGGCCACCATCACCCTGATACCAAAACCAGACAAAGATATCACACAAAAAACAAAACTACAGGCCAATATCACTGATGAACATAGATGCAAAAATCCTCAACAAGGTACTAGCAAACAGAATCCAACAGCACATTAAAAAGATCATACAACATGATCAAGTGGGGTTCATCCCAGGAATGCAAGGATTCTTCAATATATGCAAATCCATCAATGTGATACACCATATTAACAAACTGAAGGAGAAAAGCCATATGATAATATCAATAGGTGCGGAAAAAGCTTTTGACAAAATTCAATACCCATTTATGATAAAAAGTGTCCAGAAAGTAGGCATAGAGGGAACTTACCTCAACATAATAAAGGCAATATATGACAAACCCACAGCCAACAATGTTCTCAATGGTGGAAAACTGAAACCATTTCCTCTAAGACCAGGAACAAGACAATGTTGTCCACTCTCACCACTATTATTCAACATAGTTTTGGAAGTTTTAGCCACAGCAATCAGAGAAGAAAAAGAAATAAAAGGAATCCAAATCGGAAAAGAAGAAGTAAAACTGTCACTATTTGCAGCTGACATGACACTATACATAGAGAATCATAAAGATGCTACTAGAAAACTACTAGAGCTAATCAATGAATTTGGTAAAGTAGCAGGATACAAAATTAATGCACAGAAACCTCTTGCATTCCTATACACTAATGATGAAAAATCTGATAGGGAAATTAAGGAAACACTCCTATTTACCATTGTAACAAAAAGAATAAAATACCTAGGAATAAACCTACCTATGGAGACAAAAGAGCTGTATGCAGAAAACTATAAGACACTGCTGAAAGAAATTAAAGATGATACAAACAGATGGAGAGATATCCCATATTCTTGGATTGGTAGAATCAACATTGTGAAAATGACTATATGACCCAAAGCAATGTACAGATTCAGTGCAATCCCTATCAAACTACCCCTGGCATTTTTTACAGAACTAGAACAAAACATTTCATAATTTCTATGGAAACACAAACGATCCTGAATAGCCAAAGCAATCTTGAGAAAGAAAAACAGAGCTGGTGGAATCAGGCTCCTGGACTTCAGACTATACTGCAAAGCTACAGAAATCAAGACAGTATGGTACTGGCACACAAACAGAAATATAGATCAATGGAACAGGATAGAAAGCCCAGAGATGAACCCATGCACATATGGTCACCTTATCTTTTTTTTTTTTTTTTTTTTTTGCGGTACGCGGGCCTCTCACTGTTGTGGCCTCTCTCGTTGCGGAGCACAGGCTCCAGACGCGCAGGCTCAGCGACCATGGCTCACGGGCCCAGCCGCTCCATGGCATGTGGGATCTTCCCAGACCGGGGCCCGAACCCGTGTTCCCTGCATCAGTAGGTGGACTGTCGACCACTGTGCCACCAGGGAAGCCCCAGTCGCCTTATTTTTGATAAAGGAGGCAAGAATATACAATGGAGAAAAGACAGCCTCTTCAATAAGTGATGCTGGGAAAACTGGACAGCTACATGTAAAAGAATGAAATTAGAACACTCCCGAACACAAAAATAAACTCAAAATGGATTAAAGACCTAAATGTAAGGCCAGACACTTTAAAACTTTTAGAGGAAAACATAGGCAGAACACTCTATGACATAAATCACAGCAAGATCCTTTTTGACCCACTTCCTAGAGAAATGGAAATAAAAACAAAATAAACAAACAGGACCTAATGAAACTTCAAAGCTTTTGCACAGCAGAGGAAACCATAATCAAGACCAAAAGACAACCCTCAGAATGGGAGAAAATATTTGCAAACGAAGCAACTGACAAAGGATTAATCTCCAAATATACAAGCAGCTCATGCAGCTCAATATCAAAAAAACAAACAACGCAATCCAAGAATGGGCAGAAGACCTAAATAGACATTTCTCCAAAGAAGACATACAGATTGCCAACAAACACGTGAAAGGATGCTCAACGTCATTAATCATTAGAGAAATGCAAATCAAAACCACAGTGAGTTATCACCTCACACCAGTCAGAATGGGCATCATCAAAAAATCTACAAACAATAAACGCTGGAGAGGGTGTGGAGAAAAGGGAACCCTCTTGCACTGTTGGTGGCAATGTAAATTGATACAGCCACTATGGAGAACAGTATGGAGGTTCCTTAAAAAAGTACAAATAGAACTACCATATGACCCAGCAATCCCACTTGTGGGCATATACCCTGAGAAAACCATAATTCAAACAGAGTCATGTACCACAATGTTCATTGCAGCACTATTTGCAATAGCCAGGACATGGAAGCAACCTAAGTGTCCACCATCGGCTGAATGGATAAAGAAGATGTGGCACATATATGCAATGGAATATTACTCAGCCATAAAAAGAAATAAAACTGAGTTATTTGTAGCGAGGTGGATGGACCTAGAGACTGTCAAACAGAGTGAAGTAAGTCAGAAAGAGAAAAACAAATACTGTATGCTAACACATATATATGGAATCTAAAAAAAAATGGTTCTGAAGAACCTAGGGGCAGGACAGGAATAAAGACGCAGACGTAGAGAATGGACTTGAGGACACAGGGAGGGGGAAGGGTAAGCTGGGATGAAGTGAGAGAGTGGCATGGACGTATATACACTACCAAACGTTAAAATAGATAGCTAGTGGGAAGCAGCTGCATAGTACAGGGAGATCAGCTTTGTGCTTTGTGACCGCCTAGAGGGGTGGGATAGGGAGGCTGGGAGGGAGACACAAGAGGGAGGGGCTATGGGGATGTATGTATACGTATAGCTGATTCACTTTGTTATACAGCAGAAATGAACACACCATGGTAAAGCAATTATACTCCAATAAAGGTGTTAAAATATATATATATACATATATATATGATTAACACAAAAGAAAGTTGGAAAAGAGGAACTAAGAAACAAAACCCAGATGAGACAAATAGAAGACAAATAGCACCATGGCAAACTAAAATAAAACCATTTCAGTAATTACAGTAAATGCAAATGGAGCAAATATTCCAGTCAAAAAGCAGAGATTGTCAGACTGGATTAAATAAAGCAAGAATAAAGTCTATGCTGCCTAAAGAAACATACTTTAAATATAAAGACATACTAAAAATAAATGAATAAGATACACCATGCAAATGGTAAGCATGAGACAGCTGGAGTGGCTATATTAATACTAGATAAAGTAGGCTTGAAAATGAGTATATCACCAGGCATTAAAAAAAAAAGTCCAGAATGACAACAGAGAGTTCAATACTTTGAGAAATATAAGAATGCTAAAAGTCTAGTTTACATGGGAGCAGTTTGGTGTATGTAATTATACCTCAGTAAGGTGGGGTTTTTTTAAGCACAGTGGATGCAGAGGGGTGGAGGGATAGAAGGGTAACGGGCTAGAATAGAGGCAGAATGGGGCTGTAATGCAAAAAGGAAAGGCAGGTTTATCGCGAGAAATATTGATCTCAGGCTTAGATGTGTTCAGTTTGAGGCGCCTGTCAGACTCACGGGGTAGATATTGGTGCCTGTTGGATGTGCAAATGACAGGTCACTGGCGTTAGTCAGAAAGAGGCTGTAGAGCAGGAGGCGTGGGCTCAGAACTAAATTCTGGGCTTCATTTAGAGGCGGGAGAAGGAAGAGGTCAGGAGCCCTCGTGGGAGACTAAGAAGAGATGGCCAGAGAGGAGGGAGGGAACCCGGGAGTCCAGAGAAAAGGGTGTTTTAAGGAAAAGGGCATGGCCAGCAGCAGAAAGTGCTGCTGAAAAGCCAGGTGTGAGCCTGGTGCGGTGGGGAGGCGGCGGGCAGGCGCCGGGTGTCTGTCCCAGGGCTGACGGACCAATCCTGGGAGGAGTGCAGGCCAGGGCTGTGGCCTCGCACTCTGCCCTTGGCCAGGTCTGCTGGCCAGGCAAGCAGTCGGCAAACCTTTGCTGAGCCCCACCTCAGTGATCTCCCTCTGCTGCTTGGTCCTTGGGGCACAGAGAAGACCCGACCCAATCCCTGCCCCCGACCCGGGAGCTCCCAGTCTGGGACACATAGATGGATAACTGCACTGCCCGGTGTGGGAGCTCCTAGATTTTGGAGGTGAACTGGGGAGCAGGGAAAACCTCAAAGAGGAGGAGTGTTTGGCCAGGGCCAAGAAGAAGGAGTAGGAGTAAGGGTCTTCCAGATGGCGAAAGGGAGGTTGAGTTTGTTCTGCTTGAGCCAAAGGGTGGACGCAAGATCTATGGATGGGTGGAGGTCCCAAGCAGGCAGATGTTCACCGCACACAGGTTTCTCACAGCTGCGTCTGGCCAGGGTGCAAGAGGCTTCCTGGGGAGGGGTGAGGACCTGTGCAGGTGTGGATAGGTGTGCCCGCAGAGGCTGAGCACCCATAAGGAGGAAGACTGCAGAAGGTCTGACCTACCCCCACCCCCCGAGAGATGGGTCACTGGAAACGCAGGCTTGCCAGATTCGATCCCCATGCACGCTGCAGCCCTGACAGTTTTATCAGACATGTGCGGTCCAGCTGCAGAGGCCTGGCCGGGATGGGCCAGCATGTGTCTCTTCAGAACCCCTACACTCCTGGCCCTGGCCCAGCCACCGAGGCACTCCCTGCTGAAATGAAGTACCTCTAACGTGGAGAGGCCTGAGAAGAGGAGGTTTTCAGGCTGTAAGGTGTACGGGGTTGGGGAAACACGCAGACAGAAGTTCCAGGAGTACAGGTGGGGTCTGGGGGTGCCCGGATCTGCGGGGAGGCCCTGGTTCTGGTCACACAACTTACAGCCATAGACAGCGTCTTAGAGAAGTCGCAAGCGAGGGCTGTTGAGAAACAGATTTCATCTGGGACAGTCAGGCTTCATCGGGACAAGGTGCGTCAGTATACTCACGTGGGGTTCTGTCAGCCGGGAAGCACAAATGCGCCACTTAATCTATACGGATACATTTGCTGTTCGTAGAACTGCTACAGGTTTGCCAAAAACACAGGACTTCTGACAAATTTATTTTGTGTGATTGTCCTAAGAGAAGAGAAAAAAATGAATGGTGCTTTTATAGTTCAGCCTTCTGCTTTATCGCTTATATCCCTGACAGGAGAAAACTTCCATCTTGAGAATACATTGATGAGAACCAAATCTTCCACTTACCATTTTACACAATCTGACGACTGGCAGAATTTTCCACAGATTATCGCCTGGCTCTGTCCATTTCAAATATTGCTTCTCCACCCCTGCCCACATGCTGCCAGTGCCAGACTCTGTAGGACAAGTTGATCGCACAATATGACACATGGCCCTGCACTGCGGTGTCGTGATGCGGGGTATGCGTGTGCAGGGGGCAGTGGGAGTATCCTGGAAGCCATTCCACCCCGGGGTGGTCAACACTAACGGAACTCGGCATGAAGGGACTGCAACCACGTACACCCCTGGATCCAAGTGAAACTCAAACTCAACTCAACTTCCCCTCTCTCAGATTCCAAAAATATCTACAGCCACTCCAGAGGAAGCAGTGTAGTGGAAGTCAAAGTGGGGAGACACACAGAGGTCTGAACCAACTGGAGTTAAAACATTATAATCTTGCAATTTTCACAAAAACATATAATCCTGTGAACACATTGCTAGACCCACCCTCTCACCCCTACCCGAGCCTTGAAAGCAGCTCGGGCCAAAGCGGGATGGAAGTTCCAGCTGCCTTAGCTCCTCAGGAAATCAGCGTCCGGTTTCTTCAGGTTCCTTCTCCAGCTCAGTTGAACCCTGTCCCTCTCTGCTCCACACCCTTCCGTGGTTCCCCATTGCCCTCAGGGAAAAGCTGGACATTCAGTGTCACATGGGCTTCATTAGCTTCCCTTGTACCTGAGGAGCTGCAGGGGGTGGGCTTTTGGGGAAGAGCAAAGATAGGGAGATAGTGGGTGAACTCTGAGGACAGCAGGGATGACAGGCTTGGGGGGCAGTAACCCCCAGGGGCACCTGTGGGGAGAAGGCTTTGTAGATCCCAAGGAAACCCCTGGCACTCACCTGATGAGGGCGTGTGGTTCAGGGCAGTACCCACATCCTGATGCCTGCGTCTCCCCCTGCTGAGGCCAGAGCAGAGCCCCCATTTTCCTGTGAAATTTCTCTCTGGACTGTAGGGCGGGGGCTGGGGATGCGGAGTATGGGTGAGGCAGTGGGAGGGCAGTGGAAAGGACCCCGGCCCTAAAATCCACAGACCTGAGTTCAAGTGCCTGCTCTATGCTTTATTGTCTGCATGACCTTGGCCAAGTGACAACATCTCTGAATTTCGGTGCCCTCATCTAGAAATCAGGGAATACTTGTTTCATCTCCAGGCTGTCATGAGGGTACACGCACACAGTAGGGCCTCACTGCTCCTCACTGCTCCTAGCCCGGCAGAAGACACTGTGCTCCTTTCCCCGTCTGGACCCTGAATGACTGCTGAACCGCCTCCGTAGGTTAGGCAATCACGTTGACTTTATTTATTAACTTCACAAACTCCTCTGAAGAGTAACTGTCACTTCGCCCCATCCCAAAGCCCCACACAATCCTTGATTTCCGGTGCTGGCTGCCCCCTCACCCCTCTGTATGGGGAGAGTGTGTTGGGCTGGGACCAAGGAGCCAGATGAGCTCTGCGCTGGGCCAGGCCTCAGCCTCCCGCCTGAACCTCAAAGGGTGAGCCGGCCAGATGAGTCCAAAGTGGCCCCTCCCATGAGCCTCTGGTTCCTGTGATCATTCTTCTCGTGTTCTCCGGACCAGCCTCCTCCAAACCCCTCTCAGCACCGCTCCTGGGTCTTCTCTGGAGATGCCCTGTCTGCCCATCACACCTCCAGGAACCCGCCTGGCCACCTGCCTGGGCCTTGCTTACTCAAGGTTGGAGGCTGAGGAGTGGTCTGAGGGGGTGTGAGTGCTCACAGGGTCCCAGAGAGCTGGCACTGACCCAGCTGGTGACACCTGGACCTGGTTTGCCCCTGGGGACCCTCCGTCCAGGTGGCCATGTGACTCAGGGTAGGCCTCTTCTCTTGCTGAGCCTGTTTTCTGAGAGGCTGAATGGAGCTATTGAGACGTTCACAGGAAAGGGCCTATCCCTGCTCAGGGAAGGAGCCCTGAGTCCTCACTGACAGGGTGCTTGTCAGCGTCCCCTGTAGAGGCTGCCCAGGCTCTTCAGAACCAGGTGCCCCGTGGTGGGCCCTCCCAGTGGGGGACGATCAGTCCGGGGCCCACAATGCGGTTGTCCACCGCCTTCGCCTGGGAATGTTCTCCATCCCCACTCTGTGTGATCCTGGAAGTCACCTAGGCTCTTTCCTCCCATCTCATTTGTATTCTGGGCAGCATTTTACCCTTTACATTCATCACTCCTTTCCTTGGAGGCTTGCAGTACTGTGCAACCTCTGAGCTATGTATCATCGTTCCATTTTACAGATGAAGAAACCAAGGCTCAGAGAAGGGGGGTGGGTGGGCCCAGCATACTGAGTGGTAAGGGGCATAGTCTACCCAGCTCAAAACCAAAGCCATCCTCTCTCCACCCCTCCTGGGGCCTGGCAGGGGACAACATTTGAGTTGGTGACTGGGGTTGCTGCGAGTGGAAATGAATTAACAGATCCATTCTTCAATGAGGCATTGTGGGCCCCAGAACAGACGAGTGTTGCAGGGAGGTGGGGACTGCAGCCTGGAATACTCAGGCTACGGGCATTGAAGGTCGCTCTCGATTCGTGGGAAAGGCCTCCCTCTCTGGCCTGGCGCGTGATCGGGGCTCCAGCACTGCAGCGGGCGGCAGGCAGGCACAGCACAGAGGTTGGCAGGGGCCAAGCACGAGGGTTTTCAAATGCTGGGGGAGCAGCTGGGTGCAGAGCCTGAGCAAACAAGGGTTTTAAGCTGGGGCCCGGCCTCCGTGCAGGCATTCCGAGGGCACTGACCACGCAGAGGCCCTGTGCTCAGCACAAGGACTGTGCCCGTTTCTCCTACAGCGGGCACACGGCAGGCTCCAGCCAGGTGGGAGCCGGACAGCTGAGTTCTGGTCCTGGTTGAGCCTTTAGTCCCCTGTGTTGACCCTCCCTGCACCTGAGTGTCACATCTACCGAGGAGGGCGACATTCCCTGCCCTGTTAGCAGCTTTGGGCTCCCGGGAGCTGGGGCAGACTGCCCAGAGCCCCAGCTGGGCTCTTCCTAGCTTCCTTCCCTGCCACAGTGGGTAGCAGACCCTCCCTGTCCTTTCTCCTGGGTCAAGGGGATGAATGCCGAGGCCCTCTGTAAACATGAAGTGCGGGACTCATGAGGCATCCTTACTGAGCAGGGAAATAGAAACATTTTTCTCTGGACCTGGTCTCCAGTCATGTTTGGATTGTAAGATTTATGGATCTTAGCTGTTTCTTGTTCAGCCACTCATCCATCCCTCTATCCATCCAACAGCCACCAACCGGCCCCAGGAGCTGCAGCTAAAACCCGGACACATGACCCAGAGCCGGCCTCATGCCCTCCGCCCAGTCCAAGTCCTGTAAGCACTTCGTTAGCCTTTAGAGACGACCTGGGGTTCCCACACTCCACTTTCCAAATGTGGAAACTGAGGTCCAGAGAGAGGCAGGAAAGAACCCGAGGCTGATCTGACCAGTTCCAGCCCTCAGCCTCAGCCCCTCCCAACCCTCTGCGCAGGCTGATCTCTGACCCTGGCCTAGGCCTGCCTGGGGTTTCTCAGGCTTGGAGTGAGTCCAGTGGGACAGGGGCCAGGTCACCTCCCAGGCTGGGAGCGGCACAGCCCCTACCCGCCCGCTGGAGCTCAGGCTCAGGCAGGGGTGCGGAGAGTGGGGGGTGGGGGGGTGGGAGGGTGGAGGGAGGGGGCCGCTGAGGCCCAGCCCCCCTGCTCTCCAGCACACGATATTATCTCTGGCCTCGGCTCAGCGCTCAGAGCAGGATGCAGCTTTCAACACCTCTCTCCCCTCGGGCGGGCTCGGGGCTTTTTGAGTTTCTCACGGCGTGGACGGAGGGGCGGGGCCTGGGCAGAGGAGGGCCCCAACCAAGGCCACCCCCCCCTCCAGGCGGCCAGTCCTCAGACAGTCACAGCCAGTAATGTGGGAGGGGGAAGGGCCACGGTGCCTGAGAAGAAAGGGCTCCCAGGAGTGGTTCCTCTGACCATCTCCCCCATCTCCTCCCCCTTCTGTTGTCCATAATCCAGGGCGCCTGTTCAAGGAATTTTCCCCCCCCCACCCCGCCCCGTGTGTTAGTGATTTATTTAGACTCGGCTCATCCCGCCCGCCCGGCATCCCGCCCGCATGGCGGCGGGTGACAGACCCCTCCCCACCCGCTGCCCCCTTACCCCATCCCTGGGGCCGTTTTCATCTCCAGCCCGGCAGGCTTGGCCCTGCTCCAGTCTGCGCCAGATGGTGGGGGCTCTGCCGGACGCTGCAGGCTTTCAGGGAACCCCGGAATCTCACTTCTGGTACCCAGCCAAACCCCTCATATTCTGTGGACCCTCCTCCTCAATCCTGGTGGGGGCCCTTCCTTCCCAACAGTGGAGGTGACAGGTGATCTTTAAAAGCAAGAGGAAGCCTTCTAGGTCCTTAATCCAATCTTCCCATTGAATAGATGGACTAGAGGCCAAGAGAAGCTAATGCTGGGAGGCACTGGCGAGGTCCCAGCCCTGTGTCTGACAAAAAGACCTTTAAGAATATTGAGAACCGTCCCCTCCAACCCCTGTGCCCAACCCACATCTAAACTCTCCCACCAAGAAAGGGTTAATGTCCCCACTTTACACATGAAGAAGTGAGGTTGAGCCTGGGAAAGTGGCCCACAGATCATCAAGGTGGGCCAGAGCACCAGCTGAGCCTGTCTCTCTCCATCTCTCTCTCTGTCTCATTCAGGCTGGGCCTCCAGCTCCCAGGCCATTCACTGCTCTGTGTGACCAGGACTGTCCCAGCTGCAGGGATTTGCGGCCCAGTGGGAGCCGGGTGGGAGTCTGTGTGTAGCTTACAGACTCACGTGCAGCTCTTGGGTAGGGGACTGGGGGCATGCCTGCCTGAGCCCCCTGGAAACACCAGTGCACCGTGCTCATGACCGCTGTGGGGTGGTGTCCAACCCTTGCCCCTTGGCCCCTCAGCACCTCCCCCAGTCCTGGTGAGTATGAGGAGGGAGCTGGCCCATTCTCCCACACAGCCTGCAGCAAGAGAGCACTGGGGTAGGGGCACTTCATGCTGTGGCCTGAGATATTCACTTACCACCAGCTCTGGATCCAGAGATCCATGATCCCAAATGGGGAGCAGGAAGAAGCGTCTGTGTTTCCAGTTCTTCTCAGCGAGTACCCTTCTCAGCGAGTACCCTTCAGTGACAGGCAAGTCACTGACTCTGTGGGTCAATTTCTCCATCTCAACCTAAGGGGAGGGGAGCAGTTAGATAAGATACCCTCTGGGACCCTCTCTTCCCAGTCAGCCACACCCCCCCGGCCTCCTTCTTCCACTGCCCAGCGTGAGGCCAGGTGCCTGGTGACAGAACCCCACCTGCATCTGCATACCCACTCGGGGTACAGATGACATGGATGCACAGCTGAGCTCCTGCCATGTGCCAGGTACAGAATCAAGCCCTGTGCACACCTCCTCTGACTGAAGCCTCAAAGCCACCTTTTTTTTGGCTGCGTTGGGTCTTTGCTGCTACACGCGGGCTTTCTTTAGTTGCGGCGAGCGGGGGCTACTCTTTGTTGTGGTGCACAGGCTTCTCATTGCAGTGGCTTCTCTTGTTGCGGAGCACAGGCGCCCTCTAGGTGCGTGGACTTCAGTAGTTGCAGCATGCGGGCTCAGTTTTTGCGGCACACAGGCCCTGGGGCACGCGGGCTTCAGTAGTTGCGGTGTGTGGGCTCAGTAGTTGTGGCTCGCGGACTCTAGAGCACAGGCTCAGTAGTTGTGGCACACGGACTTAGCTGCTCTATGGCATGTGGGATCTTCCCGGACCAGGGATCGAACCCATGTCCCCTGCATTGGCAGGCGATTCTTAACCACTGCGCCACCAGGGAAGTCCAAAGCCACTTTTAAGGTCTGTGTGAATAACCTCATGTGATTGAATGAGGCTCAGAGAGCTTAGATGACTTATCTAAGGCCACACAGCTTCTGGGGACACCAGTGTCACCCTCCCTGCCTGCTTGCTTGCCAGGGTTCCCTGGCCAGGGTGGAAGAAGGGCCTGGACCAAGGCAATAGGCAAGCTGCCTTGGTTCTCCAAGTGCAGAGACTGGGCAGGTGGAGGACCAGAAGGTGGAACTGAATTGGGTGATTGGGGTTTGGGTCTGTGGCTACCTAATGGTTTGGGGGGTTCTCCGATTGGGTCTATGAGCTTCTCCCTCCCACAGAAAATCCTTCCTGGTTCTGAACAAACAGAACCCCCTCTGGGAATGGCTTCTTCCATTTGCCTGAAGATAACAAGGCACCTGGGATCTCCATCCCTGGGCATGAGGTTGGGAGGCAGGTGGCTCAGGGACAACCACTTGGCCACTGACCACCCTGTGCTCAGCCCTGGCCTCTGGGGAATTCTGGTGCAGCCCTGGGCCCCAGGCAGGCAGCACCCTCCCACCCTGGTCACCACTGTCTGTGGGGGAGCGCTTGGCTGGGAGAAGAAGCCCCAGGGACTGGTCCCTGCTGCGCTGATGCCCTCTCTGCAGCCTGGGAGTCTCCTCCCTGATGTGGACCTGTAGAAGCAGCTGGAGAAGACATACCTGGAGAGCTCTGGGGCAGGCATATTTGCGTTCAAGTCTTGCCAGGGACAGATTAAAACAGATTAGGCTCCAGGTGTCAAACGATCTGACTCAAATCCCAGCATTAGAGTTTACAAGCTGTGTGGCTGTGGGCAAATCACTTCACCTCTCTGAGCCTTGGTTTCCTCATCTGTGGAAGAGGAGTAATAACAGGCACAGACTCATTGGGGTGTTCTGAGGATTGAATGCAAAGGAAATGGCACAAGGAAAGCAGACCACTGGTGTTGACTATTATCATTGCTGTGACGAGTCCTCGAGCCCTCTGGGCCATGGATCCTCTTCATGGGGCGGGATTCCTGATTTAGGTCTCATGGGGTTGTTTCGACCAGCCTCGGTACAAGGTCCCTGCAAGGAATACGGTCCATATGTGTCGGCTCTCCCTTCCCCTCCATTTCCTATCTGTGAAATGGAGAGAGTAATACCCTTACTTATCCACTCTCTAAAGGGCCACCATATGGGATGTGAAAGTCATAGGAATAAAAAATGAGATCATAATAGGCCCAGAATCCGGGCATCACTTTTCAGTTAAGGCCCGGAGAGGGAGAGTGACTTGCCCAATGTCACATAGAAGTTAGGGCTGGTTCAGGGTTACAAAGTCAGTTCTTCTGACTCCAGCTCTTCCTCTGAGTGGTCCTCAAGGGCTGAGCAGACAGAAGTGCCTAGAAATATTTCTTGGATGAGGGTTGAATAGCCACAGGGTGGGATCATGGAGGTCTTGAAATCTGGATATGATCCAGCAGGCTGGAGGGTGCCCTGGGGGATTTGAGCATTTTGGGGGAGTCACCAATTGACCCTGTGAGCAGAGCCCAACCCTGGGAGTTGGTGAAGGTGAGAAGGGCCCAAAGATCTGCCTGTCGAGGGAGTGGCTGTGCTGGCTGGAAGCTGCGGGGCAGCCTGGGAACCAGCATGTCCAGGCTCATCCTGGTCCAGATCCCAAACACTGGCCCAAACCCTAGGCTTGGCAGGGTCCTTCCTGCTGCACCCATCAACACCCCCTTGCTGACTTCTCGCTAGGGAATGAAGGACTGGCTGGGGGTGGCTGATGTCAGGGTCAGGGGCTCCCTGATATCAGACATCCAGAAGGCCAGGTCTAGGCCAGATGTCATGGCAGCAGGGCTGGGCCGGGGCTGTGGGTGAGGTCATGCAACACCCAGGCTTGTACCCAGCTCCTCTCCCCTTGGGCAGCCCAGAACGGCCGGCAGCAGGGACTCAGGGGCCAACTTCCTCTGGCTGGGCTTGGGAAGGGCAGGGAGGTGGTGGAGACACCAGGGGCCTGTCTGCCATCCATCTGCAGGTCTGAGGTGAAGATGAAGCAGAACCAGGGCCGCTGAGGCCCCTTGGCCGAGGAGGTAGAGCGAGCCTGGGCAGTGCCTCTCCCTCCAACCATCCCTTGGGGCTTCTCTGAATATTAATCTGTCAAGCTAGGGGGATAACAAGGGAGTAAAAGTCACAGACTGGAAACACAGGCACGCGCCTGTTATTTCAGGTGTGGGAGGGGAGCGGTCGGGGGGAAGGGGAGGGGGCGGCTGGCCCCGCGGAAGCTAGCAGCCTCCCAGCAGCCTTAGCCACCAGCCCTCTGTGGGATGTCTGTCTCCACTCCCCTCCGGCGCGGCTCTTGGCGAGCCAGTCTGAGGCCTTGGGGCAGCCAGAATTGTCAGTAGCCTGGACAGGCAGTGTAGGCTTCCTGGAGGCATGAAGGGCTCCCCCAGGCAGGAGGGCACTCTGGGCAAAGTGTGCTTGGGTCCAGCAGGTCAGCCCTTGGGTGGCCCTGGCACCCACATACACTGAGCCTCTGTTCCCAGCGCATCCTCAGCAGCCCCCTCCCCGCTCAGTGGGAGCGCTCCCTGCTCGTCACACCTCACATGTCAGCCGAGGTGGAGGTGGGGTGTGAAAGTGATAGGAATGAAAAATGAAATCATGAGAGACCCCGAATCTGGCCATCACTTTGCGGGGAGGCAGGGGGGCTTGCCCATATTTTCCAGAACATTTTCAGACTCTCCCTGCCTGGGCTGGGTACTGGGATCCAGAGGAGTAGCTGACCTAGCCCTCGCCTAAGAGGTGTCCCTAGTCTGGGGTCAGAGAGAGCCAGGGATGATCCCACGTGGACCTGTACCTGGTGGGATTCCTCTCGGGTCCCCAGAGCTGGACAAAGGGCTTGTTAAGGGAACGAGTGACCAACTATGGAACCCCCCCCCCCGCCCCCCGCTCAATGTTTTTAAGGACCCTTCAGGTGCAAACTGATCTCCTGGGGTTTCATCCACCTGAGGTGGGAGGCAGGGGCAGGAGTCCCCTCCTTCCCCACTCCCCCTCCCCAGCTTTGCAGGGAGCAGGGAAGGAGATGAGGAGGGAAGGGCCAAAATGCTGTTTTCCCAGGCCAGGCTGACTGCTCACTGGAGAGAGGCCTGAGGGGGAAGGCGAGGGGCAGCCCAAAGTGGTCCAGGCGGTGAGAGGATGCTCAAAAGACAGAGTCACCCAAATCCCTTTCCCAGGGTATCAAGAAAATGAGTGGCCCAGCCTTGGGGGATACCTGCCCAAAACCTGGGTTCTTAGACCCAGAGGGAGGACAGATAACCAGGGCCCTGGGGAGATGGAGCTGCTAGGCAGAGCAAAAGCCCAGGATGGTGAGGTGGTCAGAGCACACCCACCTTCCTCCCGCCTCCCCCCATCTCCCCTCCACACCTTTCCCTCCCTCTTCACTCTTCTGCTCAGTTGGTTGGTGGATTTATCCATAGAATGTTGTTAGGAGCCCAGAGGTCCATCTAGGATAGATCAGACATTGGTATGAACCAACTAGAACTTAGAATCAAACTGATAATTCAGAACCTGAGCTCAAATCTCCAGTGTGGAGCCCAGATGGAGGACTTGGAGGGTGGGTTAAGCCGGCGGCCACCAATCCTCACAATGTTTCTGAAACTTTTAAAATTCATGCTTCCTTTTGGTAGACATACAATCTCATGCCATCTTTTAATATTATTTGAAATTCAAATTGAATTCAATCCAGTGACTAAATGTGAATGAGAGCAAGGAGACTTAGCTGTGCCCCCATTTGATAGGGCCCTTCTGCCCTCTCCACCTTCAGCAAATCACTGCCGCGAGGTTGGCAGGGAGGTGGAGACCTCTGGCTTGCCATGCACAAGGCTTCTGGTGGCCCTTCTCCTCATGGGGGAGGGGACCTGCCGGAGGCAGCCCTCTAGGCCACACCATCCTTGGACAGGTCAGCCTGTTAGACGCCTTGGGCTGGCCAGTACCTCTTCAGATGCAGACTCTCCTCTATGGGGTAAAACCCAGTCACATCATCAGCCACATCTTGATATCTTCTGTGGCTTTTTTTTTTTTTTTTTTTGGAGCAAGAGGGGTAACTTGGAAGCCCAGAGAACTCCCAAGGTTATAATCCTAAAGGTCCTCCCTAAGGGTGGCTATCTTCTCAAGGTCAGGTCTGTAGTCTGAGTCTAGAGTCTAAGTACCCAAACATGGCAGGGAGGGGGAATCACCCGGGACCTTTTTGAAATGCAGGCTTCCGGACCCCACCCCACCCCTCAGAGTCAGACACCCTGTATTTTAACCAGGTCTTGACACCAAGTAGTGTGCGTGTGTGTTTGTGTGTGCGCACACACACGTGCGCTCACTGTGCAAAAGTCTTTCAGCTCAGGCATCACCGCCCCTAAGCATGGCCCCTTGGGCTTTTGTCGGCACCTCACACGAGGTTGCTGTACCTATAGTCACAGCAGCAAAGGCAGAACCAGAAGAAGATGCTCAGTGCACAACTTACACAACGTCACTATTTGAAACCCAGTCTTGGCATTTCTTCTGTAACAGGAGGAACAGCAGAGGTAGAGGTGGTACTTCTCAGGACTCCTGGGAGGCTGGGGGGAGTTCTGAGGAGGGGCCAGGCCACTGCCTCCCATCAAGTTCTTGGGAGCTCTGGGAAGATTTGTTGACTGATTGAAGGAGAAAATGGGGCCACCTCCCCGGCATGCGGGCCCTGTGGGCTCCAGCTGGCAGCTCTGACTACTCTGACTGCGTGAGGGCCTCCTGAGCCAGCGGGGCTCCTTACCACCCGGCCTCCCCGGTCAAGTTCACAGTGAAGAGAGAAGGTGAGACGTCCGGCCCGCCCTGGGAACCCCATGGGAGCCCAATTATTTACTGGTTGCATTCTTGGCGACTTCAGTTCGTGCAAATCAGGCTGAGCTCAAGTCTGGTTTTGATCAGTTCCAACCGAACAGACAGCTCGTTAAATCTGAGCTGAAGAGGCCTCCTCTCTGGAACCCCCTCCCCGCATCCAGCCCTCCCTGTCCCACCTCAGGGCTGGAAGGCCTTTTGGAGAGCAGGGAGTCCAACCCACCCGTTTTACAGATGGGGAGATGGAGCCCTGGAGAAACATCTCCAAGGCCGCGCAGTGCTTGCTGTGGATCTGGGAAGGCCAAGCCAGGCCAGGGATTGCTGTGGTTCTGGAACTCTCCGAGCTGAATAGATTCGCTCCATAGACATTATCCTGGGCCTCAAGGGCCCCCTTCCCTGCTCTCGGCTTTCCAGTATCTCTCCCTGCTCAATCTGGATGCTTCCACTAGGTTTCCCTGGATACACTCTCTCCTTTGTGGTTGAAGGTGGGGGACAGAAGAGACCTGTGGGCTTCAGTGCCCTCATCTGTAAAATGGGGTATCGTGACGTGGGCACCCAACTCAATGATGAGGGCAAAGTCCTGCCCACTCTGGTGCCCAGGAGCTCCTGTTTGTTGAACAAGCGGGATCTGCCTCCCTGCAACTTCATCCTCAGGCACCTCTCAGCCCCACTTTCCAAGGCCTGGGCCACCAGCCGGGGTCAGCAAGGTCAGTGGGCCTGGCTCAGCTGTCGGTCTCACCCTCAAGGCCCTTTGATCCGCCGCCAGCTCCAGTGGCCGGAGCCTGGGCTGGCAGGCCCCGGGCAGTGATGGATGTTACCCGCCTGGTGTCCCGCTGGGAAACACATGTCCAGTCACTCAGGTCCTGGGGCCTCGGCCCAGCATGCGAAGCCCCCCAGCCTTGGCCCGCATGCCGCCATTGCTCGCACCCAGCCCTTTATCTCCCCGACCCTCCAACCTTCACTCCCACTGCCTGCTCCTCCTGCAGAGCCCTCCAAGCCAGAGTCAACTTCACAGCTCCCAGTCAGGTTCACAGTGGCTTTCATGTGTGGTCCCTCACTTTATTTCCACCACAACCAGGACATGAGGCAGGTGCCTTTATGACCGTCCTGATCTTACAGGTGGAGCCACTAAGGCTTGACAAGGCAAAGTCATCAGCTGTCATTGATGAGCAGAGACTGGAGTCCCGGTCTGTCTGCTTATGTGCTCTGGCGCTTGGCGGAGGGGATTCGAGAGGCTCAGAAAGTCCTGAAGCCAGGGGCCCGGAGGGAGCCTGGGGAGGGGTGTGCATTTAATCCAAACTTCAGAGGAATTCTCAACTCGGGGTCTCTAACACTCAAAATCTCAGAACAGGGAAGCGCCTTGCTTAGAAGGACTCTTGGTGGTCACTGGGCCCGCCCCATGAGCTCCCAGCAGCCTCCAACCCCTGCTTGAACACCCCCAGGGACGGGCAGCTCCCTCTGCAATTGGTGGCAGCCCCTTCCCTCGTGGGACAGCTCTCACTGAACATGTCTTCTCCACAGAGCCAAGTGCCCTGCGCCTCCCTGTGGCCCCTACAGTCTGGAGACAGCAGCCAAGGCCCCCTGGGTCCTCTTCCTTCCAGACAGGGAGCGTGAGGCAGACATGGGTGTGAGGCAGGGGTGGGGAGGTGAGAGGCCCAGATCAGGCCATGAGGGCTGGGCGGGAAGTCCAGCCCCAGCTGCCACCTATATGTGGCCCCCACTAAGTCCCCGCACCTCTCCAAGCCCCATTTCCTCAACTGGAGATGGGAGAGGGCAGCTGACGGGTTGACAGGCCCCTGGCTCCTTCCACTCAGCCACCGCGAGGGGCTGTGGGAACGTCGGGTGACCTTTGGCTGCCCTCATGTCCCTGGGGGTCACTACGCCAGGGGCTCCTTCCAAGCCCTGATGAACAGCTGCGGTGCACCTGGAGGGCAGATGCCAGCTCCTCCTCAGCCCCACTGGATCCTGCATGTGTGTGAACGTGAGTGTGCACCTGTGGGCACGTGTGTGGACGCATGTGCACGTGTGTGTGTGCACCCATATTCGAGGGTGCACCGGGAGCGAGGGAAGCACAAACGGTGGGTGGGGGACCGGCTGCACCTAGCGCCCCTGGCCCTGAGTGGTACACTTCAGAGCAGGACCTCAGCAGGACTGAGGGGCTGTGGGCTTGGCCAGCAGAGAGCCGGTCCTCCACAGAGAGGCTGACCCGTGGGGAGGCGTGAGTCTGTCTTGGGAGGGTGCAGGAGCGAGGGCACTTGCTGAGAGCAAAGGAAGCCTGGTGTCAGTGTTGGGCAGAGGGGAGGGCGGAGGGGTCCAGCCTGGTACCAGCCCTCAGCCCACACTCTGCCTCCCAGGGCCACCTCGGGGCCGAGCTTGATGTTTCCTAACAGACTCAGGCTGGGAGGAGGTCAGACCACGGGAGGGGATCTGGGAACGATTTGGTAATTAAGCAAGAGGCCTTGACAAGCAACCTCTGTGGGGTCCATTAGGGGGCCCTGGGGAGGCCTGTGGTGAGGCTGGCCACCTGCCAACCCTCCAATGCACCCCTCCACTGCCCTCTTGCCCACCCCCTGCCATCCCCCGATAGTCCTTCTACAGGCCCCTGCCAGTACCCCTCAGGTCCCTGCTGGGCCCTCCCGCATTACCCGCCCCCAGCAGACTAACAGCTCTGACTGAACAAGGGGGCCCATAGCCCTCTTCAGCCTCACTTACCTTGGATGGACTCCTCCGCGGTTCTGTGAAGCTGGCCCTCCCACGACCAGAGAGGGCAGCACTTGGTCCAAGGCCACACAGTTGAGGCCATGAAGAGCTTGGTTCGGGCAGCTCCCTCCGTGTCGCCACTGCGATGTGGGTCAGGGTCCCACAAACTCCGAGCAGGCAGGGCTCCTAGAGATGGCAAGGCTCCCCCTGCCCCGCCTGGCCCCATCTCACAGCCAGTCCTTGGGCCTCAGAGCCAGGCCTCCAGAGGCGTGAGGGGTGCTGCGGGAGCAGCCTGCTCTGCCCCTTGCGGAGAGGCCAGGGTCCTGGAGAAACTCGGGCTACAGAGAAAACCCTGGGGACCCACAGCCAGGATAGGAGAGGCCCTGAGGAACAAGCAGGTGTTGGGTATCAGCCTCTTATTGCCCTCAGCTGTGGAAGGGAAGAGGAATCAGGCGGGGGGCAGACATCATCCCCACCCTCCTGGAACTCTAGAATCCTGGAAGGACCCACACTGTGCTGGGGACCTACCTTGGCCTCATCTTCCTAAGGATGGAAAAGAGAAGCATGGGCTACATGATCCACCCCTCCCAGCATCCAGAGAGCACCCTCAGTTCATGGTGCCCCCAGCTGGTGATGGCTGGCAGGAACTTGAGCAGGGTTTACCCTGTGATCATCAGGGTTTACACCTGTGAGCTAGAGCTATTGAATTATTGATGATTGCTAATGGTAGGCCAGGTCCTTCGCTGAACCTTCAGTAGCCTGTACTCATAGAAACCCTGTATGTCTGAACAAGATGAGTAACAAGCGTCCCATCCGTCAACTGAGTCTCAGACAGGTTTAGAGACTTGCCCCGTTTAGTAGGTGGCCGAGCCAGCGTCAGTGTATACACTGAGTCATATATATATTGATACATATATTGATGCTGCTTCCCACATGTGGCCTGCCCACGCTGAGGGACCTCCCAACTGCAAATGAGGTGTGGAGTGGGCAGGTGGCTTCTGAGCAGGTATGGTGGTTCCCAAGTCCAAGGCATGTGTGGAGAACGACGGGGTGACACATGGCAGGGGTGGCAGGCGGGGTGCCGGGACAAGTCAGCAGGCCCACTGCCATGGCCTTGAATGCAGGCTGGGCAGTGCGTTTTACTTGGTCACCAGCCGCTCCTTGAGGGCCTGGTGCCTCGTTGGTGACACTGCAGCTCAGAGCCCCGCACAGGACAGGTGGTCCTTGAGTCCCCAAGGTGTGTCAAGCAAGGGCCACTTCTCCTCCACAGGGCCCGTGGGAAGCCACGAGGCCTTCTCTGAAAAGTCCCCCAGCGCACTGCTGAGTAAAAGAAACTTTTGATGGTTCTTGGGCTGGCGACTCACCAGTGGGGGTGAGTGGGTGCGGGGCAGTCAGGGTTGAGGAGGGGTCTTCCCTCTGTCTGCCTGCCTTTGCTCCCATGCCAGCTCCGAAACAATTCCAGACCGGCACAACCGGGAGCTTTCAGCACGTTGGGCAGGGAGGGGCCAACGCGGGGAGAAGGCGGCCTCCAGCTGTGAGGCTGGCCCTCCCCACTCCCCTGCTTCTGGCCCTACTCGCCCTCCACACCCTCCAGTGGACCGGCCTGGGTCTCACCCAGACCTTCAGGCAGCAGGACTTGAGTATTTCCAACCCTTCATCTGGTGGCCAGATCCTTCGGCCCTGTGGGGTCCTCCCCTTTCTCCTGAACCCCCTTTCTGGCCCAGGGCAAACACGACTCCCCTGGTGTTGTGTGCCTGGCATTTGGAGCCCTGGGCTGGGCGGCCACATCCGGAGCCAAGAACCACAAGTGCAGGGGCCTGGGACGCACTCACCCACGGAGGTGCTGTTGAATCTGTCTGTGCCCCCCTCGTCGGGGTGTCAGAGTGATTTATGGGCAGATGCCGAGAGGACAGGCTGGAGGAAAATAAGCGGTCTCAGGGCATGTTCCGCCCCTCTCCTCACCGGCCGCCACCCTGCCACAGATTCAGGAGAAAGGGAAAGGGCTTCAGTGCTTTGTGACCTCGGGCAGGTCCCTTTTTTTTCTTGGCCTCTGCTGCCTTTGAAATGGGACTGAAGACCAGTCTCAAATCACAGAATTACCAGGAGGATCAAGTGAGAAGCTGGATGTCAGGCAACCACCTCAGAGCCTAGCACGGGATGGGTCATAGTGTGCCCTTGCTCACAAGCATGCCGTGGCTCCCGTGCTCCCTCAGCCTGACTTCCTCTCTGGCCACATCCCCCTGGCTCCTTCCACTCCAGCCCCCCCGGCCCCAGGGCCCCGCTGCCTGGAACACTCATTCCCACGACCACGTGGCTTGCTCCCTCACCCCTATCCTCATTGTAAGGTCTTCCTGGACAACCTAAATAAAACAGAATCTTCCTCGCCACCAACACCAACCGTCCCCTCCTCATCAGGCTGTTTTATTAACTGTCTCCTTAATATTAGCCATCACTTGATTTTTTTCAAAAAGATTTATTTGTTTTTTGTCATTCTCCCCAACTAGAATGTCAGTTCCACGAGGGTAGAGGTTTTGTCTCTTGCGTACTCAAGAATCTCTGGAACAGTGCCTGAACAAAGTAGATGCTCAGTAAACGTGGATGGGGCAGGAGGAGGGGAGGAGGGAGGTAGGACTCTGGAAGAGGCACGGTGCAGATTGGAGAAGCCAGGGGATCATCCTGGGGGACCTGGGCCTGGAATGAGCGTTTGGCATCTGCCAGATGGCAGGGGAAGGCTCTCTGGTCCAGGCCACAACTGAACCCCTGACAGACATGAACGTGAACATGAACACAGGAAAGCCAGGAGGCCGGATGGCTGGAGAGGAGATTGGAGCAGGCCGGGAGGAGGTACAGGGCAGGTTGGGCCTGACAGTGGGGAGATGCGTATGGCAGAATCGAAAAGTAACAGTGTATTCTCCACATAATTTTTTAAAGATAAGGGGTAGTTTAAAAGAAAGGATGCAAGAGAGGGCTTAACTAAAACCCCTTAGACAGAGTAGGAAGTAAACTTATAAACCACATAGTAACCTATATAATGAATGTGATTAAGATGAGGTTTAGCTCTGAACTTCCTGTTAACCACAGCAATAAAGGAAATAACGATTAGTTAAATACTTCGCATTGTCTCAACAAAAATAGCACACCAGTTCAGGAGAGACTAGGTTCAGGAGTAATTTATCCAGTGGCTGAGCTGGCGGAGGGAAGAGGGGAAGGAGCCGGAGAGAGTCAGGTGCCGTCACTTACCCACCACATTTCACACTCAGCAGTGGGTCCTGTGTTATCAAGTTTCAGCAATATTCGGGAAGACGGGAACTCAGAGGCGAGATGTCACTGGCGGAGGAGCTGCTGGATTCAAACTAGGGACTATGGCACTTTGAAGGCTGAGGGGAGGGGTAACGAGGGAGAGGCACTCAGGGCTGAGGGCGGGTTGGGGGAGTGGGGTTGGTGGACAGCAGTGTGGAGACAGGAGAAGGGCATCTATGTAGGAGGCTTCTAGGGGGAGGCTGTCCTGCTCCAGGGCGGCGGCAGCTGCTCCTAGGGTCCTCTGGAGCCACAGTACAGCTGGGGCTGGAGGACTCCCAGCTGCAGATGCTCTGAAGCCTCTAAACTGTGGGGAGGGGAGAAGGATGGGAAAGGGGGAGCATGACAAACACTCCTCTGGACCTGGGGGCCTAACTTCTTCCGTGGAGGAGCTGACGTGGCTGCCCTGCAGGTACCTGTTCTCTGCTGGCAAGGAGAGTGTTTATAACAGCCTCCTACAGATTTGGAGCACCCGCCTCCTCTGCTCCGAAGCCCCCAGGCCTCCCCACTGCCCTCAGGATCCAGCCTGGTGTTCAGACAGTACAACGCAGCACGGCTTCTTTTTTTTTTTCTTGCGGTACGCGGGCCTCTCACTGTTGTGGCCTCTCCCGTTGCGGAGCACAGGCTCTTGGACGGGCAGGCTCAGCAGCCATGGCTCACAGGCCCAGCCGCTCCGTGGCATGTGGGATCTTCCCGGACCGGGGCACAAACCCGTGTACCCTGCATCGGCAGGCGGACTCTCAACCACTGCGCCACCAGGGAAGCCCAGCACGGCTTCTTCGAGTGCAAACCTTGGCTCTCCAGTTCCTCGCTGTGTCACCCTGAGCAACTTACTATAGCTCCCTGGGATGCTTCAGCTCCTTCATTTGAGAAGCAGGGATGCCAATAGTATCTGCTTGGAGGTTTAAATAAAATGGCGTATGTAAAGGGTTTGGCACATGCCTGGCACAGGGCAAGTACACCAAAAGCATTAACGGGAGTTACTTTAACTACACTGCCTTCCTCCTCAGCCCACCATTCCCATCCCCGGCAGGAGCAGCTTCATGGTTGGTCGCCGCTAACCTCTCAGGGCTTCCCTTCCTGCCCCTCTCCTGTCAGACTGGACCACTTATGTGTCTGAAACTGATCCACTCATCGTCCAGAACTGCCCTGAGGGCCTCTCTGAACAGGTCCTGGGTTGAGTTTTGGGGACACAGATGACCTAGACCCCTGCCCAGTCTGTGTCCAGCCCACTGAAAAGCCCAGGGGCTATTGGGGCCTGGTGGAGGCCCTGACCCAGTCAGAGGATCAAGAAAGGCTTCCTGGGGGTGGTGAGACTTTGGCTGACTCTTAAAGGACATCCAACCAGAGGCATCCATCTGTCCAACCGTCGATCAAACCATCTATCCATCCGTCCATGGGAGCATTAATTTTTCCAGATATCAATTTGTTCAGGTGCTTACCTTCCCAACCCTCTGGGTGTACCCACCCATTATTAATGGGTAATTTGGAGAAACTAAGAACAAACTCTCCAGCCCAGCAATTTATCTTTGAGACCAGAGAAGATGACAGAAGTCATGTGGTCCAGGGCTCTGCCTCAAGAAGTGATCATTGAGAACCAAGAGGAGGTGAGCCCCTCCCCAAATCTTCCCCCTCTCCCTAGCTTGGCCCCTTCAGAAATCTGCGGGCTGTCTGGATGATCACAGGGCAGGTGAGAGGTTGGAAGAGAGTCGGACCCCATGGGGAGTAATCAGGGGGCCGGGCCTGGCTGTGTTCACCAGAGCAGGGTCAGCTGGGAAGGGTAGGGTGAATCTGGTTACAGGAGGAAAGGGCTGGGAGAGGGGAAAGCTTACCTCCTCCTAACCAGCCCAGTGAGGTTTGACTTGAACCCTCAGCAGGTTCATCTGGCTGCCAGAGCCTGTTTCCCTAGCCTCACTTTCCCATTCTGTAAAATGGGCCACAGGGAGGTAGAGGGAGGGTGGGAGGGATTTTTGGTGACACCCTGGCTCTGCAGGGACTCAGGCAGGTGCTGTGGTCGCCATTCCAGGGGACAAGGGGGGAGCAAGTGGTCAGCACTGGAACCTTGGAGTGAGGGGCACTGCAACCTTGACCCAGGGCCCTCTGAACTCAGGGGCTGCCTCTGCCCCACTCCGCCACACATGGGGAGACCAAGGCCAAGGGGCAGGGGCTGTTCAGGGCCCATGGTGAGGCAGGGGTGGTGTGGCAGCCTAGGGCCCGGTCCCCAGAGATGATCTAAGCCGGCCAGGCTCAGCTTAGAAGATGAGGCTCTGATTCCTATGGCCAAACCTTCTTGCTGTTCTTTTCATCTCAGTGTTCACTGAGGCCTCCCCTGGGCCAGGCCTGGTATGAATATGGAAACAGACCAGTTGGGGGAGGCGGATGTTGACACCAGCAGGACCACACAGGGTGACTAACGCTGTGCCAGAGGGAGTCCAGGGGCTACGGGTACCAATC
Organism: Phocoena phocoena; assembly: GCF_963924675.1. Taxonomy (NCBI): domain Eukaryota; kingdom Metazoa; phylum Chordata; class Mammalia; order Artiodactyla; family Phocoenidae; genus Phocoena; species Phocoena phocoena. Next base: position 56,445,412 of record NC_089226.1, on the reverse strand, counting down.
TGGGGCCCTCTCTGCCTGGAGAGGCCAGGGGGCACTTCCCAGAGACAGAGGTGTGACAGGATCAAAGGAATTTCCAGGCTGCCTGTGGACAAGCAGGAGGGATGGCGTGGGCACAGGCCTGGAGAAGTGAAAGCAGGTGGCACGTGTGAGAAGTGTGGAGCTCGGGAAGTGGTGGGGAAGGAGCAGAGGGGGTGTGAGTGTCGAGAGGAGCAGGCTGGGCGAGGGGGCGGGAGAGGGGTGTCAGAGGCCAGGTCAGAGGGGCCTCCATGCCAGGCTGAGGAACTAGGACTTACCCTGCAGGCAATGGGGAGCCACGGAGGGTGTTATACAGGAGAGTGAAGAGGTAGGATGTGCGTGCTAGAGCAGTAGCTCTTAGTCTCTAGCATCGGAACCACTGGAGGGTTTGCTAAAGACACGCTTTGCTGGACCCCATGCCCAGAGTGCTGATTCTGTCTAGCTAGGGCAGGGGCCTGAGAATCTGCATTTCTAACACAGGGGGTGAGGAATGATGGGGCTTCACGTTCATGGAGCTGGGAACCCAGAGGGGCTCAGCACTGGGGGATGATGAGGGGAGGGTAAGTCTGAGGCTCCCAGTGGACCGGCAAGAACCCAGATCTGGGCTTTACACTGTAGTCAGCTTGAGGCCTGTGGGGACGGGGGTGAGGGCAAGGGTCTGGCTGAAGAGGAAAAGGGGAGGAGCCTGGGGCAAGACTGGTCTCTGCCCAGCCCTGGGGGGAGGCCTCCCTCATCGGGCAGGCTGATCTAAGCCCTAGCTCTGCAGCAATGGCTCCCCAGGCACAGGACCAGGACTCTGCAGTCAGACCTGGACCTGAGTCCAGAGGCCTACCGCCCTCCATGATCCTGGGCAGTCACAGCTCTCTGAGCTCAGGTTTCCCACCTAAAATGGCGATAATATTCCCTACCTTACAGAGCTATTAAGAGGTGCTGGGGGATATGAAAGCCCTGTGTGGACTGTACCCCCCGCAGATGCGTGAGTTGCTGTCATTATTGTTGGCATTATTACTACTACTATCTCAGGAAACGTTAGCGGGAAGAGATGATGCCTTAACCCAGAGGAATAATGAATGACGGCACTTCAGGCAAGGCTTTTGGAAAAAAATATTTGCAATGGGGGCCCTAGGATATGGTGGGGAGCTCATGCCCCTCTGTGATGTGGCTCCTGGCATGGGGCCTGGCGAAGGGCCACTGGGCCAGGAACTGAGCTCTGCTCCCCTTCCGCAAAGACTAAATATTTGAGTTTGTCCTTTCCGGGCCTGGCGGGACCCAGGACCTCCTCTGGTGTGGCCGCTCTGGCTTCTGGGGCTGTGCAGAGAGAGGGAGGACTCTGCCTTCGGGGGGGCAAGGCGGGCAGGGTGGCTGAGATTGATCACAACAGGCCCTGCTCAGCCCAGGCCCTGTCAAAGGCCAGAGCGCGGCTAGGGAATCTGCCTCTGACACAGTGGGACCTGGCGCAGTTCTGCCCCTCTGGGCCTCAGTCTCCCCATCTGTAGAGTGGGGGGGGGCAGGAGGGTTGGACAGGCTGACTTCCAAGGCCCCTCTGTCTCTCTAGTGACCACGGCCTTCCTGAGCCCCACCCCCAACAGGGCACGTGCCGCCCAGCATACCTCATTAAGCAGCTGGGAAGGGCACCAAGGCAATCTCTCTGAGCAGGGAGCTGGGAAGACCCAGTGACAGCACAGATGGAGGTCCTTTACCAAGGACGGAAGGTCTTGGAGGGCCTCTATTTACCAGGGTGGCATTTTGGTGGGGAAGGTCAGGCTTACATGAAACATCTCCAAATGCCACTCCTCCCCTCGGCCAAATCATAAAAACCGGCCGTTTGTAAACACTTGCTCTGCCCAGAACTGTGGCCAGTGCTGAGCACGAGGCCAGGCTTACTGTTCCCCAGGGAGGGGGGGACCCATTATGGGACCAGCTTCCAGGGTGGAGTCGGGTCTGAAGAGCCAGGTGTCAAATCCCAGCACCATGATCCTCACGGCAAACATTTACAAGGCCTCGTCTCTGCCACGGGCTGTCCAAGCCCTTGACCTCACCGACTCCTCTCAGCATCCCCTAGAGGGGGCGACTATGATTGTCCCCATTTTTACTGATGAAGAAACCGAGGCACACAAGGTGACACAGGTCCCCCAGGAATGAAATGAAATGATGGGGCTGAGACTTGGCCTGGCTCTAGTGTCGCCACCAAGGAAGTTGTTTCTATGGTAACAATGGTGTGACGACTCCCAGGGCTCCGTGAGAGGTGAGGCTGTAGGGATACGTGGGTGCTGTAGCACCCAGTGTGTGGGAGGCCCACAGTGGGTGCTGGTTGTGTGCGCTTTCCCTCTGTAGGGCTCAGTCTAGGTTTCCGTATTCTAAGGGGTGTAAGTCTGTGGATCTGATTCTAAACCACCATGACTTCTGGTGGCGCCCTGTCCAGGACCCCCAGTAGCCAGGTCCTAGGGCTCAGGGTGTGAGGCTCTGAGTTCCGCAACTTCCACCTCAAACTCTCCATGAGTCCGGGTCCTCAGAGAGCTCTGGGGGGTGACCCCCAAGGCACGTGCACTGGGTGCTGAGCAGTCCCAGCACCCAGTAGCTGCTCAGGAGACATGAGCATGAGCAAGGTGGGGTGGGAGCACACTTGGTGCCGGCCAGGAGAGCCACTGGGCGTCAAGAGCCCTTAAGGAACTATAGAGCTGCTCATCTGTAGCATGGGGTTAACCTGGAGGAGGATGGAGTCTGGCTGCCTCTCTGGGTGCCCACCAGTCACCAGGTGGGCAGCGTCCTCCAAAAGGCACACGTCTCTCTGTGTGCCAGGCAGGCATCACCCACCTACAGCCTGACCTTGGGGGACCTGCCTGGCCGTCTGATGTGGGTCCCCCACCCCATCAGACCTTGTTCTCCAGCTCTGTGTCTGGGTCAGGCCTGGTTTAGGGTCTGGGGAGACAGTGGGAACAAGATGTTGACCCCAGGGTGGTGCTGTGTGGAGCTGGGGCTGGGGGACTAGATGGTGGGGAAGGGCCCTCCCAGAGGCCTGCAGCTTCCTGGGGGGAGGATGAGGGGTTCCAGGGTTTCATCAAGGAGCTGGGCAAACCCTCCCTCTCCCCAGACTCAGCTGTCAAAGGAACAGTACGTGAGGATGGAGCTGGGATTCACTCCTGTGTGGCCCTCCCCACAGACTCCTGAGTGGCTGCCCACCGCCCCCCAAAGAATTGGGCTTTCCCATAAACCCCAAGGCCCCTGAGAGTGTGTCTCCTGAAGGAAGAGACCCTGCCCTCCCCACCTCTGTGCGGTGCTGTCCTCTGACTGGGTGTCCTCCAGTCCACGTGGCCACTGCTCCTTGTCCTTGCAGATCCAGCGCAGGGCCAAGGAGGAGGGCTGGGAGGGCCACCCTGATTCCCTCCTCACCCCCTGGTCCTGGGGTCCTGGCCCACTTTGCCCCTTCCTACACCCCCCTGGTCATGTCTGAGGACTTGAAGGGCTGGAGCCATATTAGTCTCAGCTCTGGTTCCCCAGGGCCCAGCAGAGCCTGGCTCAATGCAGTGCTCCGTGGAGGTTTGTTGACTGACTAAGTGATTGAATTATGATTTAAGAACAATGGCTACCAATGAATAACTCTATCTGTCTGTCAAGTGCTTCATGTCCATTATCTAGTTTGAGCCTCACAACAATCCAAAGAGGTGGGTGTTGTTATTCTTGCTACTTTACAGATGAACAAACGGAGACTCTTTAAACTCAAGTAGCTTATCCCAGGCCACACAGACAGTGAGGGCAGGGACAGGAATCAGTCAGATCTGGCTGACAGCAAAGCGTGCTAACCACAGCAGTGTTCCCTGCCCCTCCAGTGGCAGAGTCTGCCTTCCGAGGGTTCCCTCATCCCTGGCAGGTGAGCCGGAACTGGTTTTCCTGTGTCCCCAGAACTCAGCATAGCCCAGGGCACAGAGTGCAAGCCCAGGGAAGCTTCAGGGAGGAAAGATGTAGTGCGTAATAGGGAGCACTGGCCAAGCCCTGGCTGGATGATCCAGCCCGGCGTGGTGCTCAGTGTTTTACCCTGAGAGGTCAGGAGAGGCCTGGGTTCACCTCCGTTTTCAGCTGAGGAAATGGAGTCTTGGGATCTGAAACTTGTCCAAGGTCACTCAGCTTGTAAGGGGCAGTGACAGGGATAAACCCCTGGCTCTGTGACTCTAAGGGGCCACGCCCCTACCTGCTACACCATGCAGCCTCCCTGCAGAGTTTGTGCATTTCACGTGTGCTCTGGAGAGACAGAGAGAGAGGGTAGTGCGGTGTCTCTGGTGTGTCGGGCTACATGTGTGTCAGGTGGGAGGTAAGCTCTGTGTGTGCAAGAGGTAGTGGGTGTCTGTTTTCTTTTGCTCCAGAAATGGATTTAGACCCAGCCTGGGCTTTGCTGGGACAGGGAGTGTGGAGGGCAGTCATCCATGCCCCATTCCTGAGGATCCAGGCAAGTCCCCATCCCTGGGCGGGGGTGTGTGTGTGTGTGACAATGGGTCTCTGTTTGTGGGGACAGGAGCCATCAGGGGCAGCAGAAAGGAAGGACAGCAACTCTCAGGAGGGCAATGGCCCCCAAACTGACACCCAAGGAGCAGGGGGGCTGCTGGTGGATGTCACCTGGAGCACCGAGAATGAGCCCATCACAGACCTGCGGGGAAACCACCCAGACGAGCAGCCTGTCCCAGGAGGTGGTCAGATGGTGACCAGGCTGCCCATCCTTTCACCCAGAAATGTCCAGGGCAATGCTAAGTAGAATCAGGGTCTGCAGCAAGCAGGATTCCTACCCCGCTGGGGTCAGAAGTGAGGACACTTCTTGGGGGAGGAGAAATGGTGGGGTGGGGGAGGAACGATGTAAAACTAGAAAGACCACCATGATGCTCCCACTTCAGGTGGAGGAAAGCAAATCCCATACAGTTTGGGACTCTTCAGATTCTAGACACGCTAGATGCTTAGTGTCCTCCAGTCTTGGGTCCTGAACTCCCAGGACTGTGGAATGGCCTGGATGGAGTTTCAGAATCTAAGAAAAGTGAACCACAATCTTGAGTCAGAAGGCACCTTCAAATGCAGCCTAAGAGGCTGCTGTCCCAGCGCCTCTCAGCCAGCTTCCCACTCCACAGCCTCCTCGGGAGGGCACGCTTCTATGGACGCAAAGATGCTGGAGACATGAAATAAACACTGGGCTTTAACTGCAGCCATGCCCCTGTCCAGGAGCACTGGGGTCTGGGCTTCTCACAAGCCCCATCCCCACTGCCAGCCTGTCTGGGACAGTTGTGTGATCTGCCATCTCCTTGCGCTCTGCCCCTGCCCCAACCCTTCAGCGCCCCCATCCGGGCCCCCGAGGGAGCCCAGCAGGTGAGGCAATGGGGACCAAGGGTCCCATAAGGAGAGTCTTCAGCAGCTACAGGTCTGGGGAGCCGAGCGGATGTTGGTTTGGTCTACGGGAGCAAAGGGACCTGTTAAACGTGGAGCTGTTAAATCGCACTGCCTGAAGCCAGCCATCTCTGAGGGTGGGCAGGGGCCTGGTGGGCAGGTGGTGCACAGACCAGCTGGCAGCTAGCACCTGGTGGGGTGGTCTTAGACACCTAGCTCCGACGTTCCCAACTGGGGCCGGGGGGAGCCTGGGTTGGACATGTACTGCCACACCCCGCTTCTTGGCCTCCTCCAAGCAAACCCTGCAGACCCTCCCCTTCGCCTCCTTCTCCATCTCCTGAAATCCTACTCACCTTCCAGACCCAGTGCACACGGCACCTCCTCTGAGTAGTCTTTCAGACTTTCCACTCCTTACCCCGACACCCTGAGAGAAGTGGGCTTTCCCGCCCCCCCATTCCCAAAACCCCCAGGATCCTGCCTGTCATCTGACTTCAGCCATCTCTTCTACACTAACTGGGAGCTGGGGGCCCACTGAAGGGGGACACGTGTGCTTCACCCCCTCACCCCAACACACAGGCAGCTCCTGGGAGTCCAGGCACCCAGCTGAGCTCCTCAGCCGGGGAGGACAGGCAGGACGTGTTGGCTGATCTATGGCCCGATGGCCATGGGGATGAGGCACCTGACATCTGTGCCTAGACCACAGTCCCCAGTCCCTGCGACAGATGCCAAGAACCGCTCAGTCTTGCCTTGTTCTCCTTCCTTCTGTGTGACGCCCTGTCCTGCCACTCCAGTGGCTCAGAATCAACTATTCATTCAGCCGGAGGCCGCCTGCATCCCTGGGATGCCCATCATGGACTTGGAGCCGGGCAGCCTAGGGCTTGAATCCTTGCTCTGCCACTTATGGCTCTGTGACCTTGGGCCATCGCTTCTCTCTCTTCACCTCAGTTTCCTCATCAATAAAACACAGATGCTGGACACTACCCCTCAGAATCGTTTGAGAATTAAACGAGACTACCACTGCAGAGGCCCAGAGAGGGCCAGTGGCTGCCTTGAGTCACAAAGCAAGAGAGCAGAAAAGATGCTGGACTTCCTGTTTCCCAGCCCCAAACTCCCCCTTGCCCCAGCCAGCCCCTCTTGGGTCTGGGGTCCCATGCTGGGGCCTGCATCCTGCTGGAGGTCTGGTCTGTGTAACCTGGCAGCTGGTCTCCATGACCTAAGGAACAACAGACCGTCAGGCTGCTCAGGCTGGGCCCAGTCCCTGCTTCGTTGTTCCGCTGGCCTGACCTGGCCTCCCCGGGGGGCCTTATCTGCCCATTCTCTCCTTTCCCACCAAGCTAATCTCTCCCTCTTTTCAAGAGTTCCTGTTTCCTTTCTGCCGCCTTCTTGTCTCTCTCCCCAGGCCCTGTCTCTCCCGTGTCTCCAGCTGGCCTCCCACACTTGGTTCAGAAGCCTTCTCCAAGTGGCTGGTACTATCATCCCTGGGGAGTTTCCATCTCTAGGGCTTTCCCAGTCTGGGACTGCTGCCCCCGTAGGAGGGAGGGAGAAGGAGTGTGGCTCCGGTCAGAAACCTGCGGGTGACAAGTGTTTGGACACCCACAGATCAATACCTGGGCCTTTTAAATTCTTTGGGTTTGCTACTGGCTCAGGGGGCCTCTACAGGGCTTCCAATGCAATGGTTTGAGGATATTTCCTCCAAAAGTCCAAGGTACCAAGGTTTTATGGCTCTGAATCTCTGAACACAGTGAGATCCTGGGACACTAAGAGCTCCGAGTTTCTGGGATTCACACTGGTGAGGGTCCACCCCGCCACACCTGAGTAAGGGATTGGCTTAGCTGAATGCTTAGAGCCCCGACCTTGCCAGGGAGGAACAGCCCAGGGAGCAGCTCTCCATGGACCCTGGGTTGCCCACCCCCTGACCAGCCGGAAAGGTACAGAGCTTCCCTGCAGGCCTGGCACTGGCCAGCGGCAGGTACAGCGGCAGGCCCACTGAGTCAGGGGCCCAGTCGGTTCTCCTGTCCTGAGCCAGAAACAGCCTTCAGTCTTCCACATGCTCTCCCCGTGCTCAGCCAGAGTGAGGACGTGTGGGAAGGGGTTTGGTGTCAGACACACCTGGGCTCCCAGCCCTGCACTGCTATGAACTTACTGTGAGATCTGGCCCAAGTGGCCTCCCTTCTCAGAGCCTCACTTTTCTGACCTGTTGGATGGAGATAACAACACCCACCTGGGCCTGCTGTGAAGCTGACTCTGGACAATGTGTTTGGAATAGCACACAGTAGGTACACAATAACAGGTAGCAGTTACATTATTATGGCCACCCTTTCTGAGAGTCATTCTGGGGCCTTGGTCTGGTTTCCCCATTTGCTTGTCCTGGTTAAGGTCCGAACGGCACCCCAAAATCCAACATTTCCAAGACATGTACTCAGCCCCTAGGGTGACTTTGCTGGACCCTGGAGCCCCATGGGTGAATTGGGCTGGTCCCAGTCCATGAGGAGGCCCCGGACCGGGGCGGCAGTGGTCGGGGGGAGGGTGAGGCAGACACAGACACAACACAAACCTCTACAGCACCTTGGCTCAGTGCAAAGTGGGAGAGGAACACAGAGGCCGTGGGAACCCAGAAGAGGCCACTGGCCCAGGCTGGGGGTGGTCAGGGAAGACTTCCTGGAGGAGGGGACCATTTACTTGGGCCTTGGAGGAAGAGTGGGCCACTGTGAGCATGAGTGTGATGGCTGCTTTAAAGGTTCAAAGGGTTGTATAGAGCTTGAGGGCATCGGGAAAGGCTTTGTAGAGATGGCTGTGAAGGCTGAGTGGGATTCCAGCACGGAAAATGACATTCCAGGCCTGCTGTGAAAGAACAGCAGATACCCAAAGGGAGGCTGAACAGAAAGGGTGCCTGGGAAGTTGCAGGAAATGTGGCTGGAAGAGTCACCTGGGGCCCGGGGGAGGGGGCTTGTATGCTAGACCAGGGAACTGGGGATTGGTTTTATTGGCCATGGGAGCCAATGTGGAGCAGGGGCGGCCCTGAACCTGGGAGAGCACACACTCCAGGTGCTTGTTCAACAGAGGCTGAGCTTTCTGCAGAGATGCTGGTGGGAGGCCCGCCCTGCAATGCCCCACCACCGGCCCTCGGCCTCTTATCAGTTCTGTGACCACAGGAAAGGCCCTTCCCATCTTGGAATTTCCTCATCTGCAAAACAGATTGAGAGACCAGAAGACTAACCTCGAGCGAGGTTCCTTCCAGCCTCTGATTCTGTGACTCTGGCCACACAGCCCTTCCTCTTCCCACCCTGTGATTGGTCCAGCCTCTGTGGGCGTGTCCACGCCATCCCACCCTGGATCTGCCCCCACCATCCCAGGTTGTGTCTCAGTTGGCTCTGGGGAGTGGAGAGCTCTCCTCTCAGCGTTTGTGTCTCCTCCCTGTGCACCAAAGTCCAGTTTATAATGTTCTTTCACATCCTTTGTCTGGTGTGGTCACCCCACAGCCAGAGCAGATACAGATGATTAATAATTACTTCCATTTGGGGGACCTACTGTAGCCCAGGATACACTTTACTTGCTCATCACTGCTGTTCATATCCCAGGAAGAGAGGCTGAAGCTCACAGAGCAACTGGGACCCACACCCCTCCAAGACCCTCTATTCACTTGGCAACAGCTAAGACCCCCAGGATTCTCCATCTTCCTGGCTGTTACCTCTTGGTCTCTTCGCCTCTTTTCCTCTTCATCTCCCCGACCTCCAAAGTGCAAATGCTCCAGGCCCAAGCCTTGGCCCTCTTTGCTTTTCTATCCCGCCTTTTAGTGACAATGTCCAAAGGTGCATCTCAGCCCCAGGCTCTCCTCAGAGCCCGGCTTATCTTCCCGTCTACTCAGGATTTCCACTTGGGACCCAACCGACATCACAATCTCCACCAAGTCTGAACCCTATAGTTCTCTCTCCACCCCCGTCCCAGCATGCGTGCGTCCAAGCACACGGCCAAAACCTTTGTAGTCCTTCTTGGTCCTCCTCGCCTTCAAGTCCCACAGCCATGAAAAGAACAAATCTAATGGCTCCACCTTCAAAACAGAACAGGAATCCAACCACGCCCACTGCAGCCAGCCTGGTCCAGACACGAAGCTGGGGGCCTTTTCCAACCACCCCTCAATTTCCACCACCAGCTTTACAAACGGAGAAACTGAGGCTAGGGAGGGAAAAGCCTTCCCTACAGGTTTCACACAGAAACCCTGCTAGGGCTAGCTGGGGCGCGGTTCTGCCACCACCTCCCCGAGGTCTGCATTCCCAGCTCCCGGGTAGGTTTTCTCTTGAAGCCACTTAGCAGGTCTGATGACACAGCCAAGCTATGTGCGCCTGCATGTGTGTCCCTGGGGAACAAAGAGTCTGCCAGCTGGGTTTGGGTTTCAAGACGTCTGTCCTCACCCTTGACCGGGAGATCTTACAAGGAGGCTGGGGCCTGAGCTGGGTGGTGGAGTGTGTGGGGAACATCAATCGGACGCCGCCTTGCCTGGGAACCGGAGACTTCACCCAACCAGCCCCAGGATCCTCTGAGCTCACTTGAGGAGGCCAGAAACTGCAGGGGCGGCCTGGGGTTCTCAGCATTTATTTCATACAGCTGTTTAAAGAGCTTGTTTAAAATACAGATCGTCATATATATATATATATATATATATATATATATATATATATATAAAATATATAAAGAGAAATTGAGGCCAGCCACCCCAAAGAAAAAGCTATGTTTTATAAATATTTCTGTAGCTCCCACATCCCAGAGGAAGAAAAACAAAACAAAACAAAGAAACATTTACAACCCAAGCTAGTGGTTCCATGTGGTGGGCCCAGTAGGCTCAGACCCTGGGGTGGGCCAGGGGTCTCGAGGGCTAGGCCTGCAGAACATTCTGGTGAGGAGAGGCTGACCTCCCACTTCCCAGGAGGCTGGAGTCTCTGGCTAGGAAAGGTCGAGTCTGTACCAGTCTTGCCAAACCCATGCCCCTGGCTTCTTAGACCCGCCTGGAAGGCAGCAGGTGGGCACTCCAGGGCCTCGGGCTGCCAGGTTATTTTTAATCTTGTCGGTTTCCTTTGATGTCCTGGCCCTCTTTCCCGAGTGGCCCGGCCTTCTGTTCCTGGTGGTTTCCAAGTGGAGGCAAAGGACAAGCCTCCTTCCACGTCTAGCATCTGGAATTCACAAGCCAAAATCCATGGGGCATCTCCAGGCCCCCTGGCCAGCCTCTGAGGGTCCCCGAGGAGCGGAGCAGCCTCACTTGCAGACGTAGCGCTCCACCGTGCGCTCACACCTGCGGCAGGTGACATAGCAGCACCAGTGGTACTTGCAGTGGCACCGCTCGACCACACGGTCTGTGTAGGGGTTGTAGCCGCGTCCACAGCACATGAGGTCACAGCTGTCACTGCCATGCGACGTCTTGTTGCACTGCCTGGAGGGGGAGGAGAGGTCAGTGAGCATCCTGTCACCCACCAGTCCCTCCACTCCCAGTCAGGCAGCCCCAGCCTCCTCTGACCACGGCTGCAGCCTCAGTCCCCCTTGGATGGTGTTTTGGTCTTTGGGGAATTTAAAGTAACCCTCTTTCCCAGGGGTACTTCTCACTTTTCCCTATATTTCCAATAGGCATTCGTCAAAATGAGGGGGTGTTTTGTTCCCTTTGTCTCTTTTCCTATATCTTCTACTTCTAAATACTTGAAAGTGTCTCAAACCACTGTCTAATAATCCTGTCTTCGTACTTAATCCTTAATTATATTGTAACAAGCGTAAAGATCGTTTTTACTTTTAGAATCCCAGGATAAATTCTGAAACAAACAAATGGCATCGGCTGTGAGGCAAACTGAGCGTTTGGCACTGTCTTGGTGGAGACAGAGGGTCCGTCAATAATTTGCCCCTTTGAACCAGGCGCTTCCCTCCAGTATTTTATCTTATCCGAGGCAAGCAGCGTCTCTGGGTCAGTGGAATTACTATGCCCATTTTACAGATGGAAACAGGCTCAGCAAAGGGCAGAGGCCTGCTCAAGGTCTCATAGGAGTTTGTGGATAAGCAGGGCTCAAGCTCAGGGGTCCTGAAACCAAATCCAGTGTATATTCTCCCCACCCTAAAGGGCAGAGAACCCATGGGCTGCCAGGGGCTGCATTTCTTCCTGAATCAGTCCTGTGGGCAAAGAAGACACTGAAGGTCGCTATAAGACCCAAATATCCTTGCCATCAGTTCTTCTGTCTAGCGAAGAAACATCTGTGCAGGTTGGCATTTCATCTAGCTGGGCTTAGGCTCGACAGGGATGCTGTCATGGGATGCAGCTGGATCCCCACGGCCATGTGGACCAAGGAATCCCAGAATGTCTGAGGTGGGCAAGCCCTAGACATGATCAAATCCAACCCTCATATTTCCTGATGGGGAAACTGAGGCACAGAATGGGGAAGGGACTTGCCCAGCATCACACAGGGTGAGCACGGGGTCTGTGAGAGCTCAGGAAGGCTTCCTGGAGGGGGAGGGATCATCCAGGCCATTGCATGAAAGATGAACAGGAATCTAAGACGGAGGGGAGAAGAAAGGGTGTTGGGGCCAAGGAGGACAAACACCCTGACCTGACCTAATCTAAGGGGACTGAGAGATGGATGGAGGAGCAGGGCTGGAGGCAGGGAGGCCAGGGAGGCTGCTGCCAGCAGCAGCTGAGTAAGAGAAGCTGAAGCCTGAGCTGGGAAGGAGCCATGGGGAAGGAAGCAGGGGAGCACTTTGGAGGGGGAGTCAGGAGGAGACGGCAACCTGCGTGTGGGGACTGTAAGCAGTTCCGGGCAGGAGGGAAGAGCAGAAAGAACACAGGCCCCAGAGCCAGACAGACCTGGGTTCAAATCCCAGCTCTGCTGCTTACTGGCTGTGTGACTTAAGGCAAGTCACTTAACATTTCTGGTCTTTGTTTAGTCACTCGACACCATTAGTCTCCCTCAGCCTGAACCTGAAGGTCTCTGGATGACTCCTCTAGGAAAGGGCAGTGGAAGGGGGCAGAGTTTCATTTTTATTTCTGGGTCCCTGACATGCAGTGTTTGAAACCAGGCCTCCAACCTCAGAGCCAGACGGGACCCGCGATGGTGCCCGTGAGGGGGAGCTGGGGAGGCTGGGGCCTGGAGAAAGGGCAGGTTTCAGAGTTTGGAATAGGAACGGCTGAGGAGGCTTCAGTTCACCAGGCTGGATTTGAGGAGGGCATCTTGCCCAGCTAGGGGCCCAGCCACGTGTACCACCTGTGTACCTGCCTTTTACAGTTAACAAAGCTCATTTGCATCCAACCCCCTGTACCCCCCAAATCCCTAATCTAGTAAAGCTCACGTTTCCCCTCCTCCAGGCAGCCTTCCTTGATGTCTAGGCTGAGTCAGGGCCCCTCTGGGCTCCCCGTTTTCCCTGTCACAGTCTGAGCACCTGATGTCCCTCCCCATACCTGGTGCCTGCAAGAGCCTCATGTAATGCTGTAAGAAGTGTCTGTGGTTGTGAACCACTGAGATGTAGGGGCTGTTTATTACTGCAGGAGGAGCTGACCCATACAGCTGTCTGCAGAGGCCCAGGGCTGAGCATGGCAGGAAGCCTGGGGGCGGTGGGGGATAGCATTCTGAGAAACCAAGGGTGGTAGCTGGTGCTGTGGAATGGGGCCTCCTCGTCAATAGTTTGGGGGCAAGTCCTAGGTGCAGAGTCGGGACAGCTGGGAAGGAAGAGGCCTGGCAGCCTCGGGGAGGGGAGACTGTCATTCACAAACCCTTCCTACGGCACTGACACCACCCGGCAAGGAGGGGCTGCTCCGTAAATGTGATTAGAATCACTTGCCAACCTTCCCAGGTGACTGGTATCATCCTCTTGGCACAGAAGATGAGACTTGAGCCTCAGGTAGGTGAAGGGATTTGCTCAAGGTCCCACAGCTAGGAAACTGCAGCGTCAGGGTGGGAGCTGTCCTTCCCTGATGCACGCACACACACACACACACACACACACACACACACAGCGCCCCGTGGATCCAGGGAGACCCTCTCTTTGCTCTGGGGTCCTCAGTGTGCTTCCCCCAGGTCCTCTGGGTTCTAGAATCTTCCCCCCAACCCCATCCTCATCACACCCACCCTGCCTGCCTCAGCCCAGACTCTCGCTCCTTCCTGTCTCCCTGGCCTGACCTGGTTCCATCTTCATTCTGCCTGAGTCTCTCAATCTGGCCTCCAGATGGGAGCCTGGGCCTCCTTGCAGAGCCTGCTGCCCTGGCCTGTGAGGATGGAGCCCCCCAAAGCAGTCCCCCTCTCCTGGAGACAGGAACGTGGGCTGAGGAGGAAGCAAAAGCTGGCCAGGAACCAACTATGTGCCAGACACGTTCTCAGACACCCTCACTCTGGTTCAATATTCTTTTAACCTGGAAGAACACTAGTTTTGTGGAATGCTATTAGGGGCTCCTTAATAAAAGAGTTCCACAGCCAAACACCTCTGGGAAACACTGGCTTAGACAGATCCTTTACTGCGGGATTCCTCAGAGCCTTTAATATGTTCTCGTGCCTTGCAAATCGCCAAAGAGAACTTCCAAACGTATTTGACTGCAGAACTATTTCTTTATAGCATTTCAGGACTGGATTCCTCCTGAACCATCTCTGGGAAGAGCTGCTCCCCTGAATCCTCACCAGCCCTTCCTGGCACATAGTAGGTCTGTAGTCACCACTGGCTCCCTCCTTCTCTCCTGTCCTGAATCGGCTTCAGCAGCTGTGATGGGACCTGCTGTAGGGACGCCAGCTCTGGCTCCGAAATGGGGGACCGGGGGGAGAAAGCTGGGATCTGGGAGGTGGGTGAATGCAGGCGGGGGCATGGGAGCGCCGTCTCTCCACAGAATGCAGGCCGACCTCGCTCTCCTGCTGCCCCTCTGAAAAGCGCTTGTCCTGGTTCCAGCACCACACTGTGCAGACTTCCTGTGCGGCCACGGGCTGGCCACTGCTCCCACCTCCCCTTGTGCCTTAGTTCATTGGTCCAGCTCACAGGTTGTATGACATTTATCCTTCGCTTATTCATTTGATGGACATTTACTGAGGATCTATTTTATGTCAGGCAGCCTCTTTCCCAGCCCCTGTCCCCCAATACAGTCACTGTCTCTTCCCCTCTGTCTCCCACACTAGGGGGCAGATGGGATGGGGGCCTCCCACGAGCCTCCATTCCCCAGGAGCCCCTGCCTGGGCAAGGTACATAACAGCCACGCCCAGGAGCTCTGCCAGGGGCCCCTGGGACCCCACACCTCCACCTGGCGTTCAACTGGGCGGGGACTCCGTTCCCCAAATGCTGACTGTGTGCCTGGCCCCGAGCTGGGATGGGGCATGTGCCACATGGCTGACCCTTCCTGCCAAGCTGGCGGCGGGCCCTTACCTGTCCTGCGTCCCATGGGAGCCCACCTTCTCGTTCTTCATGCAGAAGTCAGGGGAGCTCTGCAGATAGACGAGCTCCGAGTCCTTCACAGGCCGGATGTCCAGGTCCTTGGGCACAAGGTGCTTGCGGGTGCCCATGGGTCGGTGCACCACCTTGGTGGCCGACAGGTAGCGGGTCTTGAGGTCGGCGGCCACATCCCGAAGCTCCTGCAGCCCCTTCCAGCAGGTGCGGATGGAGCAGGAGCCAGACACCCCGTGGCACTTACACTTCATTTCCAGAGAGGCACGCAGAGCCTGCGGACAGCGGAGGGCGTCGGGCTGGGCAGCCAGTGCCCCCTCCCTGCCCTGCCCCGGGGCCCTGCCCCACCCTTCTGCCTGCCAGTGCTCTCAGGGAGTCACCATCTGCTCTGGGCCTCAAGTGACAGGGCTTTTTGTTCTAAAGCTGGGGGGTGTTGTGGATCCTTAGCTCCTCCTCCAACCTGGGGGGCAGCTGGGAGGGGCAGGAAGAGAGTGGCTTTTGCAGGGCTAACGGACGCCATTTATACACCTAGTGTACCAAGTGCTCTCACACTTAAAATGGCTTCATCATCACAGAAGCCCTTCATGGGGGATATCATTCATTTCTCCATTTAAAAAACAGGAAATGAAGGCTCAGCGAGGCTGAGTCTCTTGCCCAAGGCTACACAGCTAGAAGATCTTGGGCTGGGATTTGAACCCAGGTCTGAGGGCAATTCCAAAAGCCATGGCTTTTCATTATTCTATGCTTTTTCTCTCTCACAAAATGCTTGCTGAAAAGAAGGTGGTGGGGAGAAGAAAAGGAAGGGAAGGAGGGAAGAAGAGGCAAGAGGTGGGTGCTTGCAGGGGGTGGCCCTGGCCTGGCTGGCCGTCCCCTCTGCTGCCCGGTGCCGCGTCACCACTCAGCACCTGTCTTCATGTGTGCTGAGCGGGTGTGTAACTGCTACCTTGCAGAGACGTTGAAAGGATTCAACGAGATGACATATGAAAGAGTTTTGTGAACTACAGAAGTTAAATCAATATTTGGTTTCGAAAAATCAGTCTAAGAATTATGGTGGAGAGGGGAGGCCTGGGCTTGGGGCCTGGGGAGACACTAGCCCTGGCTTTGGAAGTGACTCTGTGCCACCATCTTCCACGGGCCTCAGTTTATCCCTGCGTACCTGAGGGGCATGAGTTGGGACGCCTTCTGCAGGCCTTTCAGTTCTGCAGTCTAAGCGCCAACTCCTTGCACACAGGACTCAGATCCCTCTGCCCACCCCACCCCCCGCCTGCCCTGTGTACTGCACTGCAAGGGTTATGGGTCCCCTGGGCCTACCCCTGCATCAAAAAGATGGGGAAACTGAGGCACACAGAGGGCAAGGACTTGCCCAAAATCACACAGGGAGTTAGTGAGGAAGCTGGTCAAGGTCCCAGGGCTCCCTACCCCTCACAGTGCCAGGAAGTGGGGAATGAGGGAGTCCACTTGGGTCTAGAGTCTGGAACTGTCTCAGCAAAGCCTGTGGAGAGCACATAATGAAGTGAACCCGACTGCAGGGCACATTCAGCCTCCCAAGGGCACAAGGTACTTCTGAGTCATCCAGGAGAGGTAAACCACATTCAGCTCCTCAGCTCAGACGGCGGGAAGGGGCCCAGGCTTCCTGAGGC
This sequence comes from Phocoena phocoena, assembly GCF_963924675.1. NCBI lineage: Eukaryota > Metazoa > Chordata > Mammalia > Artiodactyla > Phocoenidae > Phocoena > Phocoena phocoena. Next base: position 56,429,015 of record NC_089226.1, on the reverse strand, counting down.
CACGGTGCCGGTGCTGAACGCGCTGTCATCTACCATCCCGGGTCCTTGCAGACGGCCCCAGGGAGGCCCGCTCCTTGGCATCAGGGCCCCTGGGAAAGGGCTGATGTGCCTCTGAGGCTGAGGACCCTGTTTGGACTGCACTGTGGGATGGGACGGCTGTACCCCTGGCAGCACGAGGCTCAGGCCTGGCCACGGGCAGGAGTGGGGCTGGGTTCTCGGGCAGGAGGCTGGGTGAAGGGCTCCCAATGGGTTTCCAAGGGTGTTGCGGGCGTGGGCCAGCAGGGTTGGGAGGCAGGAGTTCTGGGTCCCTAGCCAGGTTCTGCTACAGATCCACAGGGTGACTTGGCCTCAGTTTCCCCAACTGCCCAAAAATGGCCTGGACGTCCTAGAATCCTTACAAGAGGGAGACCAGAGAGAGAGGAAGTTGAGGACAAGGAAACCTCTAGACCTGGAGTCCCATAGACCTGGGCTCCATTGCACTGTGTGTCCTTGGCCAAGCCACCTAAGCTCCTTCTGCCCCACGTGGAGCTTCTGTGTAATTGGGCCTAACGGGGCTGCAGGGAAGAGGTCATGAGATGCCACCCACACCGGACACTCTGCCCCTCCAGGACCAGTTCCCCATCTGTAAGGAGGGGTAACAGTACCCCTTCACAGTGTGGTTTTGTGGACTACGGGAGAGAAAACTAGTCAAGGACCCACCACAGTGTCTGGCACACCGATTGGTACAAAGTTGTTTCTTTTTTTTAATTTTCAAAAATTAAAAAGGTCCATTCATTCATTTATGCATTCACCCCAACCTCCTGTGGAATGAGGTGAGGAATTAATGCAACACTGATAATAACCGACATGGAGGGGAAACCGTCTTTAGGAGGTTGGGGTGGGTTTTGGAGCTGGGAGAGAGTCCCCATTAGATCCAAGGAGACGACCCTTTAGCAAGGGTCTGCTGCTCCGCAGCCCTCTCCATGCTTCCTTCCACACCGGCCTTAGCCCAGAGCCCCAGAGGAAGAGCCTGAGGAACGTGACCAGTGGGGACCAGAGAGCACCAACCCACCCCATTTTATAGATGGGAACAACTGAGGCCAGGGAGGAAGTGACTCGCCCAATGTCACACAGTGAGTTTAGAGCTCCTGACTCCCAGCTCAGTGCTCCTTCTGCTCCACCGACGTTCTCCAGCCCAAATCCTGGTGGACCCCCTGGAGGAGGAGGAGCCAGGCAAGCCCCAAGCAGCTGGAGAGGGAAGAGCCAGGGGAGGCCAGGAGCACATCAGTGTGGGTGGATCAGGGCCCGTCCCCCCGCCACCCCTCCACTGGGGCACACTGGGCGGCCCTTTTCCAGCCAATTGGCACAAGCACAACCATCTGGGGGGGGTGGTTACCTGTCTCCCCACTTCACTGTTGTGTAGACGCGTCAGTTTATTGGCTTGGGATCCTGTTTTTTTCACCTTCATAGGAGCATCGGAAAACTTGGCCCCCATGAGGAGCCCGTAGCTGAGGTTGTCCGCACATCCTCCCCAGCGGTTCCCGGGCCCGGGTGGCTCACCTGGGACGGGGCCGCAGGAGCAGCCGGGCAGGTCGCCGGAGGTGCAGGCCCGGGCGATGGCGTGGCTGATGGCGGCCGCCGACAGCGCATACACGAAGGCTGACTCCCGGGTCCCTGTGGGGAGGTGTGGGGTCAGCCGGGGCGGGCGACCCGGGGATAGGACCCTGCCCAGACCTGAGGCCAAGGGGCCAATCTTCAGGCCCAAGTGCTAGGTGCCCCACTTGCTGGAACCACAGCAGACCTCACCCAGCGTCAGGACCGAGACCTGGTGAGGCCCAGCTCCTCGAGGCCCTGGCCTGAGATCCCAAGAGAGGCAGCCTGGTGCCCGCCTGCCTCTGCGGGGTCTGGTGGGGACAGGGGCAGCAAGCAGGTGGAGGATGGCACGACGACCATTCATCTGTCACGCCCCCATCCTCCCCCAAACGCACTAGCTGACCTGCACACTCTCTCACAAAGCATGCAAAGCCAGCCCCCCAGGGCACACCCTCACTCACACACTCACCATGCTGCACTTTCCTCCCTGCTTGCCCTGCACCCAGTGTTAGGGGCTGCTTTCGGGAACAGAAGGCCCAGTGCCTGAGCTCCTCAAAGACCAGTGAGCAAAGAGCCTGCTGTGGGGTGAAATGTGTCCCCTGAAAAGATATGGTCAAGTCCTGACCCCTGGTCCCTGTGAATGTGACCTTATTTAGGAATAGGCTCTCTGCAGGTGTAACTGACCTCAGATGAGGTCATTAGATGGAGCAGAGTGCGCCCTAATGCAATGACTGGTGTCCTTATAGGAAGACGGAATTTGGGATACAGAGACAAAGAGGGCGGAGGCCATGTGACAGAGGCAGAGACCGAAGTGATGCAGCTACAAGCCAAGGAGCACCGGAGCACCGAAGACTGCGGCAGTCCCCAGAAGCTAAGAAGAGGCAGGGATGAATCCTCCCCCAGTGTCTTCAGAGGGACCCCTGCTGACACCTTGACTCTGACCTCAGACTTCCAGCCTCCAGCACGGTGAGTCAGTTCTTCTGTTGTCAGAAGCCCCCCAGTGCGTGGGGCTTTGTTACAGCAGCCCTAGCAAACTAAGATGGAGCCCAACGTGCCTTGGCAGTGGGGTGTCCTGGCCTTGCGTCCAAGCAAGTTACCCCCCTTCTCAAGCCTCAGTATCCTTAACTGTAGAGTGGGAATGATAATACCTACCTCACAGGCGTGCTCTGGAGCCCAGATAATTCAGGAAGGAAGGAGGCTTTGTAAAGAGCTGCACAAACGTTAGCTGTCACCGTGTGGGGGAAAGATGAGATGCACTGGGGCACTCCTACCCTTCAAAAGCCTCTCTATGATACATAGGACCCCAAAATCCACCCCCAGAAGTCACCTCCTCTGGGAAGTCTTCTCCACAGATGTTCTTTAGTCCCTACATCACTTTGTGCCTTTCCCAGCACCTTCAGTCGGGATGGTCTAGAATTAACTGCTCCACACCTGTCTGCCCCGAGGGCAGGCTCAGTCGCATTCTCATTACAGACCCCCCACCCCCAAGGCCTTCCTGCATCATTCATTCCTTTGTTCGGGCGTGAGGGGTACATGTGCATTTGTACTGTCATTCAGGCTCCCCGCACTGGTACATTCACTCACTGTATGTTCATTCATTCAACAATTCACGCCCCAGTACCCATGTCCACCACCCGTCCGTGTATCCATCCATCATCCAGCTATTCACTCATCCCCCCATCACACTTCCAGCCATCCATCCATGAATTCACCCACCTATCTAAACACACATAGATTTATGCCTGAATTCATCCACCCCACCCCACCCGCATGCATTCCGCAGGCCCTAGCAGCCTCCGCTGGCCCCCTACCTCTCTCCAGGTCAAGCAGGTAGTTGGGGGCGAGCTCGATGGAGGAGCAGTTCCAGCGCATGTCCGCGAAGGCCCGGCGGCAGGCCTTCATGACCTCGCGGGCGGCGTGCACGATGGTGTGCATGAGCTCCAGGTTGCTGCGGCACAGCTGCACCTGCGCGGACACCAGGCCCTCCAGCTGCTTGCAGTGCTGCGTCTGGTTCAGTGCCAGGGCCGCCGGGGTCTTGGAGAGCGCCCTGCACACAGGTCAAAAGGCAGCAACCAATGGAAGGGAAGTCAGGGCTGTGAGGGGCCGTGCTGCTTCCACCCGCTGTACCGGCCCCAGCCTCTCCTCCACAGTCTTGGAGCCTTTGCTGGAAGGAGCTGGGAAACCAGGAGGCCAAGCACTGTCCCCAGCAGAGTAACGGCTCCCCCCTCCCGTCCCCGTGTGACCTTGGGCACATCACTGTCCTTTTTTGGGCCTTATGCCCTCATGCATAACATAGGATCATGGCCCCCATCCTACCTAAGCTTTATTATAATTATACTAACAATAAACAGTTTCATAGCTCACAAAGCACTCATATCCACTGCCTTATTTAGTGCCACACAGCTGTGAACGATTACTCTTTATTCAACATTCATTCAATCCTGAACATGCTAGACGCTCTGCTAAGCGCTGGATTATTATAATCATCATCACCTTAGTAATACATACTATTAATTGACCATTTACTAGATGCACAGTGTGAGTTAGGAGCTTCCCACTATGGCTTCGTTTAATTATTAAATCCATCTATTAGGCTGTAAAATCCCACATACGTGCAAGAGATTCATTTAAAGATTAAAGAGCCACTCAATTTGCTGATAAATTAGACTTAGCCATTAACTTGCTATATGACTTTAGATAAATCACTGTCCCTCTCTGGGTCTCAGTGTCTATACCTCTAAACTGTATTTCCCAGAATGGGTTCCAGGGAGACACTCTGAAAAAAGGGATCCATGGTCAATCAAGCACAGCTGGGGAATGTGATATACTACATCCCCCCTTGAAGAGTTAGTAATGCACATTTACATTTTAAAGGCCCTGAGAAGTCCTGCAGCAAAGCAACAGGCTTGGTTTTGTTTAACTTCCAAGTCTGCTGAGCACAAAACCCTATATTTGAGGAGTGCTGACCTCCTCCATGCTTTGGGAAGTGCTGGCCTAGGGGGTCCCTGTGACTTCTAGTGATGTTATAGGACCTAAGAGCTTCCAGATCCTGGTTCTGGGCACTGGGATTCCAAGACTCTAGGACCAGGGGTCGATCCTGCATTCAGCTTCCTCCCAGGCCTTCTCTGAGGAGCAGACTGCATCAGGTAGCCCCTCCTCTTAAGTGGAGGCTAGAGGGACCCCACAGCCTTCCACATCGACCCACCCCCTACCCTAGGGCCAGCTGGTCCTCGGAAACCCAGCAGAGACCCTGGAGGGACAGGCGGCAAGAAGGGGCCAATCTTCAGGCCCAAGTGCTAGGTGCCCCACTTGCTGGGACCACAGCAGACCTCACCCAGCGTCAGGACCGAGACCTGGTGAGGCCCAGCTCCTCGAGGCCCTGGCCTGAGATCCCAAGAGAGGCAGCCCGGTGCCAAAGAACAGCACGGGCCTGGGCAGACTCCTGGCTCTGTCACCCGCACTCCCCTTGTGACCTTGAGCAATTCAAGTAGCCTCTCCTCCCCCATCAATCTCCCAGCATTGTCTGAGGGATTAACTCAGTGTGAGTCACATGCTCTGCCCAGGGCTGACACATCATGGTCAGGGCTCTGTGATGGAAGCTACTAGATTACTGCGTCGGTGGCCTTTTCCTACCTTAGCTTCCTGCACCCACTCAGTCAAGGCCAAGGGCTGCCATCTGACCTCAAGGCCCCTCAAAACCTGGCCCTAAGGCCCTCTCTGGCCCCCCGTCCTTGTCCCCCATGTGTCTTAATACCTGTCACACCAGACTCCTGGCTTCTCTGACAGGGACGGCCCTACTACTACGCGTATGCCCAGGCTTTTCCTGGTGCCAGGAATGCCTTTCCCCTTCCTCCTGTACCTAAATGAATAAATGAACTTGATCTACTTGTGGAAGAAATATTTACTAAGCACCAACTCTTCCCAGACATAGATCCTTTCCTCAAGGAGCCCCTCGTCTAATGGCTGCACAGACCTATCCCCAGATATAAGGCAATGACCCAGATGTTCCAGTTCATGGGCTGGCCCAGGGAAGAGCTCAGGCTTTGGGCACCAGCTGTGTGAGCTGGGTAAGTTACCCAACCTCTCTGGGCCTCATCTGCTGTAAGAAAATGATAAATTCTACTTCAAAAGGTGATGGCAAGACTTCAATATGATAATGGATGTAAAGCACTCGGGGCATTCATAAATGGGATCCCTTGCTTGTTGCCGCGTGAATCTTGGACCAGAGGGAGTCAGAAGACCTGGGTTGTGGCTCAAGCTCTGGCCTCTATGTGCTGGGCAATCCTGGGTAAACTGCTGTCCCTCTCTGAGCATCAACTAAAAACTGGGGACTCCTGGAGGTCTTGTAGGGGCTGAATGAGTTCGTATGTGCTACACCGAGTACTAATAGGTGAGTCTGCTTCCTGCTGCCTCTCTCTGCCATGCCCCACTCATCCTACACCTCCAAAATACAGAAATCATCCCCGAGGCCCGGGAAGCTGACCCAGGGCAAGTGGGCACGGCCTGGTGTCTGTGGTTGGAGTGGCACAACCCAGCCTGTCTGAGATTGACTGTGGGTATCTTGGGCCATCTTCCCTCACTGCGACCCCTGGCCCATCCCTACCCCACCAAGGCACGAGGCAAGAAACCTTTGGTGTATCTGGATGCGGACCTCAGGCATGGTTGCCTGACTCTGCCTATGACTGGGGAACCTGCTGCCTGAATTCCGGCAACACATACTGGATGAGGGGTGAGCACACAGGGACAGATACCATCCCCTCAGCCTGTTTCTTGGTTGTTACAGCCCCTCTGCCACTACCTAGCAAACACTGTCCACGCGCGTGGACCCGCTGTCCCAGGTGGGCACAGCACTCCCCAGTTTACAGAGCCTCTCATTTCATCCCATTCTTACAATGCCCGAGGGGCCTGGGAGATGATCACCCCCTTTGTACAGAGGAGGACGCTGAGGCGCTCCAGTGCCCAGGTGCTTGGCCTCCTCTGGACACCATCCTCCCTCAAACCTGGCCTCACCTTCCCAGGTCCCCTCTCTACTGGGCTTGGGGCCGTCCACGCTCAGCCTGTCCTGAGCCTGCTCTGCCCATCACCCTTGCCCAGCTTCCATCCTTCCCCTCTGAGCCACTTTTGTGTTTCACAACAGGAAGGATTACAGGAGATACACGAGAAAACACCCAGCACGGTACCCGGCACACAGCAGGCACTCATGCAGGGCGGCTGCCTCCCAGGTCCTTCCCCTGGGCTCCTGCTCAGAAAGTGGATAACGTAAGCTGAGACTTTCCCTGGGGAGCTCAGGTTGCGGCTCCCAAGCAGGGGTCCTCTGGGATCCTGGGGTCTGGGGACCCTGGGCCACTCTGGGTCAGTCTGTCCATCTCTTAAGTCATCAGGCATCCACCTCCCCAGCTGGTGGTGAGAGAGGTTCGATGAGGGAAACCCGGTGAGGATGTTCCCAGATGAGGCACAGACTGCCCAGGTGGGCAGAGGACAAACGGGAAGGTCCTGGGTGGGCGCGGGGCTGCGGAGAGAGCGGCTGGGACAGAGCGGCCAGCTGCGGCGTGCTGGGGGAGGCCTGCTCGCGGGAGCGTGCGGACTGGGAGATCAGGAGGCGGGAGGCAGCGGATTCCACTCCCGAGGAGGGCGATGCGGTCATCTGGTAATTAGTGGTAATGACCGTTTCTAACTAAGGCCCCCTTGGGGAGGTAATCAAGGATAGGTTGGGAGGTGGGGGAGTTACCCGTCTGGACATCTCCTCCGGTTTGCCTCACTGCAGCACACCCCTAATTGAAAACATTTTGGTTTATCTGGGGGTGGGTGCATGGGGGAGAGGGTGGAAGAGAGGACAGGAGGAAACAGAGAGTTCACAGGCGAGGCCTATGCCCAGGGTGCCGCTGGGGTGGCCGAGGTCTCTCTCATTCAGGAGTTGGGGTTCTCCTGGGAATGGCGGGGGCGGGGGAGGTGCAGAGACCTGGGTTTCAGCTCCAGCTCAGCACATGTAACGTTCCACCTTGGGCAAGTCACTGCCCCTCGCTGGGCCTCAGCGTCCCCACCCCATTGTGGAAGTGGGGACACTGAGGCCCAGAGAAGGGCAGGGCTTGCCCTGACCTGTACACAGCCAGCCAATCAGAGGCAGAGCCAAGCTAGAACCCAGGACTCCTTATCACAGGCTAGGGCTCTTTCGCTCCCATTGTAGAGATGAGGAAACTGAGGCTAACATGATTGATTTGCCTGAAGCCTGGCTCATGGCTAGTGAACTGGCAGAGCTCAGGCTGGGACCCAGGCCTCCCAACTCAGGTCTGGTGCTCCTCCTGGCCTCTCTGCGGCAGCTGTGTCCCTTCTGAGTCTCTTAGGACTCTTCCACAAGAGGCCCAGCCCCGGAGTAAGCAGCAGGCTTGGGGCTGACCGGGGTGGGTGGAGTGGCCTTTATGGGTCCTCCCACCCACCCTAGGCCTTCCCCTCACTGGGCAACCCCAGTGGTTCACAGAAGGCTGGAACCATCCTCCCTGCCCACACTTCTGGTCTGAGTCTCCCAGCACCTGGCTTGGGTGGGAGGTGAGGTAGGGAGGGGTCCCCCAGGTTATTTCTGATCAGGTGCTTCCACCCCTTCTCCCTTACCCCCTATCCCACAGACAGCCCAAGCTGAGTCCCAGGTCCCCAGTGAGTGGGCAATCTGGGTCACTCAGCCACGTTTACTTTCATTTCCCACGTCAAATGTCCCTTTCCTCTTCAGCTCACTTTCCAAAGCCCAGGGCAGCAGGGTCCTCTGGGACATCCCCAGGACAGCTGAGTCTCCTGGATGAGTCCCCAGCTTCCCATCCCCACCGTACCCTTCCCTGTGCCCAACTGTCCTGTGGCTCCCTGTGACCAAGAGGCCCCAGAGCCACCAACTTAACTCTAAGTCCTGCCTCTGCTGCCTATTAGCTGTGACACCCAGTTCGTTAAAGACCCACTGAGCCTCCACTTCCTCTTCTGATTAATGAGGGTGATGGCAGAACCCACCTCACATGGTGGTTGGGAGACTTAAATGAAACAACATACATCAAGCGCTTAGAACAGTGCCTGACATGTACCAAGGCCACATATATATACAGACACACAGAGTTGTTATTCTAAAACTCCACTCCTTCTCCTGCTTCCCCCTCTATCTTCAGCTCCAGCAAGAGTTTAACCACTATCAAAGAGGTTTGGCTTCATGGAGCCTGTCTCCCTGGCTTCTCATCCCACATCCACCATTAATTAACTAGCTGTGTGACCCTGGGCCAGTTACTTAACCTCTCTGTACCTTAGTTTCCTCATTGGTAAAATGGTAGCGATAAGAATGTCACCTACTTCATAGGAGTGTTATCAAAGTTAAATGTCTAAAGCTCTGGGGATTTACTAGTAAGCTCCTGTAATTCCTGGCTTCTCTGTTTCCCCACACGCATCGTCCTACCCCTGCTGTTCCTTCTGCCTAGGATGCCTGCTTTGCATTCCACCCATGGCCATCGAAATCCTATCTATCCTTTGAAGCCAGACTCAGTCACCTCCCTTATGTGGGGCTAACCACACCTCCTCTGGGCTCCCATGCTCCCTCTCCTAGGACACAGACCAAAGTCCACTTGGTACGTTTTATATGTCTGTCTCCCCCAACAGGCTGGGAGCTCTTTTAAGGCAGACACTGAGTTGTACTCATTTTTTGTGGCAGCCTGGGCTATGCAGTGGGGACAGCACGGGTGTTGGGCTGAACTAGCCATCTATTTTAGACCCTACCCAGCCACGTGCCAGCTTGGGGGCCTGTAAATTTCTCAGAGCCTCTGCGTTCCCATCGTGGTGTGGGAATTATTATAGCAGTGTCCCCCAGAACGCTCTAGGGGTGAGCCCAGTTCTTGGCCTCTGATCCTCCTTGGGCCAGCCCTTTAACAAAGCCCTTCCCTCTCTGGACCTCAGTTTCCTTATCTGTAAAAGGTTGGTGGTGAGTGAGGAGGGCTTGGGCTCCCTGATCAGAGGTTCTCACCAGCCGCGACAGTGCCAGGTACCAGCAGTAGAAGGAGAGCGGCTGATTTCTCATAAAATTAGTCAAGATTGACTGAGAAGAGCTGGTGCCCCCAGGCTGGGAAGCTGCTGAGCTCAGGCCTCTCCTTACAAACAAGAAATGCAAGAAGATGGGGCTCCCCTCTCAAGAGAATTAATGGATAACTAAGCCCCAGAAGGGGTAGGGCTGGTGACCTCGAGACTGTTTGTCGGTGGCCCAGCCACTATTGCCCCGTCTTCCAGCTAATCCATGAACCGTCCTCGAAGCCCTTCCCCAGCCCATAGTCTGTCCCACGCCTGTCTTATCTGCATGGCTCCCCGCCCCCGACCTGGAACTCTAGGCTGTGTCTTGTCCTGGACTTTTCCACAGCTCAGGGAGTTCCTCCACCCAAAGTGCCCTTCTCTCACTGCCCCCACTCACCAAACTCCCAGAGACTCCTCAGGCCCATCCTAGGAGCACCACCCACGAAAAATCTACCTAGGGTCCCAAGGATGTGCCCCCCACCAGGTGATCTCCTCTCCTCTGGGCTCCCACAACACCGCCCTGGGCTCTCCTGGGGCACTTGGAGTTATTTACAGCCTGGGCTTATCTCTTCCAGACCAGAGGGCAGCTCCTCCAGGAAGGGGCTGGCTTTTACTCCTTTCTCCCTGCCCTCCCTGCCCACAGCCCAGCACAGAGCAGGCACTCTCTTCTGCTGGATGGAAAGGAGTCTCTCTCCCACTTACCCCTCCATTAATAATTTCTATCTAAAGGACTACCCTTCAGCATCCGACAGTTTATGGGGTTCTTTCATGAGCCGCTTCTCATCTTACCCTCCTTTGACAGAGGAGGACGCTGAGGCTCCTAAGAGGCTGAGTGACACTTCCCCAAGGTCACCCAGGTGGAGGGGTCTGGACTGTTTGAGAACCTCCAGCTAGGGTCAGGAGACTGTCAAGGAACATAATATTGAGCAGGCCTTGTGTGTAGGGCGCAGACCCTCTAGATTGGGCCCCTTGATCATGTTCTTTTTCCATCTGTCCCTGTGGAGGTCTTGTGCAACCCCCGGCCGCACGGAACAGGGCAATTCCGTAGTCCTCCACGCCCTGTCTTGCTCCTCCCGCAGGTAAGGACAATATTTAACAGAGGAGGAAAAGGAGGCTTAAAAAGGGTGACTTGCCCACGACCGCCAGGCAACTTCTGCTCCCGGGTCTTGGGCACGCTGGCCCGATCCAGGGGGCCCCTTAAGGCTCTCCGCCTCCCCCAGCCACGGGTCCCGGGGCCCATGTGCGTGGACGCGGGTCCCTACTTACAGCCACTTGATGCCATAGCACACATTGGTCTGGAGCGCCAGGGCGAAGAGCAGCGCCTGGCAGACCTGCGGCCGCGCCCTCATCCTCGCGCGGCTGGCGCGCCGGGAGGTCGCACCCTGGGGAAGCCGCGCCGAAGTCCCGCCGCGCGCCCGGCCGCCGTCGCTCCTCCTGCGCGCACGCCGCCTGCAGTCGGGGAGAGCGGAGACAGCGGGTTAAGGCTGCGCGCGGGGCGGGGGCCACGCCGGGGGTGGGGGGCGTTTTATTCAAATTACAAAGGAGGGGTCGGGGCCCGGGGAGGCCGGGCGCGCGGCCGGCGTAGCCTCCCGCCCCGCACAGCCCGGGACGCGGCCGGCGTCTGGCTCGAATTAAATGCCTCCGGAGCGCGGCCGAGGGATTGTCCACCTAGTGCGGCCCCGGCGGGAAGCGAAGAGGGCGACAGGACCAGAAACTCCGGAGAAACCAGGCAGAGACACAGCGAGAGGGAGAGAGACCCTCAGAGAGCGAGGCTGAAAGACATTTGGCAGAGGGAGAAGCCCGGATAGGCACACAGTTCTCGAGAGGGACGGAAAGAAGACGAAGGGGGTCGAGGGCGGAGACCGCGGGTGGGCAAGGGGAGGAGCAGATTCGGGGCCCAGGATCTGGGTACTCATCTCCGCAATATTAATTGTTAGTTATTATGGGCCTGGCCATTCTCCTTCCCTGCTGGGCCTCGGTTTACCCCCTCTGTAAACTGGGGACACAATTGTGATTCAAATTGTGATTAGGACATAATTCACCTTTTAAAAAGAACATTCACCTGACGCGATCGCATTTTTTCCTCCCAGCAACCCTGGGAGATAGATACTATCACTGCCCCCATCTCACAGATGAGAAAACGGAGGCGCGGAGATGTGAAATAGGGTTGTTCAGCCAGCGAGCGGCAGGTCCATGCCCCGTGTTTTACTCGCATGTCTACCCGGTGTCCGGTGAGATCATGGACCGTGAGAAGACAGGGAAATGGGGGCTGGCTCTGGGCATCAGTTTCTCAGCCTGTGAAGGGGAGGATGAGAAATGGGATGGCAAAGGTCTTTGTACAGTGAAGGCTGTTCAGGGTCCTGAGCCTCTGAGTCCCTCTAGCGGTGCCCTTCTGGAGGGTCGGATGGTGCCCAGGCCGGAGCCAAGGCTGGGCAGCCTGGCCTTAGCTAAGCTGGGAAGCTCACGGGGCCGGCGCGATGCCGCCTCCGGCCGCCAGGCGGCGTCCTGGGGCCGCGGAGTAGCCCTTACCCCGCCCGCAGGCCGCAGAGTCGCTTTCTCCGGCTTTTTTCTTTTTCTCCTTTTTTTCCCTCTCTTCATTTCACATCCTTAACTCCCTTCCCAGCTTCTTCCAAATTTACCAACAACTGGCGTTCTCCCGGAGGCAAACACAGCCTCAGCCCCTCTACCCTGGGGAGGAGCAGACAAAGGGATTCCTTTCTAAAGGGTTTGTGGAGTTGGAAAAAGGAGGCGCCTTAGTGGGGGCGCTTGAGCGAGAAGCGGGGGGGGGGGGTTTCCCATCTGGCTGTGTGACCTTGGGCAAGCCTTCCAGCACCCTAGCCTCACTTTTCCCTTTTATGAAAACAAGGGACTGGACTTCACGCATTTCCTGAGGTCTTTCCAGCCTCCAGTAGCCTGCGGTTCTTCTGAGCTACCCTCTGCCTAAGTTTCCACTATTACGTCTACCTGCGTAGTGTGTGCATGTACGAGTGCGCCTTAAGCAAGCGCGCGGGCGCACACACACACACACACACACACACACACACACACATTTTAAATCCCAGTTTCCTGGAGCCTTCGGCATGACCCAGAGCAAGGCAGGGAGAAAACTCTGAATTACATTTTCTTTCTCCTCCGCAGAGTCCCCCAGCTGGGCGCCTAACACCGTGGCGCTCGCTACAAACTTTGCTGAATTATGGCACGGGGGCGGGGAGGCGGGGGTTTGTGTTTCAGCTGGGGTCGCAGTCTAACTGTGCCCCCTCTTCCCACCCAGCCTGTATCCAAACCTTTTGTCTTACTGGCCCTGAAAGTTTACCATACTCCTGAGAACGAGAAAAATATCGGCTGGATATGGCGGGGGGTGGGGAGGAGGGGAGAGGATCAAAAACTCCAGCCACTGTCTCTCCTCGCCCCCACCCCCTCCCAAAGTGTGGGCTCCCCCCTAAGGCGCCCAGCATTCCAGGGTAGGGAGGAGAAAAGGCTGCACTCGGAGAGACGAGAGCCCGGACTCACAGCAGGGGATCCGTGTCCAGCCCAACTCGCCCAGAGAGAGGAGGGGCCGCCCGGGTCACGGCGCACGGGGACCCAGGCGTCCAAGCTACTCCCGGCTCTTTCGGAGCGGCCCCGGTAGTCCCGGGCTTCTCCCTTCGCTGTCCCAGCACGTCGCTGGGGGGGGGGGGGGGGGGGGGGGAGGGGCGGCTCCTGGCCTGGGCCTCTGGGTTCTGACAGGTTATTCTTGTCCGGTGTCAGAGTGTCTAGGACAGCCGCGCGGGCCGCTGGGTCACCCTCAGCCTGCGCCTCGCGGGTCAGGGAGCCCTCGCCTCCCTGAGCCCCCGGCCCGCCAGGGGGCGCTAAACCGGGGTTCCAGGTGGGATACGCAGCAGCCTCCCGCGCCCTGGGACCTTGGGCAAGTCCTCTCCTCTTCCTGGACCCCCGTGTCCCCCCTCTGGGGATGGTATGAGGTGTAAAGTAAGTGTCCTCTCAATTCTGGTCTCTCTATAAGACATCAACTTGCCGTGGTCAGCCCCGAACTGCCCGACCCCTTGCTTCGGGCCCGGCTCGGAACCTCCCTTGGGGTCAGGCGCGTAGTGGGCCCGCGTCAAAGCACAGTGTCTTTGGAGAGATAAAGGGTCCCTTCCTCCTCCCGCTGGGGATAAAGTTCAAGCTACCTCTCTTGCAGCGGGCGAGAGAGGAAACCTCTGGTGCACACTCTGGGCACCGCAAGCGCAGTAGCCACGGCCCGGCTCTAACAGGTGGTTGTAAACCTTGGGCTCTGGAAGGCCCTGGAAACCCCGCTGCCAGGGCGGCTGCCCCTCTGAGGCAAAGCCGGCGTAGACACGCCGAGCTTCCCCTTCCCGGATGAGCCTGCGCTGGGCCGGGAGCCGGCACCGCGCGACGGCGCTGAGTGTCCCCGCCGCGCGCCGGCGCTGAAGCCTCCGGGTGCGCAGCTCGCAGAGCCGACCCGGAGAACCGGTGACGCCGATTCTGCTTCAAGATTACCTGCGACGCCAAGCGAGGCGGGGCCGCAACCCGGTTTTGACCCTGGCCGCGAGTCTTTTGAGATATGTCTGTTGGGCTGCGGACGATGCGCCGGTGGCCCGCGAGACGGGTTATTTTGGAAGTGGGAAGGGTGGGGTGGGGTAACTCGGGGCACCTCCCGCTACCCCCTCTGGGCCCGACCCCGAGCCCCTATGGACCGTGAGGGTCATGGAGGCACCTCAGCTCCGAGAGTTGGGAGGTGTGGGGCTCGTGCGCGAGCTCAGCCAGATGTTCGGGGCTGCTCCAGATTTGCCTCGGGGCCGGACAGGACTTTCCTCCTCCCCACCCCCTAGCCTGGAGCTCAGGTCTGTAAACAAACTCTCGGTTCTCCCCCTTATCCCGCCGCTTCTGGGAGCAGGTCTCAAAGCGAGGCCTCCGCCCCGGTCCCCCAATTTAGTAGGAGCTGCCGTAGTTCTCTGCCTTTTGCCTCCCTCTCCTGCCCCGCCACACACACCCTCTGCCAAAGGATCCAAGTCCCCCACCCCCGGGATGGCTCGGGCATGACCTCATCCGCGGGCTGACTGGGAGGGAGAGGGTCGAATCGGGGGGAACAGGGCCGGGAAGGCTCGAGGCGGGCCGCGGGAACTTCACAGCCCACCTCCACCGCTCATCCGCTTAACGCCCGCGCCCCCAGCCCCCGGCGGCTGCGCTCGGTGAGGGGAATGCCTGGGAGAGCCGCGGAGGAGAGGTATGGAGAAGGTCTTGCTTTGCTTACCGGGAGCGGTTGCTCAACGGGGTCACGCCTTCCCCCTCGGACTCCCGAGCCCCGCGCCCTGGCAGGTCCCCGCTGAGAGCCCGCCCGCTGCCCGCGGCCACTGCTCACCTCCTGGGGCGCTCGCCTGGCCAGGAGGGCTGGGGAGCGGCGAGCGCAGACCCCAGCGGACCCGGGAGCTCTCCGGGCTGGGCAGGCGGCGAGGGCGTCCTCTTCGCGAGCTGCCAGAGAAGCACGCCCGGGATCCCGGCGGGCAGAGGCCTGCTGGGGTCCCGCGGGGACTGGGGCGCACACTCAGGCTGCTCTGGAGGGCGCTCGGCTCCCGGGGCCTGCGCTCGCCCGCTCGCCGGAGCTCTCCGCCTCACCCGGCACGGTCTCTGGTGCTGGCCGCCCGAACTGCTTTATAAGGCACGGGCAGCTGCTTTGATCCGCCCACGTCAGCGCGCCGAAACCCCACCGGGTGGCTCCGGCCTCGCGCGGGGGCCGGGGGCGGGGTCCCCGCGGATGCTACGCACCCGCGGCGCCAGCGGCACGAGAGGACGTCGCACCCTGTTGAGTTACAAAGAGGAGACTTACTAACTATAACTATAGCTGGTGTGTACAGAGCGTGCGGGCTGTGAGCCTACTGCGCGCCTGGGGCGCTCGGGGGCCCAGGTGGGGAAGGTTTCTAAACCTCGCAGCAAGCCCCGCGAGGATCCTCAACCCCGTCTGGTTTGACAGAGGAGGAAGCCACAGCTCAGAGGGAAGTCGGCCTTAGGTCTCATTCTGGAGCCCGGGCATCACTGGGTGTTGGTCTTGCCGCTCGGTTACTATAAGCGTTGTGCGTCCGGAGAGCTGCCTTGGCGTCCCAGTCCGACCTTCGCCGGGTCACCTCTCCAGACCTCTGGTTCCAATTCTGGGAACTCTCAGCAAAGAAAGGAGGTGCGAGGGCTCTGCGCTGTGAGGCGGCTATAAACTTTAGGCACCAAGGAGGCAGGTGTCCCATCTATGGGATGACCGTTGGGGAGTCTTCTGGGCACCTTGTCCGGGTCCCTAGGGGACCACCAGCTGAGGACCGGGTTTCAGAAGCTAAAGCACACTAAGGCGCTTCTTGTGCGGTGTAGACCTAGCCTGGGGCTGGGGCTGGGGCTGTGTTTCTGGGGCAACTTCTCTGGGACCAGTTGAGTGCCCACACCTCCCACGCCCACCTTGGCCCTTCCTGGCTGACAATACTCCCCTCCCGTTTCTAACTGTTGGGTCAGGTGCTGTGGTTTCCTTGACTTCTGTCTTCCCCACACCCCAACCCAGGGGCCTCAATCCCAAGAATGATCTAGTTCATTAGCAGAAGGGAAAACGGATTTAATGAAAAGAGGCTTCTTTCAGGTCCCCCCAAGACACCCTAACTCTATTCCCTGTTCTTTGTAGCTGCCTGTGAAGTGGCACCCACAGGCTGTCCTAACCTGGCTACAGATGCCTTCACGTACATCACACACATCTGAGCCCACAGAACCCACCACAGGCTCTCAGCCATGCAAGTGGCAAGCAGCCAGTTCCCCTTGCACACAGGGCTGGGACTTATCACTCCACAGATGGGCACAAACACATTCAGTAGGTACTTGGACATACTACTTGCCCACATGCACATACAAGTTAAACAGCCATACACATCTAGATGAGGCTGAACAGGCAGACTTTCCCCAGCCGGTTCATGCACAAACACACCTGTTTCCATGCACACAGTGAGGACACACACAGCTTCCAAGCAACACCAGTGCACATATACTCCTGCTTATAGTCGCAGAAATGTCTTTGTGAACACATGCTGGGACACTCTCATCTCTTCTTCCAGAGCATTGGAGTCAATCCCATTATAAATGCCATGGGAAGGTAGTGGGGCTTTGGGTGGGGTGTGGGATACACTGCTGCTCCACCTAAGAGGCTACCGACAGGGGTCAAAAGAGTGTCTTTAGCTCTCCCATTCCAAGGCACTCTGGCCACCACAGTCAGAGCCGTTCCAGGTGAGTTCTGTCCAGTTGGGATGCATTGTCCTCTGGGTCTAGCCCTTTGCTCATTTCAGAGCTAAATCGGTTGCTTCCAAATATTTGCATAAGCAGTCTTTCAGTCAGAAATCTCCTGGTTCCCAGCTAGATTAGGTACGGAAAGCAATTTGGGGTCACGTAGACTTGGGTTCCACTGTGGATTGTGCCCAATTCTATTTTTACCTGTGTGATCTTGAGCAAGTTGCTTAAACTCCCTGAACCTTAGTTTCCTCATCTATAAAATGGGAAGACTACAGTCCCATCAAATCCTCTATATTCTCCAAGATGGGGATTAGTACCCCATTTCATAGATGTAGAAGTTGAGGCTCAAAACGGAGGTGCTGGCAAGGGTTGGAGCTAATATTTGAACGCAGATCTCTAGGGCTCAGAGTGCACTATAGCTGGTGGCCCCCATTGAAACAGAAGGCAGGAGGATGGTGACTTTGCATTTTCTGGAAAGGAGTTGAGGGAGGCCGGGAGAAGATCCCAGGTCTCCTGAAGCCCAGCCCTGAGCCCTCTGGGACCCTCCCAGCCACTCAGCTCTGTCCTGTGACTCAAGATCCAGGCATCAGCTAGGACTGGGACCCCTGCCCTGGATGGGGAGGTGGGGGAGAGGGGTGAGCCTGAGGAAGTGGTGGCAAAACCTTGAATTGAGAGTCGAGGGAGACCTGGGCAAGGGTCTGCTCCTCCCTGCACCCCAGTCTCCCCACTTGCATAAGACTTTACCACCTCAGACATTCTGGGATTCTCCGAGACACTTGGGAGAAGGATTTTTCTCATCTTTAGAACCAACTGATCTTTCCCCCTTCTTCCTCCTCCTGCCTCCTTCTGTCAGGAGCCTCCTCAAAGGCCACTGTGTGTCAGGCCCGTGCTGGCCGCCTGGGCACGAGCTCCCCTTCAGAGGATAGGAGGCTCTGAGGTGGGCAGGGTGGGCCAGCTCTTGGCTGCTGCGCTGTGGATGTAAATACAGTTTCCTTCTCCTCTCAGTTACCCCGGTGAGTCTGGTCATCTGATCGCCCAGACGTGCTGGGGACTTCCTGTCAGCAGGCTTCTCAGCCCCTGTCTGACTGCCATTGGTACACACCTTTCCACCCCCCACCCCTGTGCACACCCCACCCAGGGGGGCACCCAGGAAGGGACATGGCAGTAGGGGAAGCCACACTTCCGTTTCCCATGCTGACCTCTATTGACCCCTCCACCCACCTCAGCTTCCCTCCCTTGGGGCCAAGGCCTTGGTGGAGATGGGTGGGAGCAAATCGGCTATTTTCAGGAGCCCTGGATGGGGGAATGGGTGACCTGGTTACAGGCCTTAACCCCATCAGTGGTTGGCTGTGTGACAGCAGATAATTATTTTGCCCTCTCTGAGCCTGTCACCCCAACTGTAAGTGAGGGGGTTGAACTAGATAGCCTCCAAGGGCTTTTTCAGCTCCAGAACCCACGTCTTGGTTCCCCTGACTCTTACCTGTGTTTTAGGATGAACTGTGAACATGGTAGAAACAATGAGACCAAAGGGTGCTGTTTCCAGCAACAGGGTATTTTTTAGAAAGGCCTTCCTGGGAAAGCAGGTGGACGGTGGGACTGGGCAGAGTAGCCCAGCCCAGGGGTCCCCTGCTCCAGGGGTCGGCAAGCCCTGTGAGGCCATATCCTTCAGGCAAACAGGGGAGGGGGATCAAATAGTTAACAGGCGTGTCATCAGACACCTGGCCTGGCTCTCGATTTTCCTCCTGCACTTACTGTGGTGTGACCCCAGACAAGTCACTCAGCCTCTGTGATCCTTCGTTTCCTCATCTGAAAAATGGGAAAACCATTAAACCACTCCCTCCCAAGGTTCTCGGGAGATAACATCGCACACCTACCGTGTGCCGGGCAGTTCTGCACCTGTGGGCGAGGCAGGCATTGCTCCGTGGCTGAGAAGTCTGAGCCCAGGCCTGTCCAGTCATTTACGCCAGGTCTGCAAACCCAGGCCTGTGGGCCCCTGAGCCTGTGCCCACTGCTCGGGAGAGGATATTCTCCTCCTCCTCAGCCACCTCGAGGGAGGGGTTGTTCTTTTACAAGGCTCAGGGAGCAGGCTTGGGGGTGGCCAGGGTCAGGCGGCAGGTTTCTATCCTGGGTGCAGGTAACAGCACACCACCTGTCACATCTACTGACGGTGTTACTTCTGAGAGGCCGCTTTCAACTCTCCATTGTTTAATCGCGGTGGCGGCTGCTCAGGAGACAGTGTTTGTGTTTCTCAGGCCTCTTTCAACTCCAAGAGAGAAACCAACCCCAACCAGCTTCAACCTAAGAGAAACCGATTGGTTCGTGCCCCTGGAGGAGAAGTTGGGGTGCTGGGGATCTGAAGGGGGAGCTGTACTCCCCGGGAACAGTGGGCCACCCCCATGCCCACAACGTGCTATCTGCAACTCATTTCTAACTCTCGCTGCTGTCTTTGAGGTGATGTGGGCCTCATACCTTCCCCCTGCTATGTAGCCACCAACAGCCCTAGTTCCTTATTCCAGGCAAATGAGAGCTTCTGTCTCCCTTGGGCCTCTGTATCAGTCCCAGGGAAGGTGGCTGATTGGCTGGCTTGAATCATGTGCCTCCCCTTGATCAACAGCTGCTGTCGCCATGGGAGGGGCCCTGGGAATGGCGGGGACAGTGCTGCCCCCAGAATGAGAGGAATGGGAAGCAGTGGGCACCAGGGAACCTGTGTCTAGGTTGGCAGCGTCTTCTCCAGTTGGGCATCCCCGTCTTTGGTATGAGTACAAGTCAGTGTTTCTGCACTTGGGTCTTACCCTGCACACCCATAGGGCCAGAGACCCACCACACTCGGTGCCCCTGTGGCACATAGAGAGAAGCTGAGGCTGAGAGAGGACAGCCATTTGTCTCACATCACTCTGTCGCTGGTGCAGGAGACAAGAAAGATTGGGTCTCCTGACACCCAGCCCATAAGCCATGCATTGTCACTGTCTGGACATGCCAGTGAGGTAGGTTCTAAATGACACCAATTCCTCTCATCCCAGGACACACACCCCCGCCTTTGAAATGTGACTCCAGGCAGAGGTGAAGGCTATTTCTCCACCCCTTGATCTGGGCTGGTCTCATGACTTGCTGATCTCCTTGAGTCGATGTGGCAAGTGACAGAAGCGATGCTATGCGTGTTCTGGAACCCAGGCTTCAGGGACCCTGCAGCTTCTGCTCTCACCCCCATGGAGCCCAGCTCAGCCACCCCCAGAAGCCCAGGCTGGACTATAAATGCAGAGAGAGGCCTTCACGCCACATGGAGAGGGCCCAGCCGGCCCAGCCAGAACCCAGGCTTGGCTGACCCACCAGCCAAGTGCAGCCTCACAAGGGAGCCCACAGTGAGATGGGCAGATCTGCCCTGTCAGCCCATAGAATCAGGAGAATCAATCAATTGTTCTTTTTGGCCACTAAATTTTGACATGGTTTGTTATGTAGCAAGAGATAACTTAAGCAGCCGGGCTTATATAGTGAAAAGACGGAAAATATGCATTTGTCTAAAGTGACTTCAGAATCTCAGAGTTGGGCCACTCACCCTCTTAGATCCCCGAATTCTGTCCACCGCAGCCTCTGTACGTGTCTCCACCGCTCTGGGAGCAGCATCTATCAGCCACCAGCTCTGTCTCGCCCATGCTGCATCCCTGGTACTCCATCACGGCCAGTGAACACTGGTTCTTCCAAAATTGCCAAAGGAGTGAGTGAATCCCTCACTCAGCCTCTGCTTACATACCCAGAGGGAAGGGAGCTCCCTCCCTCCAGGGCAGCCTCTTCCATTATGAGACGACTCTGCCTGGGAGAAGGTCCTCCTTCATCTAGGGGAGAGATCTATGACTCCTCCCACGGCCCTGGCTCTCTCCCTGGGTCCCCTCTTCTACATGACAGGCTTGGGTACTTCACAATGGTCCCTGGAATTTGCAAAGCAGCACAACCTCCCTTAATAGCAAGTATTTTCATGTACATGGGACCCTGGCCACAACTGTAACCTTGAGGGAAGTGTTTCCACCAGGGCCTAAAACAAGCATGGGTTCTGGGAGCCCACAGTTTGGGGTTTCGACCCCTACCCCACCTCTGTATGGCCTTGGAAAAGATGATTCCTGTCTCTGAGCCTCAGTTTTCTCATCTGGAAAATCGGAGTAGTGAAATTTACCACCTAGGGTTGCTGTGGAGCTTAAGGAGATGATATATGTAAAATGCTCTGTATGTAATCAGTCCTTGATAAAGGTTAGTTCCTTTTCTGCCAGGTACATAAACAGTTCCAGATGGGAGCTGATCTGTACTTAACATTCATGTCTATATAAATAATGTGCAGGTGGGGGAGGAATTGTCAGGTGGCCGGGGATGGGGGAGGGCCTTCTCAGCAGGAGGAACAGCTTGAGCAAAGACAAGAGGGAGAAGTTTGGTTTCAGGGAAGGGTCAGTGGGGGGGCTCCGTGCTGCTGGCATCAAGGGCGACAGGAGGGGAAAATGACTGGGGAGGAGACAGGCCTATGCCCAGGAGGGCCCCGAATGCTGGGCTAAAGGGCATGGGCTTTGCCAAGGGGGCCTGGAGGAGGTCTGGAGCTGGGAGGGTGAGGTCAGGTGTGGGATTCAACCTGGGCTGCTCTGGGGGTGGATCGGGAGGGTAGGGTAGGGGAGAGAGAGTTCCTGGGAGCTGAGAGGGGAAAGTTGGGGTGGGGGTGGGAGTGGCTTAGGCCCATCGTGGGGAGGGAGAGCCTGGCCACTCAGTGTGGGCACAGGACGCAGGGCCTTTGACCCTGTGGCCTGGCACCTCTACTCTTGCATCTTTGGGGTTAGGCTCTATTGGGAAGAGCACCTTTTCTGCCTTTTCAGTCTAGGGACAGGCTGTGAGGGAGGCCAGAGGAGGAGACCCGAGCCAGATCTGCAACCAGAGGGATGCAGGGCAGACCAGATAGGGGACTAATCTTACCCATTTATCTGCTGGGGACTCAGAGAAGTCCCTTTCAAGGTCTGCTTGCTCATTGTATGAACCATCCTTAGCCTCCCAGCTGGGCTTTACAGTTTTCTAAGCCCTGCCACAATTATGGGCTCCTTTGAGACTTGCAACTGCCTTGGGAGGGAAGGGAAGAAAGCTGGGCAGAGATGATTAGCTCTATTTTAAGGCGGGGAAACCTAGGCCCAGAGAGGGGAAGTGACTTGCCCAAGAGCACCCAGCAAATGTGTGGCAGAGCTGGGCTGGAACCCAGACCTTCTGCTTCCCACTGCATCCTAGCCTTTTTCCACAGCACGGAGGGACTGGCTGGGCAAGACATTCTCACTTACCTGCTCTGGGTGAAGAGTGAGGGGAGCCAGAGAGAGGTTGACAGCTGTCAGCAGACAACACTTAACCCGAACTGACAATTTAATTGTGAAAATGTGGACGAGGTACAGTTATGTGTAAGGAAATCCAGACGGTCTGGGCCCCGGGGGAGCCTCGGCCAGCACCCCAGTTGCCGGGGAAATGGAGAGGGTTGGGGATGATGTCACTAGATTTGAGGCTAAGGTATGGGGGATGGGCTACCCAGCCACCTCTTTGGGACCAGATGGGGGGGCCTGGCCACAGGCTGTCGTCCTCATGGTTAACTCTTTCTCTTACAGATGGGGCAAAAGGGAGCTCCGGAGCGGGGTCGTGACTTGCCCAAGGTGACACAGGGAGTCAGTGACCATGTCCATTCACCCAGCAGGCTGCAGGCGTCTTGAGCACAAGGCCCGGTTAGAGTCATCTGTGAGTCTCTGTGCCCTGCACTGGGCCTTGCACACAGCAGACCCCAACTCTGCAGCAAAGGCTGCTTGATCCCTTTACAAAATGGGGATGTAGGCCACTTCAGGAGGCGGCACTTGCTGAGTTCCTAGTAGGCTTAGGTGGGGAAGGACCCTGAGCAGTCACCCATAGCAGCGCTGTCTGATTCAGGGGACACTAAGCTGAGAAAGGGCAGGTCAACAGCCCAAGGTCACCAGCAGATTGGGGCAGCACTGACATGACCCTGAGTCATGCCCCACAGGGCAATCCTTACCCAAGGAGGAGTGGTCCGTCCCACACCACCCCCTCAGCTCTGGGCCAGGGATCTGGACCTTGGGAAGCCCCTATTATCTGAAGCATTTTCTCAGAATCCCCAGCTTCTGACCAGAGGCTAAATATCAACCCACCCAAAGCATCAATAATGATGGTAATAACAGGCCTTAGTGCAGCCCCTACAGTGTGCCAGGCTCTGGGCGATCACTCTATGCTTCTTATCTCAAATATTTATATCAATAATTCTCTGGGCTGGGAATTACTGTTCTCCCTTTGTAGTTCAGAAAACAGAGGCTGGGAGCTGGGGGTGGGAGGAGTGTCACTTGCCTACCTGGACACAGCCAGAAAGTGAAAAGCTGGGACTTGCACCTCACGACACTCTGCTTCTAAAAACTGTGATTGCCTTCTAGCCCCCATCCCACTTCTCATGGTAAAAGCACCCCTTCCCTTCTATCCCCAACTTTCTGAGGTTTTGGTGGGGCTACGGGTCACAGAGCCCAGGCCTCTGCTAGAGGGCCTGACCTTTTGGAGAATTCCATCTTCTGATCCACATAATATGACCCAACTGGACCAAACAGAGCTGTTTCCCTCAGCTTGCATCCATGGGTTCTGGGGGACCGCAGGTTGATCCCCTTTGGGATGCAAGCTCTAAAGGTGCGATCCTCAGAGCTTCCAGCAGCCAGCAGCCCTATTCCCTGCCCTGTAAAGGAGATGACAAGGAGGGAGGAAGAGAAGAAACAGGCAGGGGCGTGGGGAGGTCAGTTGAGTCCCCAGCACTCCCTTGTCCCTCCCAGTTATGTGGGCCAGTGAATCCATGTTCCTTAGGCTCATTGGATTTGGGTCTCCATTTTGGCTCTTGCATCCGGAGCCGTCCTATCAGCCCTGCAACGTGCTGCAGAGCCCTGTGCTGCTGCTACAGGAGGTACAGGATGAATAAAGTTTCTTGTCCTCCAGGAGCTAACAGTCTGGCCAGGGAGCTGGGTGGGTATAGTTCTGGGTTCTATCCCTGCTCTGTCTCAAATTTGCTCTGTGATCCTTTCCCTGTCTGGGCCATAATTTTCCCATCTTTAACACAGGGTCGGGGGTAGATGTTGGGTTCAATGTTCTGCAAGATCCCCTACAGATCTTCACAACTACTTTTTTTTAAGAAAAAAATTTGAAGTATAATTCACATGCCATACATTCACTCTTTTAAAGTGTACAGTTCAGTGGTTTTTACTGTATTCACAGATTTGTCCAACCATCACCACTTTCTAATTTCAGAACCTTTCCATCACCCCCAAAAGAAATCCTATACCTATCAGTCCCCATTCCATCTACCACCTCAGCCCCTAGCAACTGCTAATTTCCTATGGATTTTTGGACATTTCAAGTTCAGGTTCATCCATGTTGTAGCATGTATCAGTGCTTCGCTTCTTCTTAAAATGGATAGTATTCCATCGTATGGATATACCCCATTCTGTTTATCCATTCATCAGTTAATGGAGATTTGGGTTGTTTCCCCTTTTTGGCTGTTATAAATAATGCTGCAGTGCATATTCATGTACAAGCTTTGTATGAAATATATGCTTTCAATCTGTGTGTGTGTGTGTGTGTGTGTATAGGAGTTCAGTTGCTGGATCATATGTAACTCTGTATGACTTTGGGGGAATTGCTAAACTGTTTCCCACAGTGGCTGCACATTTTACACTTCTACCAGCAACGTGTGAAGGTTCCAATTTCTCCACATCCTCGCCAGCACTTGCTGTTTTCTATCTTTTTTATTTTTGTCCATCCTAGTGGGTGTGAAGTGGTATCTCATTGTGGCTGTGATTTGAATTTCCCTAATGGCTAATGACATTGAGCATCTTTTAATGTGCTTATTGGCCACTTGTATATCAGCTTTGGAGAAATGTTTATTCAAATCTTTTGCCCATTTAAAAAATTGCGTTATCTGTTTTTTTATTGTTGAGTTGTAGGAGTTTTTAATACATACTGGATACTATATCCTTACCAGATACACTGTTTGCAAATATTTGCTCTCATTATGTGGACTGTCTTTTCCCTTTCTTGATAGTGTCCTTTGAAGTACAAAGTTTGTCATTTTTATGAAATACAATTTCTCTATTTTTTTTCCCTTTGGTTGCTTGTGCTTTTGGTGTCATATCTAAGAAATCACTGTCTTATCCAAGGCCACGGAGACTTACACCTGTGTATTCTTCTAAGAGTTTTCTAGCTTTAGCTCTCACATTTAGATCTTTGATCCATTTTGAGTTAATCTTTGTAAATGGTATTGGTAGGGGTGCAACTTCATGCTTTTGCACGTGGATATCTAGTTGTCCCAGCATTTCTTATTAAAAAGACTATTCATTCTCCATTGAATTGTCTTGGCTCCCTTGTCAAAACTCAGTTGACCGTAAATGTATGGGTTTATTTACACAATTACCTCTTAAGTGACATCTAGGAAGTAAGTTACAGGAGGGTCCACATAGTCACAACTATGTGACAGGTAGTGTGGCAGAGGGAGGAGAACAAGCGGGAAATTTGGATTGCTGCAGACCTGGCTTTCAATTCCAGATCTACTGGAACCCCAGGCAAACTATTTTATGTGTCTTTTAATAAACAGTATTACACTGTATTATTCTTGTTGTAAAAAATACCAACATCTGAATGTTCCTGAGCCTTGGTTTCCCCCTCTGTCATGTTTCAGCCCCAGAGCTGGTGTAAGTCCCCACATGAGACAGAAGGAGCAGAAGGGTATTGCAGGCGGGGTCAGGGGCATAAGCAATGGCTTGGAGGCTGGAAAGTGCAGGGTGTGATGTGGGGAACCGTGAGAAGTCTGCAGGCCTTGGGGGCTTGGTGGGGATGAGTGTTGAAAGGATGCCTCTCTTTCAGTTGGTGAAAAAACAAGCGTCTGGTGCCTGCATCACAGCATAGCTCAGAAGACTCCTCCCATGTCCCCCTCGAGAGCGCTATGGCCGAGAGGCCCAGCCGTGACACCCAGCCACACTTCCCAGCCACAGGGCTAGAAGTGAGCAGGCTGCACGTGTCGTGAGGCTCTTGGCTCCATTCCAGTCTGGGTTTGGTGGGGTTGTGCTAGGAGAGGAAGGTGATTGGGGTCCAGCGGGAGGGCTTTGGTTTCTTGCTTTGTGGTTAAGTGAGCAAAATATGCAGAAGGTCAGGGAGGAGAAAGTACAAAAGGAAAGTAAGAGGAAACTACCATTTGCTGAGCACCTACTGCTTCCAGAAGGGACTCTGATGAACTTCATCTCAGCTCACAACCACCCAGAGAAGCAGGAGTTAGGAGGAGCATGTCCATTTCATAGAACCTGAAACTGGCTCAGAGAAGGATACATTTGCCCAGGATCACACAGCCGGCAGGTGACAGAGCTAGGACTTGTACCTCATTCCATCCATCCTGAAGCACAGGCTTTTCTGGCAATGCCAGGCTACCCTGGAGAAGGGAGAGAAAAAGAGAAGAAGAGGCCCAGCAGAAGGAGAGAGTCACACTGAGGGGAAAATAAAGAGAGGCAAAAATAAAAATCAAGAGTGGAAAGAGCGTGAGGCCGCAGCCGAGGCCTGAAGCGGGTCCTCGGGGAGTAGCCGAGGGCGGGGACGGCCGGAAAGCGGCTCACGGAACCTGGAGCCAAGAACCCTGCTTGGCCTGAGAACTGGCAAAGCTCTCACCTCAAGATACTGAAGAGGGGGAGGCTGGCATGGGGGCAGCAGGGTCTGCCTGGGAGGAGGGCAGCGGGGCCGGATGGCCAGGGGCTGCCAAGCAGGGCCCTTCACACACCATCCAGCTCAAATAACTGCTGCAGCCGCGTGGGCTGGCAGGCCCTCGCCCCCGACATGCAAAGCAGCAGGCCTGGAGGTGGGAACAATGACCAGGCCTTCCTGAACACTGGTTGATCTTGGGACAAACTCCGTAATGTGACCCATAAATAAGGTGGCTTCGTAGTTTATTGTCCGAGCAGGGACACTCCGAAGTGAGTGGGGACAGTGGGCACAAATGGATACTGGTGGCCTCCGGCCTCGAAGGCCCTGCATGGTCGGACCCAGTGTGCTCCTGCTGCAGCTGCCCCCCAGCTCTCTGCGCCTCCTCCCGGGCCTTCCTCTGCAGACACTCACGGCTTCGGCATTGTCTGGAACAGCCCGCCCCACGCCATCCCCGTCTCCACGCCTCTTCATTGTTCCTCCTTGCCCCCAGAACCCAGCTCAAGCCACACCAGTGCCCTTGGTGGGCAGTCCAATACATTATGTGCTTTTCCTCCACGGCTCCAATCACAATCACAATAATCCAAGAAATTCGTAATTGCGTGTTTGATCGTTTTAAAGTCTGTCTCCTTTCCTAAGGACTTGCACTAGGAAGGCCAAACTGAGGGATTGGGTCTGACTTGCCCACTGTTGTATCCTGAACACCCAGCCAAAGGACCCAGTGTGTAAATTAATAAAGCAACTCCCAGGGCCCCCTGTATGGCCATATGGTTGTATGTCCCCCTTGTATTTGGGGGTTCTTTCCTATCCAAGGAAAGGAAAGGAAGGAGCTAGTCCTAAAGAAAAGAACTTCTTGGGTACACTGTGCACTTCTGATTTCTTCCACAGGCTCTGAGCTCCTTCAGGGAGAGATTCATTCCTTTCTTGTCTCTTCCCCAGTTTCTACTCTAGTTTTGGACCTGGACAAGGGGCTCAAGTTGGACTTTCTGATGAGTGATGGCAATGTGAATGTCACTGTGGTGGATCACAGAGAGACTGAACTGGGAGGAACCTTAGAGATCATGAGATAACATGCAAATGCTCAGTCCAGGCCCCAGGGTACCATAGGCACAAAAATTGTTAGTGTCTCTTCTTTTAGAGGTCATCTTGTCCAACCAACCACCTGTTTTGTTTTTTTTTTTAGTGTACCATTCAGTGGTTTTAGTATGTTCACAAAGTTGTGCAATCATCACTACTATCTAATTCAACAATATTTTCACCACCCCAAAAAGAAACCCCATACCCAATAGCATTCATGCCTCCCTTTCTCCTCCCCTCAGCCCCTGGCTACCACCAGGCATCTTTTTTTAAAAAATATTTATTTATTTACTTTGGCTGTGCCGGTCTGAGTTGTGGCACGCAGGACCTTCATTGCGGCACGCAGGATCTTTAGTTGCAGCACGCAAACTCTTAGTTATGGCATATGGCCTCTAGTTCCCGATCAGGGATCAAACCCGGGCCCCCTGCAATGGGAGCATGGAGTCTTAGCCACTGGGCCACCAAGGAAGTCCCCAGCCATCTTATTTTAAAGACAGGGAAACTGAGGTCCAGAGAGGGCAGTGCCTTATCTAATGTCACATCGTCAGCCAGCAGCAGAGCCAGGCCTCCTGACACCCAGTCTACTGCATGTCTGAGCTCTCTCTGGGGGCCTCCAGTGTTCTCTGGTGACTGACATGAAAGAGCTGTTTAGCCCATTAAGTTGAGGCTAACAGGTAAGATGAGACTGGACCATCTGTAGTTATGCCCTTGACCCGTGAGAGCCTGCCTGTGCCCAGGATAGAGCTGAGGGCTTTTGAGGGGCAGAAGACATACCTAGAAATCATTTCCAACTGGTACCTTGCTTCCTACAATAGCCAGTGTCCTTTCATAGCTGGAGATGCCTTCTCCCAAGCAACCACACTGCCTCCTTTCACTTCCTTCAGCCCTCCCCAAAGTCCCCCTTCTCACGGAGGCCCACCCTGACCACCCTGTTGAAAAGTGCAAACAGGCTCACGCCTCCCTGCTGGAAGTCTAGCCTCCTTCCAGGTGGATGTTCCCTCCATAGCACTTATCTCCATCTATCCGACAAACTGTATCCTTCATTTCGTTATCTGGTTACTGTCTGTCTTCCCTACTAGAATGTCAGCTCTGTGAGGGCAGGGATCTTGTCTGCTTGGCGCACTGCTCTACCCCAGCTCACAGAATAGTGCCTGTTACCTAGAAGCTGTTTCACAAATATTGGTTGAGTGAGTGCACGACAAAATGAACGGTTAGCTCTTATTGCATTTAATTCTTATCAGCAATAGTCAGGGGAGGGGTTATTATGCTTGTTTCATAGATGTGTCTTCATCCACCTCAGGTTGCTCTAACAAAATACCATAGATTGGGTGGCTTAAACAACGGGCATTTATTTCTCACGGTTCTGGAGGCTGGGAAGTCCAAGATCAAGGTGCTGGCTGATCCATTCTTGGTGCAAGCCCTCTTCCCAGCTTGCAGATGGCTGCCATCTCATTGTGTGTTCACGTGACCTCGCTGTGAACTCGGCGGGAGAAAGAAAGAGAGAGAGAGAGAGAGAGAGAGAGAGATCGAACTGGTCTCTCTTCCTCTTCTTATAAAGGCACTAAGCCCGTTGTGAGGGCTCTACTCTCATGTCCTCATCTAACCCGAATTAACTCCCAAAGGCCCCAACCCCAAATACCATCACACTTGGGGGTAGGTTTTCAACATAGGAATTTGGCGGGGGGGGGACACAAACCTCCAGTCTATAACAGATGGCAAGCTGAGGTCCAGAGAGGTCATCTGGGAGGGTCACTATTGTCCTTCTCACCCCTTCCTGTCAGGGGAGCCTGGATTAGGGTCAAGGTGGGCATGAGGAAGCAGGGGCTAGACTTACCAGGTTTCCCATTGTTTTTAGGACCCCAGAAAGTTGAGTCAGCCTGTGAACCCAGCCTCTACATCTTCCTGCAGTAATGTAGCAGCTTTCACATTCCATGCCTTAGCCAAAATGCAAAAAGGAAGAAAAGAAAAAGGCAGTGCTATATTTTAAAATGGATTTAGCTTTGTGAGTTTCAACATGGGAGACTGCTGTCCATGACGTCATGGGCCCTGAGGCCCTGTGGGCATCGTTACTGACACTTCACGTGGTAGGCTGGGCCCTGGGTCCACACATTCCTCTTGCCAGAGCTGTGTGAGCCCGAGGTCAGGCAGTGGCTCCATCTACAAGCCTGGGCCAGACCCCCTGAACCAGGATGGAGGCCGGATGGAGCCAGGCACTGGGCAGGCAGGGGACACACTCCAGTAACAGCCCAGTGCAGCTTCTCGCTCTGTGCCGTTCGGAGGTCTTTGAGGTCCACCTCTCGTGGTATCCGCGGCAGCCCTGGGACACACAGAGGGTCAACGCTCTGCTCTGTGTCTTCCCGTGGGGGAGCAGAGTGCAGAGTGCTGTGCTGTCCTGCTCCGTCACACAGCTGGGGAGTGCTGGCCTGGCCCATCACTAGGGGAGCTCGAACCCTGCCCTCTGATTCTAAATGCTACGAGGAGAAGGCATGGTCCTTGCCCAAGAGCAGCCGACAGACTGAGACTGTGGGGAAACCGCTTGGTCAGGTCCAAGTCTTCATTTTACAGCAGAAGAAACTGAGAGGGCAGGGACTGGCCCAAGGTCACAGAGTCGATCTACAAGCCAGGCAGGCCTGGATACAGGCTCTGGATTCCTGGCTGGGAGTATTTCCGACTATATCTGCGCTTAAACAGTTCCATTTGGGCGGAAGAGACACCAGGCCTTTCCAGAATCCGGTCTAAGGCTGGCTTCCAGGATCTGCTGTCAAGGTTTAGTCCTCAGGGAACAGCTGCTGGCAAAAGGAGGTGAGGTATTGATTATGGCTGGGGGTGGGGGAGTGCGGCTGAGACCCGGGGGGAGAGAAGGGATGGGGAAGGGTGGTGGAAGTTTCTCCGAGAGACAAACCAAAGATATATTCATTTTTGCTTTTCCTTATCTGTAATTCTCTAATTTTTCTGCAGTTCTAGAATTCATTTTTCATATTTGAAAGTGAGAAACTATTTAGTTGGGAATGGTCTGGAAATCCAGGGTCGCCTCATTCCTGACCGACTGTGTGAACTTGGGCGGTCCCCCACCTCTCTCTGGGCCGGTCTTGGAAATGCTGGGAATAAGGTTGCCCCATGAGAAGTAAATGAATCCGAAGGCTCCCTGGCTCAGGACACAGCTCTCCAGCCTGGTCATCAGAGCTCTTCACCTGTCCAAAGGAAGAACGCAGCAACCCAGGAGTGAGGCAGCCAGAGAAAAGCCAAGGTTCAGAGAAGCCCACTTTGGCCGTGCGCGCATCCATCCAGCACAGTCCAGAGGTAGGCGTTATCTGAAGGCCGTGCCCATCCCAGTCCCCACAGAGGGCCTCTCGGCTCCGAGTGGAGACGGTTCGTCAGGCTTCACACCAAGGTCTGCATGAACTGCTCGCTGCCCCAGCCCTCCTCGCTCTTTGCTTGGGTTCTAGGCCCACCAGGCAATGGCTCCCCAGAGACCTGGCTCCCAGGAGGGTAGGAGACCGGGGAGGGGACAAGAGTGTTCCTGTCAGTAGAAAGGGAGATGGCCTGGTGTCAGTTATAATAGCGTTGGGAGGAGGCAGCGATCTTGAGTGACATGGTTAGGGCCAGCTGTCCGACCTCTCTGGGTGTCTTGAGGAAGGTCAATGTCAGGACAGCCAGACGAGGGCCAGACTCTGGGCTGGTCAATCACCTGGGACCTGTGTAGTGTTTAGAACACTGCCTGGTATAAAATAAGGAGTTAATAAAAATTGCTAAGTGAAAGGTAGCTGTGGCCTGTCTGGACAGCTGGGTGGAGTGGTGGGTCCACAAAGGGAAGGGTGCTTTGATCCCGGCCACCTGCCCAGCTGGAGGCCTTGTCTCTCTGAGGCTCGGCTCACACCATCTCTGCCACCCATGGGCACCTGGCTGACTGTTCTGAAATGTGGGATCACTTTCTGGTCTTCCCATCACAGCTCCCCTCTGATGTCCAGGCCAGGGAGGGATCATGGCTCTCCAGTCTCTGAATTATGTCCCCACCCACCACCTGTCACTTACCTCCCACCAGCAGTGGGCTAAACCTCAGAGGCCGGGAATTCTAGGTCAGCCTGGGAGCCCGCAATGTCAGGGCTGGAAGGCCTTCAGTGTGCACCTTGCTTACCCCTCTTCCATTGGAGTCATGGGGAAACTGAGGCCCAAAGAGGGAAAGGACCCCCTCCCACCCCCATCTCCAGTTTGCATAGTCTGGGATCCCGTGGCTGGGCTGGAGCTTGGCGCAAGCCCGGTGCTTTTTCCCAGCCTCCTCTGTTCTCCACAGGTCCCCGGAGGCCGCTCCGGAGACTATGCTCCCCCGCCTTCTGTGGCCACACCTCACCTGGTCTTCGTTTGCTCCATCCTCCATGGCTCTGTCTGGGATAATTCTCTCCAAGCGGGGTCAGCCCCCTGGGAGCAGGCAGCTAACGAGCTTCAGATGTCCAGGCCAAACTGCTCACGGAAGGCGGATGCTGAGATGCTCGTGCTGATTAAGGACACCGGCCAGTGGTGGTGGCTCAGAGAGGTCACCTCCTCTTCCCTTCACAGGGTACTTAACTCCCAACTTGGAAGCAGCAGGTGCCAGTGTTTCACCCCAGAAACCCTGGCCGGGGTGTCTATTTCAAGGAAGTCTGGAAAAGGGCAGGGAGGCTGGAGGACAAAGGCATTTTGATTGTTGGGGAATTTATATCTTTTTCTTTCAAAGCTTTTCTGGGTCCAGAGCTGGTCTTTCCCCTGAGGTAGCAGCAGGGATGGGAAGGGAGGTGGGCAAGCTGCTTGTTGATGACCAGCTCTGTGCATGCTGCGGGCTGAGCACAAATGTCATCTTCTCCAACCCTCACAGGAACCCCGTAAGGTTAGGACTGTCATCATCCACTTTACAATGAGAAAAGGTGATCTAAAGATCAGAGAGGTGAGGCAATTTGTCCAAGGTCACACAGCCTCTGAATGGCCAAATGAGGTTTTCAGCTCACCTCTGTCAGAGTCTACACTCTTCCCTATAGCAAACTGAGATGTTTCCAGAAGACCAAGGTGGTATATTATGGTCTCAAAACTGCATGAATGGTGAGGACCTGTGGGCTGCACTGGGGTTCCAGATACTGAGGCTGCCTTTGCAGCTGACTCACTCCTCGATCTTGACAGGGCAGCAGATTTCATATTTACAAAATGGGGATCATCATCTCAAACTCAGGTGAGGTAATACTAATTGCCATCATCACATCCTTAGCCACGCCTGGAACACATTCTGGGCGCCAGACCCTCTGCTGGGGGCTTTCCGTTGGTTAACTGGTTAGAGCTTGGATTCTAGCTGTGTGACCCTGGGTGAGTTACTTTACCTCTCTGTGCCTTCATTTCCTCATCTGTGAAATGAGGATAGTATTAGTTCCTATCTTATGGAGTTGTGAAATGAAATTAGTTCATATTTGTAGAGGGCTTAGAAGAATGCCTGGCACAGAACACACAGCCAGCACGTGTGTTAGCTGATACTGAGCTCAACCTTGTGAGACAGGTGTTGAGATTTCCCCTGAAACACAGATGTAGAAACTGAGGTGAGGCAATGCAGTGATTCTCAAATTCAGTGTGCAACAGAATCACCTGGAAAGTTCATTAAAATGTGGAGGGCTGGGTCTAACCCCAGGGTCTCTGGTTCAGTAAGTCTGGGTTGGGACCCGAGA